>NC_056729.1:206397561-206437079 GCF_019279795.1 Protopterus annectens
CTCCCCAGCCCTTTGGCTTGGCCCCCTTGTTTTTCTTTTTCCCGGGGTCAAACCCCTTTTCTGTCAGTTTCCGCATGTTTTCCTCTAGACCCCCCCCTTTAGCATCTAGACTACCTTCTAAGCTCTTCCTTAAAGGGGTGCTGCATCTCGCACCTTCCAGGAAGCCTTGCCCTCCTCCTTGGGTCTTGACTACATGCTTGAAAAGCTTACGCTCACTCCCTTTGAGCCAAGAGATGAAGCCTCTTCATTGCACATGGAAAACTGTACTGCTAGTATCCCTGACCTCGGCCAGAAGAGTATCAGAACTACAAGTCCTTATGGCTCTTCCTCCTTTTCCACAAGGATAGTTACCCTTGGAACTAACCCATCCTTCATGCCCAAGGTGATGGATGACCTGTCCCTTAACCAGGCCATGCACTTCTGTCTTCTTACCCAACCCACGGGGACAGTGAGAGGGTACTGCACTCCCTGGATGTGCATTGACAAATCCAGGTTTTACCTGCATAAAACAGTCCATCAGATAGGCGATCAACTCTTTGTATCCTTACACCCTAGAGCCCTGGGGAAGGCAGTGTCCAAGCAGACCATATCTAATTGGATCACCAAGGCCTCACTTTCTGCTACCAATTCCATGGTAAATCCCTGCAAGGCGCAGTTAAAGCACATTCCACTAGAGCCATGGCTTTTTCAGGAGCCTTTTTTAAGAGCCAGGATATCACCACTATTCTGGAGGCAGCTACTTGGTCTTCTGTTTACACCTTCGCCAAACACTACAAACTTGATCACATCTCTAGAAACAAGGCAAGGTTTGACAGAGCTGTCTTTCCCGGATTCCTGGAGTCTGCCTCTAGACCACCCCCCAATCACAGTGAGCTTTGACACTCACCCACGTGCAGAATACTGCAACATGAGAATAGAAGAACATAGAAAAGTTGTGTAAAATCACCGTAACCATAGAGCTCCTTCTCTTCCATGTTGCAGTATTCCTTCCCACCCATCTTTCCCCTCCAGTTAGGTTACATTTCCCTATCTGTGTGGCACTGGACTGGCATTGTCCTTATTGCTGGCTCCAACTGGGCTTTGATGATAGTGTTACCCTGCTGCGGTCATCACACTTGGGTTATTGTGTCGTCAGGTGGTCCAACAGTCGGCTGGAATTCCAAAGTCTTGGTCCGGCGTTGGTTGCGGTCTCCTCTTCCCTGACGTCAGTGCACCAGGGGTATATATAATGCAACAGATGCCATTTTCTTCAGTCTTTCTTGCTGCGAGGTGCCCGAAGCAGAAGCAGTTCGCAAGTGCCGGTCGGCCGACTCCTGAGATATTCGAATTTCAGACCGAAGTCTTCTATAAATCTAAGTACCCCGTTGGGGACACTTTTCTTGGCTCAGACCGATGTCAGAAAAAGTTAACAATTGTATTTCTTGTGGGAAGCAAATACCTCATAAGGATTTTCATTCTTTTTGCATACCTTGCCTAGGCCCAGACCACGACGTCACTTCTTGTCGGTTTTGTGCTAGGTTTAATAAGCGTACTATTAAGACGCTTTGATTTCGCACAACACTACTTCGGTAGGAAATTTAACTACACCATGCTGTCGGAGCAACCGACTACCAGCGTGCACAAAAAATGCAGGGATAAGGACAGACAGCCCAGGCCAGATTCCGAGGCCTCGGCTGATCCGGTCTCCGGTCCTCGGTGGGGCTCAGAATCATCCCCTGACTACCACAGATCTGGAACCAGAGACAGTTACGGAAATTGATGGAATGTACCAGGCTGACGCAGCCTTTTGCTTCAGGCCCTTCAGACGACTTTGCTTCTAAAGACGTCGGGCTACAGAAACGCCTTCGGTTTCGGAAGGCGTTTTCAGACAGACTCTTACCATTAAAACATTTTCCAAGTCGAAGACTACTCCTAAATCTAAAAGGACTGCACTTCAGTCTCCTGTTCAAGGCCCTATGCCTAAAACAGATTCTCAAAATGGCTGATTTGATTTCTTTAATCAGGGGTTCACAGCCCCCTCCTGACAAAAGGCCTACAAGAGGAAGATTATGCTTCCTCTGAGCAAATGTCCATTTCTTCATACTCCTCTGAGGACCAAGACTATTCCTTCTCTCCTTACGAAGATTCTGATGCTGAGGACTCTATTCCCTCAGCTTCTCTTCCTGAGGACTACTCCTTTGGGGAAACTGTACACACTGAGGGAACATTTTCACTGGGAAGGTCAGGACTACTCTGATTTAAAGAAAAAGGCTCGGAGAGTTTCTTTTACTCCCCCAGCACAGACCACTTGCCATCCCACCAGTTTTGGACATAGTGGATGATGTCTATTTAGACTCTCTACCTCCTGCTCTGGCTAAGCCTGACAGATACTACAGAGTGCCTGATTCCCACAAATTTCTTTACAAAAGCCCAGTAGCTGACCCAGAGACCATCTACCAGGGTCCCAAGGGCGCTAAGGCTTCTATGGCTAAAAAAAACAGTACCTTCTGAGAGGGATTCCAGAGCACTAGACAGGTGGGGGAAAAAGGTTTACACCTCAGCCACACTAGCTATGAGGGCACTGAATTGTCAGTTGCATATGCTTAAGTATCAGCAGTTTCTATAACCTCACTCCCTCAACAAACTGAATTGAAAAGTGCAGGATCTGTTGCATGCCACTGAGCAGGTGGGCAAACATACCTTACAATGTGGGTTTGATTCTTTGGAGGCCTCCTGCAGAGTAGCTGTCACTGGGTCTGTTATATGTAGGCATGCTTTGTTAAAGGAACAAACTCTGCCTGATCATGTTAAAGCAAAACTACTAGATGCTCCCTTACAGCAGGATGTTCTTTTTGGAGTTAAAGCAGAAGAAGTTTTAAAGAAAATGTAAGATCAGGCAAAATCTATGCAGACAGTCAAAGATTTCTTACAAGTACAACCCCCTCGCTTCAGCAGAAACTGGCCAACAAAAAATTGGTCCTTTCCAGCCACTGACAGACCACAGAGGGATAAATACAGACGCCCAAGGGGCAGAGGACAAACACAAGCCCAGTACAAGCCTCGCCAATGGGGCACTACAACACAGAAGGGAGGAGAAGACGGGTCTCAATCCACCAGAAGGCAAACTCAATGACTTGCACCTCATCTGGCCAAGCAATACTCTTTTGGCAGCCCCCTTGGGGGGGAAACTCCCACCTTTTGCAGACAACTGGCACATTGTCACAAAGGACAAATGGGTCCTAGACATAATTTCACGAGGATACAAATTCCACTTTCACACCTTGCCAATGAAGAGGAATGCCAAACCTGCCACAAAATCAATGGGCAGAGGCACAAAAGCAAATTACAGCTCTCATGGACATGAGCCATTCAACTGGTACCTACTCGAGAGCGAGGGCAAGGATTTTACTCTACTCTTTCTAGTGCCCAGAAAGGACAATGCCTGGAGACCAATACTGGACCTTTCAATTCTAAACACTTAAAAGTACCCAAATTCAAGATGCTAACACTACAGCAGCTACTTCCCGTGTTGGGCAAGGAAGCATGGTTAGTAACGTTGGACCTCAAGGAGGCATACCTGTATGTCCCTCTCAGACAAAGTTGCAGAAGATACCGCCGTTTCATTGCAGGTTCAACCCATTACCAATTCTCTGCACTGCCCTTTGGCTTATCTACTGCGCCCAGAGTTTTCACAAAATGCCTGGCACCAGTAATTGCATACTGCAGACAGAGGAATTCAAATATCCATACCTGGACGACTGCCTCATCCAAGCAGAAAGCAAAGACATTCTCTTACATCATCTGGCCTTTGTAAAGCATCTACTAATCTGCCTGGGGTACACAGTAAACGAAAAGAAGTCAAAACTAGTACCCTCACAAAAAATGACATTCCTGGGTGCCAGCTTGAATACAATGGCCCAGAAGGCTTGTCTTGCGCCAGACAAGCAACTACAACTAACTCAATATTTCAAGACAATGGCAACAAAGACCCAATTAACTGCAAGAAAATTTCTGCAGGCTTTGGGCTTCATGGCATCTTGCATTCTAATACCATTTGCAAAGCTGCATATGAGGAAATTAGTGGTACCTAAAAAGCGTATGGTCTCAACACAGCCACAGCTTGGACACTATCTCATTCCCTGCCTACAACAGGAATTTCTATGGTGGTCACAGGTATGTCACCTCAACAAGGGTCAGCCTTTCACCTTGCCCCCAGCCAGGCAAACTATCACAACAAATGCTTCAGACTACGCCTGGGGGGCACACATGGCAGGGCAATGAATTCAAGGCCTATGGACTGCAGATCAAAGAAATCTGCACATGAATCAAAAAGAGATGGTAGCTGTACAGAAAGCTCCGACAGCCTTCAAGGATCTATTACATCCAGGACAACTTGCAATAAAGACGGACAACACCACAGTTATGTGGTACATAAACAAGGGGGTACACATTCCTACCCTCTATGCAGGCAAGCAATGAACTTATGGAACACCGCTCTGGCCTACCAAGTCCAGTTACAAGCTCTGTTCCTGCCAGGACAGAAGAACACATTGGCAGACTACCTCAGCAGAAACATCAAAGATCCCCACGAGTGGAAACTAGACCCACAGATATTTGCAATGATAACTCAAAAATGGGGTCTTCCAAACAGAGACCTGTTTGCCAGTCCTCAAAACTACCAACTGACAATTTTGTACAAGGACATTTCACCATCAAGCTTGGAAAGTGGACTCTCTTTCAGTTTGAAAAACCTGACAGCATATGCCTTCCCTCCGCTACCTCTCCTCACAAAGCTTCTTTTGATGGTCAAAAAGGCGAGACCACGACTGATTCTCATAGCCCCAGACTGGCCATGCCAGCATTGGTACCCACTATTGAAAAATATGGCCCACAGCCCACCATGGATATTGGCTGAAATACCCCATTTGCTCACACAACAAAACTGATTCTTCACAGCCAGCTCAAAACGTTAAATCTGGCTGCATGGCAAATCAACTAAACATCCAACCAGCTCCTCTTTCACAAGCAGTTCTGGATGTTATTCTGGAAGCCAGGAGGCCAAGCACCAGGAAGGCTTATTCGGACAAATGGAAACAGTTTTGTGCCTGGAACCAAGCTAAAGGCCAAGACTCAATTCAGCCTCTCAAGCCTCGCATTCTACAGTATTTAGCTGAGATGTTGCACAAAGGACTTTCCTTTTCCTCAATTAAAATCCATGCTTCAGCTATTTCAGCTCACTATAACACTGATCCACCTTTATTTTCACATCCTCTTCTAAGGCAGTTCCTCAGAGGGGCAAAAAACATTAGACCACCCAGGAAAGCTCCTACACCAACATAGGACCTCAACTTTGTTCTGGAAAAACTAACGCTACCTCCCTTTGAACCAGCTTTCTCTCCAATCTTCAGTTCCTGTCATGGAAGACTGCCCTGCTCCTAGCAATAACTTCAGCTAGGAGAGTCTCAGAACTACAGGCACTAATGGCAGTGGAACCTTTCCTCATCTTTCATCAAGACAGTTTCCCTACAAACTAATCCTTCCTTTATGCCTAAGGTGGTTTCCAGTGTAGCTTTAAATCAAACCATCCACTTACCCACCTTCTTCCCCAATCCACAGAACAAAGGTGAGACTCCTGCATTCCTTGGACATTCACAGGCAGCTTCGTTACTACTTGGACAAAACTAAGGCTTTCAGAAAAACTGACCAGCTCTTTGTATCCTATGCTACAGCTTCTCAAGGGAAGGCTATATCTAAGCAAACCATTTCTAAATGGATAGGTCATTGTATACGGTTCTGCTATACCCATCATGGGAAACCAGTCCCTGCTACCATTAGATCCCACTCTACCAGTGCAACAGCTACCTCTACAGCCTTTCTCAGGGGGGTTCCAACCAAAGAAATTTTAGAAGCTGCAACTTTGGTTCAGTACACACCTTTACCAAACACCATCACCTGCCTCTTTACTCTTCCAGGGCGGGCTTCGCCACTGCGGTTCTGCAGGGCCTGATTGCCTCCACTAACCCTCTAGGATACCCCCCCCCCAACCCTCTGATACCTCCCCCCTACCTTAGCTTTGGGATTCAACCCAAGTGTGATGACTGCAGCAGGGTAACACGATGAACATAGTACAGTTTTGTACCTACCATAACTGTAGATGTTTTGAGTGTTCACCCTGCTGCAGTCCAGGTTACCCTCCCTCCAACCCCTCTGATCTACTGGCAAAATCTCTTCTATGCCTTACTGATGTATTTGCTTATAGCTGAAGGGATTTTGTGTTTGTGCAGTGTTCACTCCATTTTGTACTAATTCTGACCACCTTTTTGTGGGCACCTGACATCTGGGGCAAGAAAAACTGAAAGAAAATGGCATTGGTTGCATTATATGTACCCCTGGCGCACTGATGCTGGGGAAGAGGCGACAGCAACTGACGCCGGACCAAGACTATGGAATTCCGGCCAACTGCGGGACTGCCTGATGACAGGATAACCCAAGTGTGATGACTGCAGCAGGGTGAACACTTTCTAACATCTATATTTATGGTAGGTACAAAACTGTACTTTCTGTGGGCTGGTGTGTGCTGACATCACTTTTATGGCCATGTTCCCTCAGCCATGTCAGATGTCACATGCACTTCCAAGGGACTGAAAACTTTTGCAAACTGGCCATACATACACGAGACTAGGGGTAAACCCATATGCAGAATACGGCAACACGGAAGAGAAGGACATTTATGGTTATTGTAAGATTTTATACAACTCTTATCAGGTCCCATGGATGTGGTTTGCTCCTCACCTGCTCTTTGGAGAGATGGGGTAGAGGACAGGTGGTAAGGATGTCTTTGTGTAAGTATGGTGGGAATCTGCTACCAGGTTACCAGTGTCTACAGACTCTGTATATGTGGTATCATTAACTACCAGTTCGGTACAAATCTGAGCCTTTCCTTTTTGGTTACAGATATGTTATATGGGTTGGAAACAGTGGCATTGACAAAAAGGGAGGAGTTTGAGCTGGATGTGGTAGGTTTGGAGACAAAAAGCCAGAGAGGCAAGATTACATTGGTTTGGACATGTGCTGTGGAGGGATGCTGAGTATTATGGGAAAAAGATGCTAAGGATGAAGCTACCAGGTAACAGGAAAAGAGGAAGGCCTAAGATAAGGTTTATGAATGTGGTGAGAGGACAATGCAGGTGGTTGGTGTGACAGAGCAAGATGCAGAGGACAGGAAGAAATGGAAACCTGATCCGCTGTGGCGACCCCTAACGGGAACAGCCGAAATGTGATGATGTAACTGAATGTGTTATAGTTGTCCTTAGTTGAGAATGCTAATTTAGATTCATAGTTAGCTTTTGGAGGATTTCACAAGGAGTCTTCTCTTCTTGTTTGGGGCAGACTCCCTCTCATTCTTAGACAGCAATTTCTTCCTTTTATTGTAAAGCCTGTTAATGGCAGTTGTCCACCAGGCAGGTTTGCTGTTCCTTGAGGAGCTTGTTTTTGTCCCGTCAGGTACAGCCACGTCAGTGCAGTTCAGCTGTTTGTATAAGGCATTTGTGTAGAACTCTGCCTAGTTGCAAGTTCCATCTGAGGGAGGAGGTGCAGTTAAGCAATTTATACCATTCCATAAGAGGTTATAATCTGTTTTGGAGAAGTTTTTTTTGTTTGTGTTACGGGGGGTGGAGGGCAGGTGTGATAGCAACTTCAGATGAGATTAATTTGTGGTCAGATCTCACCAGGAAAGACCTTACACTGGGGGTACTATAGTGGTTCCCCATATTGGTAAACACCAGATCCAGGATGTTTGCACTCCTTGTGGGGGTGTCAGCTAGCAGGTCCAGGGCACTGGAGTTGAAGTAGAAGAACCTTTTGGGCAAGTTTCCGGATAAGTAATTTCCCCAGTCAGTTGATGGGTAGTCCCCCAAAACCATGGTGGTGTATCTTGATAGACACAGGTAGATCCAATTAGGCAGACTGGGTGTCCTGATTCATGGAGGGGGGGGGTCCTGTAGCTGTCAATGACTTGTGTATTGGTGTCCTACAAACAGTATCTCCAGGGAATCATGCGGTCTAACCAATCTGGAGGTGTATTTATTTTGATTATTGATGCACAGCCTCCTTTAGCTTTCACGCCTTCAGTTTGTGGTCTGAATGTGTGGAAGGAGATGTAGCCAGATAGTCTGGGATGCTCTCCACAGCCTTGAACCAGGTTTCTGTGACTGCACAATTGCCTGTCTTACAAGGGGAGGACTGGTTCCAGTGAATGCATTTTTGTGTTAAGATGCCTAGCATTTAACAGCAAACCCTTGAGGTGGTTGTTGGATGGAATTTTTACTTTGTAAATTCTGTCCTTGAGACACTGCCTAAAAAGGCACAGTGGGGGTGGCAAGAGCCTTGGCCAGTAGCAGAAGTTCCAGGGGTGACAGATTACCATCTTTGGCAAAGCATCTAGGTCGGTCTATCATGTCATCCCAGGCTGACAGATTCTGGTGTCATTACAAGGAGTTACAGTAACTAAACCAATTATTGAAGTCTTATCATTTTCTGTTTGTGTTGAAGCATCATCCTAGGTGAAGGTAAAAGACTGCGTAAGGCTAGGGTGAAACTATGGGAAATTGTGCATCCATAGTGTTGTGTAAATTTTATATGGTCAGGAAGAGAGGTCACACTTGGGAGGGCTAGTGGTTGAGAGGTGTGTTATAAACTCTGAGGCTAGGCTTGGTGTTCTACCTGACCGTAGAGCTGAGCCTCGAAAATCCTCTGGAGGACCACAAGCAAAGTGCTAAAAAATTTAACGAGCAAAACATTGGCCACTATAACCAGCAACCATAACTAACTCTACACAGCAGTGAAGAGTGGTGCGCTACACAAACACAGGCACATGGCTTGTATAAAACAAGAAATTCCTTTTTAACTCACTCGCAAATAAAGATGCACACTGCGATCAAGTCCAGTCACCCTTGATTAGATGGGACCCAGACAGCACTCTCCTCCCACAAGGGTGCAGAAAGGCCTTCTCCAACAAGGATGACTTGAATTTGATGCTCTAGAGGTTACAAAATAGAGCCGGACACAGCCAGCCTGGAACTGGGCTGCAACCAAACCAGTATAGTGTGCAGTAAAATGTGGCAAAAAAACTGTTCCAGCAATTCAGACAGTAGAACACAAATACTGAGTGCGGTACAAGAGCAGAAACGGGTACCAAGTCTTTAGAACGGGTAATTCTGGTGCTGTTTTTGTGGATATGTAGGAGGCCCTTCAGTGTGTGACCTGAGTGCGCCCTGTATGCCAGGCATAGATGTCACTTCAAAAGCCTGTAGGAGATGGCATACAGGGATTGTGCCTTCAGACGGCCTGCATAGGATGGTCTTGTTTCTCTGTTGCAGTCATCACATTTGGGTTATCTGCTTGCAGTAGCCCTCAGTCGGCCTGATTTAACAGTCTTGGGTCCTGCGTCATTTGCTGTCTCATGACGTCGGGTAGTCAGGGGTGTAAAACATGCAGCTGATGCCATTACATCAGTCTTTCTTGCTGTGCGGTGCCCAAAGCAGAAGCAGTTCGCAAGTGCCGGTCGGCAGACTCCTGAAATTTTTGTTTGAGTTTCAGAACCGAAGTCTTCAACTAAAAGCTAAGTACCCCATTGGGGAAACTTTTTTTTTTTTTTTTTTCCTTGCTCTAAACCAATGCCCGTAAAAGTAAATAATTGCATTTCTTGTGGAAAGCAAATACCTCAAAGATCGTCATTTGTACTGTATTCCTTGCCTAGGCCCTGACCACGACATACCTCGCTGCCGGTTTTCTGCATTATTTAAACAATGAACTATTGTTTATTTTCGCTTTTAAATACTTTGGTGCTCAGTTCAATTATCTAGATATGTCTTCGGTAAGCCATCTGACTACAGACATTCCGAAAAAACGCAAAGATAGGCAGAGACATGCTGCCTAGGTCCAAAGCTGCCGATGATGCTTCTCTTAAGCCAGTCGCCGGTACTCAGTGAGGTGCTTTCGCAGCCCCTGATGCCCGCTACTTCAGATTCGCAGGCCTCTACTGAGACCCATTCGGAGTGCAGTATGCCGCATGATGCTTCTACTGTGGAGCCTGCAGATGTCTGTCTTGGATGGGTCTGTAGCCGCTGTGCAGGCACCGGCTTCTGAGGGTGTGTTCAGGCCTACTGATTTGCATATTAAACTAACGCCATCTTCTAGGCCTAAACCTCGAACCATGCCTAGAAAAGAGATGCCCAGACCGCATGGTCAGGCCGCTATGCCTAAAAAATAAATAAGAATGGCTGAAGACCTTATTACTTTAATCGGGGAAAGCCAACCTTCCTTTTGAGACCTAGGACTAAGTTTGCTTTCCGACCAGTATTCTGAAATTTGTTTCCTCTGATGACCAGGATTTACCCTTATCTACCTATGACTATTCTGATGCTGAGGACTCTATTCCCTCTGCCCCCCCCCCCCCCCCCGAGGATTTCTCCTTTGGTGAAACCTTGCATACTCTTAGGGAGCATTTTCGCTAGGAAAGTCAGGATTTCTCTGATTCTAAAGAAGCTTAGGGATGTCTTACTCCTGCCCCAGCACAGGCCTTTAGCTATACCTCCTGTACTAGACATTGTTGTTGATGCCTTTTCGGAATCTAGTTTGGCCCCTGACTACCTCCTGCTGCCAGAAAACCTGATGGATATTACAGGGTTTCTGACTCCAGTTCCTTTTCAAAAATCCTACTGTGGATCTGGAGACCATTTCACAGGGACCCAAGGGCATTAAAGCTACTGCTGCCAAATATCCTACCCCTTCTGATATAGACTCCAGGGCGCTGGATAGATGGGGTAAGAAGGTATACATTTCTGCAGCCTTGGCCATTAGGGCCTTCAACTGCCAGTTTCATATGTTAAAGTATCAGCAACATGTTATTGGATTGCTTAAATAGAAAATGATCATTCCTGATTGTGCTGAAAATAAGGATTTACAGGATTTAATGCATTCTGCTGAACAGGTTGGAAAACATACTTTGCAATGTGGGTTTTGGTTCACTAGATTCATCTCACAGGGCTGCTGTCACTTCTGTACTTAGAAGGCATGTTTGGCTTAAGGAGCAATCCTTGCCAGATAATGTTAAAGCAAAATTACTGGATGCTCCCTTAAATCAGGACCGCCTGTTTGGCAACAAGGCAGAGGAATTAAGAAAAAAAAAAAGTAGGATAAAGCTAAATCTATGCAAACTGTTAAAGATTTCATACAAGTACAACCATGAAGATTTAGTAGGCATCGGCCCTCTAAGAATTGGTCCTTTCCTGCCTCTTCCAGGCCTTCAGTCCAAACCCAGATCCAGCAGAACTCCCAGGCTTCAGTCCCAGGGTACGCACAGGACTAAGCAGTGGGGGGGGGCACTTCCAAATCTGGGAGTAGTAAAACTCCCCCCTATGGTAAACTGTCTCAATGACTTAACTTTAAAACTTCCAAACACTTCTCAACTGACTGCCCCTTCAGGGGGAAAGATTGCTCTACATGCAAAGAACTTGGGAACTCATTACCCAGGACAAATGGGTTTTAAGTATAGTTTCCCAAGGATACAGGTTTCACTTCCATACCTTACCAACCCCAAACGGTTGGCCAGATCTACCCCCAAATCTGTGGGCAGAGGCTCAAAAGCAAGTACTCTCAAGCATAAAGGCTATTCAGACTGTACCAGAAGAGGAAAAGGGACAAGGTTTCTACTTTTCCTGGTACCCAGAAAAGGCCATTAATGGCATCCTGGACCAGTCTACTTCCTTTTTGGTGATTCCAAATTTCAACATGCTAACTCTTCACCAGTTGCTTCCTTTGCTAGGCAAAGATGTCTGGTTGACAACACTAGATTTAAAGGAAGCATACCTGCACATCCCAATCGGGGAATCTTGCAGGAGATACCTATGCTTCAAAGCAGGCTACATGCACAATCAGTTCTCTGCACTGCCCTTTGGCTTATCTACTGCGCCCAGAGTATTCAAAAAGTGTCTAGCTCCAGTCATTGCATTTTGCAGGCAAATATACCCATACCTGGATGATTGTGTAATTCAGGCAGAAAGGCAGGACATACTTTTGAATCATTTGGCTTTTGTACAAAGGGTTCTAACTTGCCTGGGTTACACCAGAAACTAAATGAAAAGAAGTCACACCTGGTACCCTGTCAACAAATTATATTCCTGGGAGCAAGCTTGAATACAACTTCCCAGATGGCTTTTCTCATGCCAGAGAAACAAATTCATTTGACAACCTACTTCAGACTAGTAGCCATAAAAACCCTGCTATCTGCAGGGCAAATGCTGCTAGCCTTGTGGTTCATGGCCTCCTGCATTCTTCAAATCCCATATGCAAGACTGCATATGAGGAAACTACAATGGTATCTAAAAAGCCTATGGTGTCAACATTCTCAGGATCTAGAAGCAATGATTCCTATCCTACCTTGCCTACGGTTAGAGTTCCTTTGGTGGGCAGAGGCCTGACACTGAAACAAGGGACTGCCATTCACTCTACCCCCTGCCGCCCAAACCCTAACAGACGCATCAGACTATGCATGGGGGGCTCACCTGGCAGGTAAGTGCGTCCAAGGCAAATGGAACTGAAGTCAGATGCACCTGCATATCAATCGAAAAGAAATGTTAGTTGTACAGAATGCTCTGACAGCCTTCAAGGACCACATTCTTTTTGGACAATTGATGGTAAAGACTGAGCACCACTGTTATGTGGTGCATAAACAAGCAGGGGGGGTACCCATTCTTACCACCTCTGCAGACTAGACATGGCACTGTGGAACACAGCCTTGAGCTACCAAGTGCATCTACAAGCTCAATTCCTGCCAGGAAAACTAAATACACTGGCAGACGGACTAAGCAGAAACCTCATGGACTCGCACGAGTGGAAACTGGAAGCAAATACTTTCAACATGTTGACAAACAAATGGGGGAGCCCAGATATAGACCTGTTTGCCTCTCCCCAGAACTACCAATTAGATACATTTTGCACAAGGACTCCCCACAAACAAGCTTGGAAAGTGGATGCTTTGTCCTATCAGTTTATGCCTTTCCTCCTCTGCCTCTCCTCTCCAAAGTAGTACTAAAGATCAAACAGGACAAACCAAGGACGATACTGATTGTACCAGACTGGCCACGCCAACCCTGGTACCCCCTCTTGTGCAGAGTCCCTGTTGGCCCCATGGCACCTGCCTCAGACCCCTACCCTGTTGTCTCAGCAGGAGAACCAGATTCTGCACCCTCCGCTTCAACCCCTGAACCTGGCAGCCTGGCTAATTATCTAATCTCTCCTTTACCATCCCCCAGTAAACCAGTGATGGATATCATTTTAGAGGCAAGGAGGCCTAGTACTAGTACTAGAAAATCCTATGCTGAAAAATGGAAAAGATGCTGTGCTTGGAACCAGTCTCAAGGGATGAGCACAGCAGCGCCCAACTTACCTCAGATTCTACGATACTTAACTGAGATGCTTCACAAGGGCCTTTCTTTTTCCTCCATCAGAATTCACACCTCAGCCATTTCAGCTCAACACAGAACCGCCCCTCGTCTCTCGTCCACTGCTCAAGCAGTTCCTCGTTCCTCAGAGGGGCCAAAAAGTAAGACCACCCAGGAGAGCCCCAACTCCAACCTAGGACCTTTAACTTTTGTATTGGAGAAACTCATTCCTTCTCTCGAGCCAGCTGCTAGTGCAGATTTGCAATTCCTTGCTTAAAAAACCGCCTTCCTTTTAGCAATCACTTCAGCTAGAAGGGTGTCTGAATTACAGGCCCTTGTGGCAATGGAGCCTTTCGTCATTTTTCATGCGGACAGGGTGTCCCTCGCAACCAATCCCTCCATGCCGCAAGGTGGTGTGGCTCTGAATCAGTCTATTCATTTGCCAACCTTCTTCCCTAATCCACAGAACAAAGGAGAATGGATACTGCACTCACTAGATGTGCAGAGACAACTTAGATTGTACTTGGACAGGACTAAACCTCAAAGGAAATCTGAACTGCTGGTGACATTTACTGCAGGGGCAGAGGTGAAGGCTATTTCAAAGCAAACCATTTCTAAATGGATAGGCCATTGCATTCATTTCTGCTATAACCACCATGGAAAACCTATCCCACAGGGGATCAGACCCCATTCAACCAGTGCTGCATCTACCTCTACAGCCTTTCTCAGAAGTGTCCCTACCAGGGACATCCTAGAAGCTGCTACCTGACGTTTTGTACATACGTTCACCAGGCATTGCAGTTTGTCAATTTTCTATAGATCCAGAGCTGGCTTTGCCACTGCAGTCTTGCAGGGCCTTGTAGCTAGTCCTAATGCTATCTAAATTCCTCCTCCCATCCTTTGCTTTGGGAATATGCCCAAATGTGATGAGTGCAACAGTGAATACACTCTCTAACATCTACATTTATGGTAAGTGTACACAACTGTACATTTTATTTACACCCTGTATTTTATTGAGTAATCTCTGTAGGCGTTCCAGTTGGATATGCCTGGTTAGGTACATACCATAGGGGCATTGTACTCTAGGATAGGTTTGATGAATGCTAAATACAGTGGAACGATGACTTCCTTGGACCTAGATGCCATACCTTTATAAGTTAGGTGACATATAATTTCCTTACTAGTGTAGACATGTGATGGTCAAATTTTAGATTACTGTTTGTGTTACTAAGCCCAAAACTTGGTCGACTGTAAGGAAGGGGTATGTTGTCAGTATAATAGCTACCAGGGGTGGATGCCTTCCTAAAGGGTATTGTTGTGCATTTCTTGGATTTTAGCTTTAGTCCATGATTCTGACAGTAGCTACTTGGGTGTGTCAGCCATACATGGAGAACATTTGTCAGTTTTTGATTTAATCACCTCCTTATTTGCAGTTCTCTGTAGATTGTCAGCTATTGACATTTTACTTCAGAGAAGTAAATGCCAAAAAGGTGTGGTCCAAGGACTGATCCCTGAGGGACTCCACTTGTGACTGGTCTTTTTGTAGAGGTGGACTCCCCAATTGTAACTTCCTGGGACTTGTCTGTGAGTCAGTTGGCTATCCACCAGGGGACACTGGGTTTGTACTTGACCTCTAGTGTTTGCCAACAATGCTCAAGTGGCTTAGTGTCAGATGCATTGGCCAGGTGAAGGTAGGCAGTGTGAACCATTTTTACTCCATTGCTTTGGTGACCTTCTCAAAAAAATCCACCAGGTAGAGTAGGCATGATTTACCCTTGAAACCAAACCGCGTGGGTCCAGTGCCTGGAGGTTGCTGTATCACTGATAATTTCCATGTTAATTTTTTCCATGGCTTTACATACAAGACTGAGACTTGGGAGGGGGGGTTCTGTAGTTTCCAGAGTCTGTAGATGACCTACCTTTGTGCAAAGGGATAATGGTTGCTGTGCTCTATTCGAGGCACAAAGCCTGTTTAGAGAGTCTACAGTTAAATAGCAAATCTGATGTCAATTTTCATTGTATCCTAAACTGATGGAGTTTGAATCTGATCTTTTGGATCCGACGTGGCTGTTGCTAAATCTCGTAACAACCAGGAACTCTCTCCTGCCCATAATGCACCATCCCCAATTGCCTCTCTCAATTTCTTCTCTAATGAAAAGACGTGGTCTACTACTACTCGAGCTGCA
Source organism: Protopterus annectens (assembly GCF_019279795.1). Classification (NCBI taxonomy): domain Eukaryota; kingdom Metazoa; phylum Chordata; order Ceratodontiformes; family Protopteridae; genus Protopterus; species Protopterus annectens. Next base: position 206,413,169 of record NC_056729.1, read on the forward strand.
TAGACAAGTGACCATTTTTCTTTTTGCATAGTTTATTTCCTTACTGCTGACTACTTTTTCTGGCCAGAAACCTTACCCTACTTTCTGTTGCCATAGTAATACTTTTCTATTTTTCTTCTCTCGTTCATACTTGTGTACACTCCTGATACGATGGTATCTCTTCCTGTACCTTAGTAATTCTTTGTCATTTTTGTCATTTTTCCCTTTTTCCTTCTGCTTCCTTTAAAAAAAGCACTTCCATTTAGACCATTTTTGACTAAGCATGTTGGAAAAGCCAGCAGGGATTTAAAAAAATGCGTAAAGTGTGGGCATAAATTGCCTTTCTAACTTTGAGTTTATTGTTTGGGCCCTCTTCACATGCAAGAAGACTGCTGTAGATGCCATAGTTTCAATCCATGCGCTTTAATAGAAAAAAAAATTATATTGAAAGGAATTCTTCCCATCTCTTTTGGAGAAGCTATTTCTGAAGGTAATTCTACTAAGGCCAAGTTGAAGAAATCCTCTTCTCTGAGGCATTCCTCTTCATCTTCTACCTCTGATTCCTAGAGAAAAAGACCAGCAAAAGATCTGGTCTCAACCCCGGACCATAAGAAATCAAAAATTATGGATCCTACTTCAGTTGTAGATCCGAAAGTCTGTATAATCTGATCCATCTGTTTCAGATCTGACTGCTCGCACACAGGATCAAATGGTTTGAGTTATCTGATCCTGTGGTATTGGAGCAGACATCACCCAAATTTGCATCTAAACCCTTACCTAGAGTAAGGTGTACTCTACCTCCCTGGACCCTGTCCCAGATAGAGTGCTTTTTGGAGCACCCCATGTCTCCATTTATCTTTTCTTCTCATTCTTCCAAGCTCTTGATCAAAGATGATGTGGAGATACTGGTGGAAGATTCTTAGTGCGAGGACAGATGGAGTTCTCCTCGGCTCTTGCCTTCTGTCAGGTAATCCAAATGGCTTCAACTCCCCCTTTATAGGTTTCTCCTCTGACCACCACTGTAGTGTCAAGAGTCCTGGGGTCAGAATTGTCCAGATCCCTCTGTTTTGGATCTGAGGATATCCTTATTCTTGGATCTGAAGTCCTCCCTGAGAGCTCTGATTCTTTAGATCTGGTGAGCTGGAGCCATAGTCTGCCTGTTGAATCCAAGGTATTGCAGTTGACCCAGAGATTTCGAGAGCCACCTCTCGACTAGACCGCTTGGCTCCGGCTTCCACTTCTGAGGTCTTTCCCTTTAAGTGGGAGAGGGCTACATTCTAAGAAATGTCTTTGGTCAGATGTCCTCCTCTCTGGGCCGCTTGGCCTTTGAGGTCTTTTCTGCTCTGATGGTTCTGAAGAAGCCTTCCTCCTCTGATTCGGTCTTCTACCATGATGACTCCAGCACTCTGAGCCTCAGCGTCTCTCTCCAGTGGAACAGCCAGTACAAAAGCCCCAGGCTGCCTATCAGAGAATTGTAGTTTCCTGTTTGGATATTTGCTGGAACATCACACTGAGGAGGTCCACAGAAAGAGGATGTGCAAGAGGAAGCATGTTGATTCCCCACAGGAATCCATCATGGAGGATATGGATTCTGATGAGGGCAAAGGGTCCCCGCAGTCACCTCCTGAAAATGTCATCTGGAGACACCCTAGAAATCCTTAAACAGAGGTGCCTAATAACCAGATGTCTGAGGAGTCTGTCTGGAGGCTTTTGGTACAGGATCCTCTACGTCTTGCGTGACTCTGTCCATCAACGGGCTTATTGACATGCTGTCTTGGCTGGAGTGGAAGGATCCAGACACCATGGAACCCATTCCTCGGAGACTGGATAGCATAATGGCACCCCCCCCCCTTGCAGACTGGCAGTTCTGGGGTAAGGGAGTTCCTGTTGAGGCCATGGTAATTGCAGTGGCTGTCAAGAAGGAACTAGCCAAAGAAAGTTCCACTGTCCACCCCCCCTCCCCCCAGCAGGGAGTCATGGGCTAGGGATAGATTTGGGAAGAGTGTATACACCTCATTCACTTGGGCACTCGGGTCTGTCAACTTCTTGGCACATTTTAACTGATTTACTGAGGGATTTGATTAAGAAGTTTATAAACTATCCTTTCGGCTGCTGTTTGAGGAAGTTCAGGACTCCATATGTTCCAGCTGACTACCCTTCAGTCCATATCCAGTTCTTCCATGTGGTTGACACAGCAGAGTGACCTCTAGCAGCAGGTTCTAGCATTTCCATAAGGAGACATGCCTGGAATCGCCTTTGACTTTGAGCATTTCAAGTCTTTTGTCAACGCCCCTTTTGATAGAACTTCCGTATTTGGTTCCAAGGTAAAGGACCCTCTCTCCAAGTGTGAAGGCTGGAAAGACCTGTTGGCCATGGATGTGTTTTTTGACCCCTCAGACTTTCCACGAATCAGAGAGGTGGTTGAAAATGTGGTTCAAAAAGTCTCTGGGTCCTTTCCAGAACATACGTGGAGGAGGATCCTCCAGAGGCAGAGGGGGGGGGCTCAAATGGACACTGCTGCCCTCGCAGCAGAAGTGGCCCGCAGAACCATGGTTTCAAGAGATCTGTATTTTGATGACCCTTACCAGTGCTTCTGAAAGGAGGCTTGATTTGCCCTTCTCTGGAGGCAGTTGGGTACTATTATCCCTGTGCCAGAGAGCTTGGCTAGATATAACAAAGGATGCTTAAGTGCAGAAGATTATTTCCAAAGGATATACAATACCCTTTTGCCCTTCCACTTTAAAGAAAAATCCCTTATGTTCCATCCAGTCAGAGGGAACAAGCAGTAATTCAGATACGAAAGCTGCTAAAAGTCAACAAAAGGTCCTGCCAGACGAGACAGAATCCAAAACTTACTGAAGGTTCTTTATTGCCAAAGAAAATGGGTCTGGAGATCAGTTCTGGATCTCTTCCAAAATAAGTCTGTTCAAAGAACCAGATTTCAGATGGTCACAGTTCAGTCCATTTATCCCTTTTGGGCATGGATGACTGTGCTAGATTAGTACTCATCCTGAAGGTCCATCATATAAAGATGAACAGACTATCCAGAAGGTATTTGTGCTTCAGTCATTCCCGATTTAAGAGTATTGCCCTTTGGACTTGCCACCGCTCCCAGGGTGTTTATCAAATGCATGGCGGCAGTGGCAGCTCATCTGAGTCTGCAGGGATTCAGAGTGTTTCCGTACTTATATGACTGGCTTGTATCTGCTCTGACCAGACACCATCTTATTGGCACGGGACCAAGTTCTCCAGACTTCCTGTCTTCTGAGGATAGCCATAAACAACAAGAAATCTCATCTACAGCCAGCCAGAACCTAGTTTGTAGGAGCAATTCTCAATACTAAAACAGCCATTGCATCCCTGTCACTATTGAAACTGAAAACAATAAGGTCACAGGTCAGAAAGATAGTATGCAACTCCACGGTTTCTGCCTGTCTGGTACTTCAAGCCCTGGGGTCAATGGAGGCAACAATGACATTATTTCCACTAGCCAGATTTCACATGAGAATTCTTCAATAGGTGCTAGCTGCACAATGATCATTTCTTTACCATTCTCTCTTTCCAGGTAAGAATCTCTCAGACTTGCATTAGAGACCTAAAGTGGTGGATTCATTCAGGTCACGTTCTTCAGAGCCATATATTCATTCTTTCAGCCCAAGGCAACCATGACCTCAGACACTTCCCAGATAGGGGTGGGGGATATTATCTGAAGAAGACAGTCCAAGGCACCTGGTCTTCCGATGAGGCCAAATTGCATACAGATGTCCTAGAGATAAGAGCAGTGTTAGCGTTGCAAGCATTACAGAATGCTTTTCCCCCTAGGCACCATTGCAGTAAAATTCAATACGTCTGTCTGGTACATCAGCAAACAAGCAGGAACCAAATCCTACCCATTTTGCCAAGAAGCTTTGAGTGTGGCAGTGGGCAGTCTCTTCCAACCACTTTCTCTTGGGAATGCACATTCAGGGGAAATCCAGTGTGATAAGACATATTGAGCAAGTGTTTTTGTCTACCCCACAAATGATCCCTCCAAGAAAATTGTGGACAAGATCTTCCATCAGTGGGGCCAGCCTTGCTGCAATCTGTTAGCTTCCCCCCTGAACAAGTGCAGCAGCTACTTTGCCCTAATCCCCGAGGAGTGATATACTTAACGATTGACCCCTCGGTCTCCTGTACACACATCCTCTCATTCCTTTACTTCCCGAATTCCTTCAGAAAGATTCTAGGTTGATCAGCAAAGTCATCCTCTTTGCCCCATAGTGGCATCTTACCCCCAGATTTGGCAAACCTCAGGCTGACTTGCCTGGCTTCTTCACTTCCATTGATAGCCAGACAACCAATGCTCTCTTCCCCTGTCAATCATGTTTTGATATCCCACAAACCTCCCACCTGGAAACTAGACTACAGCATATCGAAAAAAAGTTTTTTGGGCTCAGAAGTAACATTGGACCTTTTTATAGCCCTCGTACATAATATACTGGATTTTTTTCACATCTGTTTGAAGGAGTTAGTTCTTCCACAGTTAATCCAGTTAGCAGCAATTTAAAATTTTCATGTTTGGATAGATGGTTCATCAGTAGCATCTCATAAGTTAAGCAAAGCATTTCTTGGGGGCTAATTTAAGTGCTGCAGTACCTTATTCAACCCCCATTTGAGCCCACAGCTACCCCTTTCCTTAAATATCTTTCATGGAAGACCATGTTTCTTGTTGCCATTACTTCGGCCAGAAGAATTTCTGACATCCAAGCAGGATCTTCAGAACCCCCATACTTTATTTTTTTATAGGGACAGAGTAACATTATGTATCAATGTGTCATGTCTTCCAAAGGTGGTGTCAGACTCTAATTAATCAAATCTATTAATATGCCTAGTTTTTCCCCAAATTTTCCAACAAATGTGAATATGTACCACCCTTGGTGGATGTCCACAGGCAGTTGTATTTGAATAGGACTAAGGACATCAGGAAATTGAATAAACTGTTTTTCGTTTACAGAACCCACATTGTGTAAACTGGTTACCAGTGATGGATAACAAATTGCATTTCCTTTGTGTATAATAAATCGGGTATCACTTTAACATTTGTGCTCTTTCCACCACATTCATGGCAACTTCCTCAGTATTTCATTCCAGAATATCCATGGATGATAATTCTGTAGTAGCTATGTGGACTACTCCCCATCCATGTATTACTCCTCAAATTTAGATTTGGTCTCCAGAGGAAGAGCATGTCTTGATTCTGTGGTGGTCAGGAATATCCTTGAGTCCACCCTGGAAATTGGGTAGCTGAGGGCTCTGCCCCTTCAGTTGGTTAGAATGAAACATTGCACAATTTTATCTGATGTCACTCACCATAGCGTTCTATCTGTGTTGTCCATTTTCATGCTTCCTCTGCTCCCCTTCCACCAATCCCCATGCTTAAGACTTCTGGAAGAATGAGTATTAAACGGCGTATGTGTCTTTATATAAAGAACTTTAGATGCTTTATGGGTAAGGGAGAAGTTCGAGAGTTCCTGGTTGCCATGAGCTTTAGCAATGGCAGAGTCTGATCTGAACCACATCAGTTGAGGAAAAATGAAAATGGACAACACAGATGGAACATCGTGGTGAGTGCATAACTTTTCCCAGAGTACCTGATGGGTCATGTTTCATGCTTTAGGAGTCTTGGGATATTGTCTGGGCCCATTGATTAACTGTTCTTGGCCTTAGAGAGAGCATTAAGGACTTGTTTGCTAGTGATGGCAGGGGGAGTTGTATTGGTATTTCCTGATTTGAGGTGGTGAGTTGGTAAAGTTGGAGCTGAATTTATCAGCCAGTAGGTTTGCTGTCTCTTGTGGCTTAGTATGGGTGGCTCCATTTACCATGAGCGCTGCACACAATTGTGTACTCATTGAGGTTGCAGACATAGCTAAAGAATGCCTTGTGGTTGTCCTTGGCCTGAGACCAAATTTACCTAAAGCGTGGCTTTGCTAGATCTTATTTGTACTCTGTTTTGAGAATGCTTGTATCCTGCTGGGTGTCGCAGCTCCTAATTTTGCCATGATTGTCTTCCTTCTGTTACACAGCCTATTGATTTTTACGATCCACTAAGGTGTTTTTTTTTTTTGTTAGTTCTGTACTTCCTGGTGGGTACAGCTGGCTGTATGCAGCTGTTAACATGCTTGAATAGGGTTTCTGTAAACAGTTCTGCAAGGCAGCAGTGTTCTTGGGGTTTATGGGGGCTTGAAATTTTGCCAGTTTATCACTTAATAGCAGGAAGTTAGGCTTAGAGTAGTTCTTGAGTATTCCAGGTTTGGCTGGAGGTCCAGGTTTCTTTTTTACTTTAAAGGAGACCATTTTGTGGTCTGACCTTATTGAGGGAACACATTACAGTAGGGGGGTGTGGAGGACTCACCTATATTGGATCCAATATGGTTGCTCCTCCTGTGTTGACAATCCAGGAATATCTGCCTCTGTTTGATGTCTTTTAGGATTCCTAGTTAATAGTGGGGTAATTGAAGTTGCCCATGAATACGGTATTCGGTTGTATGGTGAGTGTTTCCAATAAGTTTAAATACATGGTATGGGTTTCCTGGGTCATAGAGGAAGTGGCGTTTGATTTTTGCCTTTGGTTATTTGAACATGAGAGCTCAAGTGCATTGTCCTGTTTGGACCAGTTTTGAGGTAGATTTAGTTTTTTTTATGTAAACTGAGACACCTCCACCTTTAATCCTTGTCCATGTAGTAGCTGGTCAACATAAATGTGTGGAAGGCATTATAACCTTGCATTGTTGGTGTGCGTTCTGGCTTTAAACAATATCTCGGACTGCACAAATGTCTGCATTCTCTAGGGTGAAGTGATCTTCTAGGGAGTGTAGTTTGTTTAGGCTCCTAACATTGAGCAGTAATACTTTTAGTTTTGATTTTGCTATGTTGGAAGCACTTTCATTTTGGTATTGCCTAAAAAAGGCACTATGGAGGAAGACCATGTTTTAGCTAATGTTCAAAAGCCTAGAGGGGAGAGGTGCAGACAATCCCTGGCAAAGCAGTATGGTCCATTGACCATCTCCTTCCATGCTGATAAATATTGCACCCCCTTAAAGTGACACCAGAAACTAAGCCAATTGTTAGTCATTTATCTTTTGATCCTATTGTGGCATCCTCTGGCGAAGGTGAAATACTAGTCATACCAGCCCGCGAGACTCATTCCGAAGGCTCCATGATGTCTCTTCATATAGTCTAGGGAAGTACATCTTGGGTCATTTGCATCCACATGGACTGAGTCATAGTGCTGTTTGTGGTCCAATGACGTGTGTGTTTGTGTGTGTGTGTGTGTGTGTGTGTGTGTGTGTGTGTGTGTGTGTGTGTGTGTGTGTGTGTGTGTGTGTGTGTGTGTGTTTGTGTGTGTGTGTGTTTGTGTGTGTGTGTTGTGTGTGTGTGTGTTTGTGTGTGTGTGTGTGTGTGTGTGTGTGTTTGTGTGTGTGTGTTTGTGTGTGTGTGTGTTTGTGTGTGTGTGTGTTTGTGTGTGTGTGTGTGTGTTTGTGTGTGTGTGTGTTTGTGTGTGTGTGTGTTTGTGTGTGTGTGTGTTTGTGTGTGTGTGTGTGTGTGTGTGTGTGTGTGTGTGTGTGTGTGTTTGTGTGTGTGTGTGTTTGTGTGTGTGTGTGTGTGTGTGTTTGTGTGTGTGTGTGTTTGTGTGTGTGTGTGTTTGTGTGTGTGTGTTTGTGTGTGTGTGTGTGTGTGTGTGTGTGTGTGTGTGTGTGTGTGTGTTTGTGTGTGTGTGTGTGTGTGTGTGTGTGTGTGTGTGTGTAAATTGGTGGATCCCAGCTCCTGACTTTCTCCTTACTCAGCCTGGTGAGGGACATCAGTGCATCTCACGATGGAGTCTCCAATGACCAGAATGTTGGATTGTGTGGTGGCTTGCCTTATTGGGTTAGAAGTAGAGGCTTCATGAAATGTGGCACTGTATGTGGAGGGTGGTTCGAAAGAGTGCATTTGGGGCTGCTGTGAGGGTATTGTGTACTTCGTCTAGGACGTCTTTGGGGTTTAGGAAGATTACATTTAAGTGCCTCAGCATGTGTAGATTTATGTCTGCTTTGAATTGTGTGTGATGGATGCAGCCTGAGTACTACTAACAAACTTCAGTGACCTTGAGTACTTATGTGAGAGCTTTGCCTTCAGTGACCTTGTGTAAATGTATTTCTTGCATACCATATCAGTTTGCTTGAATTAATTGGTGGTCAGTAAATGAGATTATTTCTACATTGCCTCAGGGTGCCCATATCCACCAAGTTGGTAACAGAGATATTTGGAAAGTTCATACCCAAGGCAGCAGACACTTATTTGTTGATTAGTCCAATGGAGTAAGTATATAAAGCAATGTCCAGTGCCTTGTTTGCAGCTCTGGGGACAGTGCTTGTCACTGCAAAGTAGATGTCTTGTGTACAACTAGGTATTGGTGAAATTTCAGTCATGCTTTTACAGGAAAAATGTCACTCAAGGCATCTATCTGTACAGGGCATTGCCAAACGCTTGAGTAGAAACCAGTACGTAGACGCTGAAAATTTAAGGATGAAGTATGTAAACAGGCATTCTGAGGTTAAAAACAATCACAGTACTTGACAAAAAACAAATAATTTAGCTTGTCAAGAGTGAAAAGAGGGAATCAAGTGAATGGCTACTGCCTGGTTACTAGTAGTGCTAGTCTCACCGTAGCTTTACTTTGCTGGAATAAAATGCACCTTTGCTTTTTGTCTCACCAGAAGCAAAACATTAGTACAAGTCCCAAGATGAGAGGCGGGCTACAGCCTGTTTGATGATCTGCAGTCTTGTTCCAGATAATGCAATTGTCTGTAGGCTTGTTGTAGCCTTTTCTTGGTAGATGCCTTGAATAGCAAGTAGACCAATCAGGAATGTCAAGCAGACATTCACTACCCAACCAGAAACAGGAATTGATGCACTCTGCTGTTTCTCTCACCAGGAGTAAAATTATAAGCACAAATATCAGGCTGTCACCTATGAAGCAGTTATGAGGCTGGTGATCAGCAGTCTCGGAAGTAATTATGTCCTATTCCTATGTTGTATTCTTGGTGTAGGATTTCCTGCCTTCAGGCGACCCATACGTTGGCTCCTATACAAAAGCTTCAGCTTGGCTGTTGCAGCTGCATGGGATGTCACACGTAGGCCAATAAACCCAGGGACCTTATGTGGGACGTCTGCACGCAATCCTCAGAACTTTTCAGCTGCAGATGACTTCGCATCGTACGGTCGCTTTCCAGACATCTGATCGACTATAGATAAGTAACCTGTTGGGTTTTTGCATTTCTAATATTTAACCGATCTTTCGCATTGCTTAGGCTTGGTTGTTGTAGCTTCCAGCTGATGTCAGGGAAAAAGGGAAAGTGCCAATGCGGTGCCAAATTCCCCATAAGGACGCCCATGACAAATGTGTTTTCTGCTTAGGCCGGGAACAATACCTTAACGCCTGTCCTATTTTTAAATCTTTTGTGCCTAAGACCTTGCATCGTAGTCTGGCAGCTTTAAATCTTTACTTTGAAAACCAATGCCTCAAACGGCTGGCTCTCAGGATGGATCCCGCTTCGCATGTCACCCAAGAACCTTTGCGTAAAAAGGCCAAGATGCCTAGGCCTTCACCTGCCGGTTTGCACCCGAACACCCTGACAGCTACCAGTGTAGGAGTGGAGTGCTCTCTGGATCCGTCGGCTCCATCGACCTCCCTCGCGGAGGCTGCTGCTCAGCCGAAAACCAGCACATCCATGGAGCTTTCTCAGACACCGCATGTTGTCGAGGGGGAACTGGATTTGGGGGTTCCGTCGACCGGGATCCAGACCTCTGATACAGCCGGTGCCAAGCCCAGCTCTAGACTGGCTCCTAAGGCCACTCCAACCAAAAAGAAGCAGAAAGCAAAACGAATTACCCCTGGTTCTGAAGGCCCTCCAGACTGGGAGGCCTTCACCTCTTTTATGCAGGCATTTATGGCCCTCAGCCCATCTGCCTCACCCACAACTGTTACCTCTGGTAAGCCCCAGGCCTCCCACTGCTTCTTCCATTCCCTTGGCTCCACTTCTGGAGGAAGAACATGAATCCTTCCTACTCTAACTCAGATGAATCCATCACTTATGCATCCCAGACTGCTTCTCCCAAGGAATATTATTCTCCTGATGAGGATTCTGTGGAAGGGGATTCTCCACCTGAAGACATTACATTTGGGGAAACTATCACCAAAATGAAAGATTTCAAATGGGATACTTCCCAAATGACAGAAACCCAAAAAAGATACTTTTGAACTGCTGCAGGTGGAGTCCCCCTCCCCTACAGCTGTACCCCCCCCTGTGCTTCCAGCATACTTGTATGCCTTTACTGTAGCCTCTAGAACACCTGACTCTCAGCCTCCTGTACATAAGCACCCTGACCGCTTCTACAAGGTGCCAGAGGAACAAAAATTCCTCGGCCACCCTTAGCAGACCACTGCCCCTGATAAACAGTCTAGGTTGTTACCTTCTGCCTCCATATTGCCCACAGATAAAGATAGCAGATCCATGGATAGGATAGGCAAGATGATGTACACTTCCTCCACTTTGGCCTTCAGAGCCATGAACTATCAAACACACATGACCAAGTATGCTGTGGACTTAATATCCCAAGTCACCTGTATGCAGGCTTCAATTCCTGACAGTCCCATTAAAACTGATACATCCTCCAAATTGTCCTTAGCACTACAATTGGCTAGACACTCCATAAGATACAGCTACGATGCTGCAGAAGCTTCTGCTTGCTCTGCAGCATCAGTATCTGCCCTTAGAGATATTCCAGGCTTAGACTACAGAATATGCCAGAGGACGTCAAGTCCAAAGTCTGTGACGCCCTCCTGGAATACAGCTTTCTGTTTGGAAAGCAATCTGCAGACCTATTTAAGAATCTGCAAGAAAAAAGCAAAGAATTATAGGATATAAAACGTCTCATGGTATCCCCTATACCCAAATTTTATAGGAACTACCCGGCTAAGACCATCTTTGTTAGGAGTAACCTGGATTCTGCTGCCTCCTCCAGACCCAGAAGAGGAACTAGAAGGTGTTCCTTATCCAGGCCTACTGGCCCACCTCCTCAGCCCAGACAACCCTTTCAGGACAGGGAAGGTCGTAATAATGCGTGACTGCCTTGCCTATCTGCCCCTCTCAGCCTGCCTTACTCACGGTCTCCCCTTCTGGCAAACAATCACTACAGACCAATGGGTATTGACCATTATTCAAAAAGGGTACTTTCTATCCTGGAAACAAATTCCCCTCTGGAAGGGCATTCCCTTTCCTCCAAAAAAACAGTGCCATCTCCTTCCACATATTCTGTCAGACCTGCAACAAAGGCACAATAGAGCCTGATCATCGTGTTTCATTGTTGCAACCATTACACTTGGGTTATCCTGCTGGCAGGCTAGCCGCAGTCGGCCTGAATTCCAAAGTCCTGGGCTGGCGTCTGTTACTGTCGCCTCTTCCCTGACGTCAGTGCGCCAGGGGTATACAAGATGCAGCCGACGCCATTTTCTTCAGTTTTTCTTGCTGTGCGGTGCCCGAAGCAAAAGCAGTTCGCAAGTGCCGGTCGCAGACTCCTGATATTTTCGAATTTGAATTTCAGTTCCGAAGTCTTCAATAAAGCTAAGTAACCCGTTGGGGAAACCTTTTTTTCTTGCTCCAGTCCGATGTCAGTAAAAGTTAATAATTGTATTTCTTGTGGGAAGCAAATACCTCAAGGATTTTCATTCTTACTGTATTCCTTGCCTAGGCCCTGACCACGACACCGATGTCAGTAAAAGTTAATAATTGTATTTCTTGTGGGAAGCAAATACCTCATAAGGATTTTCATTCTTACTGTATTCCTTGCCTAGGCCCTGACCACGACATTGCTAGTTGTCTGTTTTGTGCTAGATTCAACCAACGCACTATTAAGCGTCTATTCCATTTTGCTTTTCATTACTTGGGCCGAAGGTTTAAGTATATAATGCCGTCGGAAAAACCGACGACCGGAGTCCGTAAAATGCTCAAGGACAAAGAAAAAGACTGGCATCCGAGGTCCAAAACAGACTACGAAGCCTCTTCTAGGCCAGTCGCCGGTTTTTAGTGAGGCACTTTTGCAGCCCCTGACACCTGCTACCTCAGAGCCACAGGCCGCCTCCAACTTCCACGTGGAGACAGCTAGGCCTCTGGAAACATAAGGTATTGGGCCTACGGAAACAATTCCCTCAGATGGGTCCGGAGCCGCTGAGCAGGCATCAGCTTCTGAGGGTGTCTTCAGACCTACACAGCTTACTATCAAGACCTCTTCAGCAGCCAAGGCAAAGTCTGAAACACCTTTATAGACAAACAAGTACAGCATTCTCCTGGACAGTCATCCATGCCAAAGAAACAGATGCTCAAAATGGCCGTGGACCTAATTACTTTGATCAGGGGCTCCATCCCCCTCCTGATAAGGCCTAGGCAAGACACTGACTCCTCTGATCAGGTTTCTGTTTCTTCTGATTCCTCCTCAGAACAGGGATATTCTCTTCCTCCGTACGAGGGCTCTGATGCTGAAGAATCTGTCACTTCAGCCTCTCCTCCTGAGGACTATTCTTTTGGGGAAACCCTGCACACCATGAGGGAACATTTCCATTGGGAGAGCCAGGATTATTCAGAATCCAAGAAAAGGCTCAGACTTTCTTTTATTGCCTCAGCACAGGCCTCTTGCTATCTCCCCTGTACTAGATGATGTTTTTTTCTGAATCCAGTTTGACTCCGATTCTTTACCCCCTGCACCAGTTAAGCCAGATGGATACTACAGGGTTCCAGATTCTCAAATTTCTTTATAAAAACCCTGTTGCTGATCCAGAAACTATTTCTCAGGGTCCCAAAGGGGTAAAGGCTTCCATTGCAAAAAACCCTGTTCCCTCTGATAGGGATTTTAGAGCACTGGACAGGTGGGGGGGAAAAAGGTTTACACCTCTGCTACTTTAGCTGTAAGGGCTTTAAACTGCCAGTTTCATATGCTTAAATATCAACAATACCTAATGTCTTTGCTAAAACAGAAAAAGTTTCCAAGCTCAATGTCCTGAGAACAAGGAAATGCAGGATTTATTGCATGCAGCTGAACAAGTGGGAAAGCATACTTTGCAATGTGGTTTTGATTCATTAGAGGCATCTTGCAGAGTTACAGGTTCTGTCATTCGAAGGCATGCTTGGTTAAAAGAATAGAGTTTACCTGATCATGTTAAAGCAAAATTATTGGATGCTCCATTACAGCATAACACTTTGTTTGGTGTTAAGGCAGAAGAGGTGTTAAAGAAAATGGAGGATAAAGCAAAATCAATGCAGACAGTGAAGGATCTTACATGTTCAGCCACCTAGATTTAGCAGAAACTGGCTTAATAAAAATTGGTCCCTTCCAGTGTCAGACGGGCCACAGAGACGGATACAAACACCCAAGAGGCAGATCTCAGCCCCAAGGCTCATACAGACCTAAACAATGGGGTGCTTCAGCCCCCAAAGGTGGAGAAGACAAATCACAACCTTACATGGAACAGTCACAATGACTTTCCTCTACAAATGCCAAGCACTTGCCTTTTGGCAGCACCCTTAGGGGGAAAACTAGCACTTTTCTCACAAAATTGGCACATTACCCAGGACAAATGGGTACTGAATATTGTTTCTCAGTGTTACAGGTTCCACTTTCACACCCTTCCAAGGTAAAAAGGTATGCCAGACCTGCCACAAAATCAATGGGCAGAGGCACAAAAACAAATCTCTGCTCTCGTGGACATGAGGGCTATCCAAAAAGTACCACAGCAAGAACAGGGGCAAGGAGTTTACTCAAGACTTTTCTTGGTACCCAGAAAGGACAAAGACTGGAGACCAATACTGGACCTGTCTATTCTAAACACTTTCCTGGATGTTCCAGAATTCAAAATGTTGACATTGCAGCAACTTCTACCCATGCTGGGCAGGAAGGCTTGGCTAGTTACTGTGGACCCTAGAGGCATACCTGCATGTCCCAATCAGACAATCTTGCAGAAGATGCCCCAGATTCATAGCTGGCTCAATGCATTACCAATTCTCTGCACTGCCCTTTGGCTTATCTACTGCACCCAGGGTCTTCACAAAATGCCTGGCACCAGTAATTGCATTTTGCAGACAAAAAGGAATTCAGATATATCCCTCTTTGGACAACTGCCTTATTCAAGCAGAGCAAAGACATTCTACTAAAGCATCTGGCATTTGTAAAAAGATTACTAATTTGCCTAGGGTACACAGTAAATGAAAAGAAATCAAAACTAGTGCCCTCTCAAGGGATAATATTCCTGGGTGCAAGCTTAAATACAACTGCCCAGATGGCTTATCTCACGCCTGACTAGCAAGGGCAACTGACATTACTTTCATATGATGGCGACAAAGACCCAGCTACCTGCAAGAAAAATTCTGCAGGCTTTGGGCTTCATGGCATCCTGCATCCTACTAATGCCATATGCAAGACTGCATATGAGGAAGCTACAGTGGTATCTAAAAAGTGTTTGGATTCAACATTGCCACAGCCTGGAAACAATAACTCTTAATCCCTGCCTGCAACAGGAGTTTCGATGGTGGGCATTGGCCTTTCACCACAACAAGGGACAGCCTTTCACTTTACCCACAGCCAGGCAGACACTAACAGATGCATCGGATTATGCTTGGAGGGCACAGATGGCAGGAAAATGTATTCAGGGCACGTGGCCCGTGGACCAAATGCATCTTCATATCAATCAAAAAGAGATGTTAGCTGTACAGAATGCCTTGACAGCCTTCAAGGATCTACTACATCCAGGACAACTATTACTAAAGACTGACAATGTGGTACACAAGCAAGGGGGCACACATTCCTATCCCCTCTGCAGGCAAGCCATGACTGTGGAACACACCACTGACCTATCAAGTACATCTGCAGGCACAATTCCTGCCAGGAAAGAAAAATACTCTGGCAGACTAGCTTAGCAGAAACCTCATGGACCCTCATGAGTGGAAACTAGATCCACAGGTCTTCAGCATGATAAGGAAATGGAGATGCCCAGACATAGATCTTTTTGCCTCCCCTCACAACTGCCAAGTACAGAGATTCTGCACAAGGACTTATCACTCACAAGCATGGTAAGTGGATGCTCTATCATTCAGCTGGAAAACCCTAACTGTTTCTGCCTTTCCACCACTGCCTCTCCTTCCCAAGGTATTCCTAAAAGTCAGACAAGAGAAGCCAAAAATGATTCTGATTGCCCCAGACTGGCCACGCTAGCACTGGTACCCAATCCTAAAGAGCTTTTCTCAAGGCCCAGCCTGGACTTTACCTCAAATTCCTCATCATCTGACTCAACAATCGGATCCTGAACAGCCATCTCAGAACCTTAAATCTGGCTGCATGGCATGTTATATAGCCACTCAGAGCACACCTCTCTCTAAAGCTGTTATGGATGTCATTTTGGAAGCCAGGAGGCCCAGCACCAGGAAATCTTATGCAGAGAAATGGAAGAGATTCTGTGCTTGGAACCAGGCACAAGGACTTGAACCACTTGTTCCAAATATTCCTCAGATTTTACAATACTTAACTGAGATGCTGGACAAAGGCCTATCCTTCTCATCAATTTAAGATCCAGGACTCTGCCATTTCAGCTCATTACAATACGGAACCTCCTATTTTCTCTCATCCACTGCTAAGACAGTACCTCAGAGGGGCAAAAAACGTAAGACCCCCCCAAGGAGAGCACAGATACCTACATGGGACCTCAACTTTGTTTTGGAAAAGCTCACACGGTCTCCTTTTGAGCCAGTCAATACAGCTGATATAAAATTCTTATGGAAAACTGCTCTGCTCCTAGCAATAACTTCAGCAAGAAGAGTCTGAGTTTCAGGCATTAATGGCAGTGGAACCTTATAATTTTTCATCCAGACAGGGTTTCTCTAAGGACAAACCCAACATTTATGCCAAAGGTAGTATCCAGTGTGGCTCTTATTCATTTGCCAACATTTTATCCAAATCCCCAGAATAAAGGGGAGAGACTTCTACACTCTTTGGACATACACAGGCAGCTATGCTTCTACTTGGACAAAACAAAAGCTTTCAAAAAAACTGAGCAACTGTTGGTAGCATATGCTGCAGGATCACAAGGAAAGGCCATCTCAAAGCAGATTATTTCAAAATGGATAGGACACTGTATTAGTTTCTGCTATGCACAGCATGGCAATTCAGGGCTTAAGAATATTGGGCCACATTCTACCAAGGGCAGCAGCCACTTCAGCAGCCTTTCTCAGAGGAGTACCAACCAAGGACATTTTGGAGGCTGCAACTTGAGTTCAGTACACACCTTTTACCAAGCACTATCACTTGCCTCTTTATTCTAAGTCCAGAGCAGGCTTGGCCACTGCAGTTCTGCAGGGTCTCATAGCCACTCCTAACCCTATTTAAACCCAGCCGCCTTACCTCGGCTTTGGGATTCAACCCAAGTGTAATGACTGCAACAGTGAAACACTATGAACATGGTACAGTTGTGTACCTACCATAAATGTAGATGTTGGTGTATTCACTGTTGCAGTCCAGGTTACCCACCCTCCATCCCCCTTTCTTTGTTGGGACTTATCTATACTTCTCTATCCTATACAAACTATGTGGTGTATTTGCTTGTAGATGAAGGTATTGGTTTTAGTTTACTGTATGTTTTTATTAGCAATATGTATAGTCTACCTTCTGGGGGGCACCTGACATCTGGGGCAAGAAAAACTGAAGAAAATGGTGTCTGCTGCATCTTGTATACCCCTGACGCACTGATGTCGGGGAAGAGGCGACAGCAACCGACGCTGGACCAGGACTTTGGAATTCAGGCCGACTGCGGGTAGCCTGCCAGCAGGAAAACCCAAGTGTAATGACTGCAACAATGAATACACTCTCACCTCTACATTTATAGTAGGTACACAACTGTACTTTCTCTCAGGACAAGAAGGAATGGGATTCTATTGCAGTCTTTCTGGTCCCTCGAAAGGATGGTCCCTGGAGGTGCATTTTGGATCTCTCCTTCCTAAACCTTTACCTGCAGGTACCTACTTTCAAAAGGCTGTCACTTCCCACTCTTACCCCTCATACCCCCAAATGCTTTCATGGTCACCTTGGACCTAAAAGATGCGTACTTGCACATTCCCATCAGGGCCTCGCACAAATGTTTCCTGCATTTCTCTGGCTCATCCTCGCACTTTCAATTTACGGCCTTGCCCTTTGTAAACATTCTTGAGGCAGTGGATAAACCAAAGTGCTTAGCTCCAGCCATTGCCTTTTGCAGGACCCAAGGAATCCAGATTTACCCATATTTGGACAATATCCTTATCCTTGCACAGTCAGAAGATTCCCTCTTAAGACATCTTCACTTCACTATGTCCCTACTACAAATCCTAGGGTTCACCCCAAACCTCAAGAAGTCCTCCCTGAACCCAGACCGGGGCAAGATATTCCTAGCTTGCAGAATCAAAGCAAAACTAATGAAAGCCTTTCTCACACAGGACAAGGTTCTGTCTCTAATTTCCCACTTCCAGGAAGTCTTGCACTCAAACGGTCACTGCAAGGCAATTCCTTCGACTCCTGGGATTGATGGCAGCAGTCATTCCCATGCTACCATTGGCCAGAATGCTTATGTGAAAACTGCAGTGGTACCTCAAAAATATCTGGTTACAACAGCAGAATCACTTGGAGCAAGTTACCCCCTTCTTCCCTGTTTAAAGAAGGAAATCATTTGGTGGATTCAACAAGTACAACTAAACTTGGGGCTTCCACTGCAGCCCACTCAACCCACAAATATTGCATACAGATGCCTCAGACTCTGGTTGGGGAGCCACCTTGCTCTCTTGCAAAGTCCAAGCCCAGTGGCAACATCCCATGAAAACCAAACACATCAATGTAAAGGAGATGACAGCAGTTTTTTTTTAGCTCTACAGACCTTCATGCCTCTACTGCTACCAGGTCCTCTTCTGATAGTGACTGACAATACCACTGTTGTGGTACATCAACAAACTGGGAGGTACCAAGGCATACCAGTTGTGCAGGCTAGCCCTACTAGTTTGGGACCTAGCATCCCAGTGCAACCTGTCCCTGCAAGCCAGCTACATCTCTTTGCAGGACAAGTAAGTAGACCTCCTGAGCAGAACATCCTCGCCACAACACTAATGGATGCTGGACAGGACGGTCTTCCTAGACCTATGTCTCTATTTGTGGAGTGCCCCACCAGTGGACTATTTCCCTCCCCCCAGAACAGGCAGCTGCAGACCTTCTGCACAAAGACTTACTCCCCCCAAGCCTGGAGAGTAGATGCCTTCAGTTTCACCTAGGAGGGGAAGTTCCTGTATGCCCCCCCTTCCCTCTGATTTAGAAAGTCCTTCTAAAAATCCAGGACAAACCAAAAATCTTGCTAGTGACTCCCTACTGGCCAAGGCAGCACAGGTTCCTCCTACACAATTTAGCCAAGGGCAAACACTGCAAGTTACCCCACAAGGTGGACCTTTTGACACGAGACAAAGGAACTCTCCTACACCCACACTTGCAAATGCTGTCCCTGACACTGTGGGTGATAAATTACTAACCCCATTCAGACACCACTATTCAGAGGACGTGCTGTCAGTCCTGAGGGAGGCCAGGAAACCCACTACTAGAAAATCATACCTTGCTAAATGGAAAAGATTTGCTCAGTGGTGTCTGGGACAGGAAAGGGACCCTTACAAGGCTGACACCCCCTCCAGTCCTCTCATATGTGTGTCAAGTTATAGAGAGTGGACTTTCCTATTCATCAGTGAAAGTGCACCTCTCCACATTATCAGCCTGCTTACCATTGGATCCTCCCTTGTTAGCCAGGCTACATGTGAAACTCTTCCTTGAAGTCTTGCATATCAGACCACTAAAGAAGCCTAGCCCTCCTCCATGGGACCTGAACTTCATCCTGGAAAAACTCACCCAGCTCCCCTTCGAACCGGCTAATACAGCCTCTTTACAGTTTTGTACTTGGCTTCTAACAGTACAGTTTTCCATTACCTCTGCCAGAAGGGTTTCCGAGCTACAGGCCTAAATGGCATGCTCGACTTACACCATTTTTCATAGGGACAGCGTCACACTGAGAACTAACCCTTCCTTCATGCCTAAGGTAGTCAAGTGACTTATCTCTAAATCAATCCATTCACCTACCCAGTTTTTTCCCCCCTCCCACTAACCAAGGAGAGAGGATACTCCACTCCCTAGATGTTCACGGGCAACTGAGATTTTACCTGGACAAGACTTGAGACAGGAAATCCAAACAACTCTTTGTATCATTCCACCCCAGGGCATTGGGCAAGGCAGTCACCAAACAGAACATTGCATCCTGGATTAGACCGTCACCAAACAGAACATTGCATCCTGGATTAGAAAGACAATCTGTTTCTGCTAGTCACACCATGGAAACCCCCCTGGAGTTGGTGTTAAGGCACACTCCACAATAGCAGTGGCCTCTTTCAAGGACTTCCAAAAAGGCATGGACACAGCTTCCATTAGCTACACTATCCACACTTTCACCAAACATTGCAAATTGAACCAAATCTCCAAAGCACGTGCAAGATTTGCCAGGACAATCCTACAAGGCTTTGTGGAGTCATCTTCTGCATCCACCACCCTTTCATCAAACTTAAGCTGTGGTACTCTCCCACACCAAGAATACTGCAACATAGGAATAGAAGGACATAGAATAGTTGTGTAAAATCTTACCATAACCATAGATGTCCTTCTCTTCTCTGTTGTATTTTTCCTTCCCACCCACCATTCCCCCTCACAGACTCTTACCAGCCTAACTGCTCCCTGATGTCTCTCCATTTACAAGAGACCCATGGCCTTATGCATGTCACCTTTGGCAGTCTGTCCTGTTGGGCTATCTACTTTGCCTGCTTAACTTCAAGTTCTGAGGATTGTGCGTGGAGACGTCACAAACAAGGTCCCTGGTTTATGGCCCTGTGTGACATCCCATGCAGCTGCAACAGCCAAGCTGAACCTTTTGTATAGGAGCCGACCTACGGGTACCCTGAAGGCAGGAAATCCCACACCAAAAATACTGCAAGGTGGTAGAGGAGGACATTTATGGTAAGATGTTGCACAACTATTCTTTCCTGTGCTCATTCTCTCACCAGAAGAAAACAGAAGCACTAATCACTACTGGGAGGCAGAATGTGGGCTTTCCAATAACTGGTGGTCTTGCAATAGAGGTTTAAATGCAAGATAAAATGGGTTAATATCCTAAGCACAGCAGTGTGCACTAAGCAGTTGGATATGAAAAAAGGGGTGACTTGAGCTTTAGCTGTCTAAGTGGAGAGCCACTAATTTTAAAAGAGCAAAATAGAAAGGAGGTGGGCAATTTTGTATTCTGATAATTGAAGGGGGTGAGTCACAAAATGATGATTTTGTACTTAGTCTTACAGCCAATGAAAAGGGAGAGGAAAGGAGATGTGACCAAAATAATATGAGGCAGGCAAATAGAATGATGGTTGTTTAAGAACACAGCAGTGACAGGGTGGGAGGGAGGGCTGGGAAATTTGGGTGCGACTTACAAGCAATACAGCTGTGGTCTGTTTCCTATTGTTAATATATAATTAAAAACAGAATACAAATGAACAGAATACAAATGGTGTTAAGAAAACAAATCACAGTATACAAAATAGAAGGGAAATTAAAGCAAACTAACCATGTGAAGTTGTTAAATCTTACCGTTTATTCTCACTGATGGGTTCGGAGCTGATCCTCTACTCAGACACGGCCGATAGCAAAGCTCAAGCTTTGCCAGTAGCTCGAGACCAAGCCCCTTATCCCACAATGCACTGCTGGAATTACCTCCAATCTAGTTTGCCGTGGCAAGAAAGATCTCTGTGATCCAGCTAGCTCGCACCATTTTGACAAATCGCAAGTTTAAAAAAATATTTTTTCTAGTTTTTTTAGGTGATGGTGTTCAATGTGTTTCTAGTTTAAAATCTAGTTTAGTAGGTTAGTTTTTGTAGAGATCTACCCTGTGTGTAGTTTTTGTTTTCTTGGTGTTAGGCCCTTTCTTGGCCCTATTTAGTCTTGCTATCTTTAAGTGTTATTCGTTTTCTTAGTGTATGGGCTTAGTTAGCCCTGTATTTAGCCTTTACAGGTATTTTTTTGTGTTCTGTTAAAAGAATGTTGGATGTCAGAGAGAGAAATCTCACCCCAAATTGGGTTTTAAAAAGTGTCCAGATTGTGGGCAGAAAATGTCCATTACGGATGGGCATGTCCAATGTGTCTATTGACTGGGGGCTAAACACCTCCAAGACTACTGCAGTATATGCCATTCCTTTTCATCTAGGGTCCTCTTAAAAAGGAGAAAACTAATAGGGGGTTACTGCAGCATTCTTTTTCTGAAGTGTTGGGTAGCCAGGAAAGTGCCAGCACTTAAGTCAAAATCTTCGAAGTCTTCTGATTCCAGACAGACCTAGAGGACAAAGAGATCAGAGGGTACAGGGTCATTGGCTCCACAGCTCTCAGAGCAGAGTTTCCCTTTGGTTCGGAGCCAGCTCCCAGTCTTGGAGCCGGTCTCAGAGGTCCCCTCATCTCCTCTGCTCCAGTCAGCACCTTCAGTGCATTCCTCCAAGTCTTCGGTCAGCCTCTCTGAGCCAAAGACCATTGAGCTGGATTTGACTACTCTTCCTCCTCAGAGCCGTACTGGACCCTCTGAGCCAAAGGAGCCAGAACCGATGATTGTCGAACCCTTGGAACAGAGACCCGCACTGGTGTTATTGGTTCCATCTACTCTGACGTCTTCGGTGCCGACCGAGGATGCTAGGAGCAGACGCTCTCCTGTCGGGTCCGGGGAGGATAGACAGATATGTCTGTGCCGACTCTTTCTCTCGGGGCTTCGGCTCGGATGAGCTCTGAGCCTATGGTTTCGGTGCGGGAGGATCTGACTGTCCGTTTGGGTCCGTCTACCCCTTCTCGTCGGAGCCATGGCGCTTTCGACCCCATGAAGAGTCTCCTAAGACATTGTCTGCATTGGTTCGGCCTTCCCTCTCCCCTCAAGTTCCTGTGTCCGCTTCATCTACCGGTCCCCCTGCGAAGTGTAGAGATCCTGAGCCTCAAGTACCCCAAAGGGTGCCCCCTGCTCTTCAGAGGCCTCCCCAGACCCCCCTCCCCCACTGAGGAGGTACCCAGGAAGAGACTGTGCAAGAGGAGGCATTTGGATTCCCCACAGGAGTCTGACATCTGATACTGACCTGGATGATTCAGAAGGGTCTCCTCGATCCCCTTCTGAGGATATCTCCTTTGCAGAGGTATTAAAGATCCTGAATCAGAGGCAGTTGGCAGTCCAAAACCCCTAATGAGGATGAGTCAGGGCTCTTAAAGGCCTTTGGGTCTTGCCCTTCCACTTCTTGGGTGTCTACGCCTAACGATGAACTCATGGACCTGATCTCTCGTAAGGAGTGGGAGTCGCCGGAGGCCCTGGAACCTGTTCCTCTGAAGCCAAACAAGTTTATCTCTGCCCCAGTGGACAAAGCCTTTTTGACCAAGGGAGTGCCTGTTGATGCCATGGTGGTAGCTGCAGTCACCAAAAAGGAAGTGTCAAACATCCACATCTATCCATCCTCCTAATAGAAAGTCTAGGATCATGGATAGGTATGGGAAAAGCAAGTTTAGTTCAGCGACCTTTTCTCTTCGATCGCTAAACTATTTAATCTATTTCACGAGACTCCAAAGAGATCTCCTGAAAGAGCTAGGAGATGCTCTTCAGGGTACGGTAGCTGCAGGGCTTGGCCGGTCAACACACAGCTTGCTACCCTAAATTCGGTTGTGAACTCATCCATGTGTCTCGTATCTTATGCAGCTGATGGTTTGAGTAGAGCTGCTAGTTCAGGCATGTCTCTGTGGAGACGAGCCTGGATGCGTCTCTGTTCCTTTGTGGAGCCCTTTAAGTCTTCCTTTAACACCCTGTTTGACGGCTCATCACTGTTTGGGCCTAAAGTAAAGGAAACATCAACCAGGTGTGAGCAGGAAGGCAAGACCCTATCTGGGGTTGGAGTCAGTTTTTCTACCCCTACTCGGCCCTATCCCAAGGGCCCTAAGGGTGGAAAAATGTGGTTCCGGAAAGCACAGGGATCCTTCCAGGACACAAGTGGAGAAATCCCCTCTAGAGACGGAGGAGGGGGTTAATAATGGAAGACGCCGCCCACGTGGCAGAGAGGGTCTGCAGCAACAGGGTGACAGAGGACAGTTCTCTGGTCAGCCCTACCACTGCCCCTGAAGGGAGGCCCAGCTGTCTGGCTCTGGAGGCAGTCAGGGGTCGCTTATTTTTGTACCCAGAAGCCTGGCTAAACATAACGTCGGATACTTTGGTACAAAGCATCATTTCCAGAGGCTATTTCATACCGTTCTCTACCCCTTCCACTCCTGTATACAGAGTCCCAGATGTTCCACCCAGTCTCTGGGAACAAGCAGTCATAGAGGTCCACAAATTGCTAGAAAAGCACCATCCAACCAGTCCCAGCAGACCAAGTTGGATTCGGAACTTACTCGAGATTCTTTTTGGTACCAAAGAAAACCGGGAACTAGAGACCTATCTTGGACCTCGGCAGACTCCATCAGTTCATAGAGAAGTTCCAAATGGTCACGCTTTAGTCCATTCTTCCCTTCCTAGGGAAAGGCGATTGGATGTGCTCCATAGTCTCAAAGAAGCATACCATCTCATAAAGATGAACAGACACTCCAGAGATCACCTGCGTTTCCGGTTGGGAGCCAATCATTACAAGTTTCAAGCCCTGGCCTTTGGTCTCACTACGGCTGCCCTTTGGTCTCACTACGGCCCCCAGAGTGTTCAAATGCATGGCAGTAGTGATGGCTCACCTGAGGCATCTAGGATTCCAGGTGTTTCCATACCTAGACGATTGGCTCC
>NC_056729.1:206437579-206482579 GCF_019279795.1 Protopterus annectens
TTTTTTTCTTTAAGTTTGAATTAAGAATACCTACATCAGTGGGTCAGATCTACATAATGAAAGCTTTTTGTAGCAGAAAGATGGTTCAGGAAAGAAGACGTCCAAGATGATGATGGCCTCAATTCTGAACAGAACTGTGCTGCGCAGTAAATCTGGCAGCATACAGAATATCTCAGATATACTTAAACACAGGTAGTGAGTCCCAGGTAGTGAGTCCCTCAGCTGGCAGTCCGTGGTTTGATTAGCGAAAACTATTCTAAGAAACAGAAATATAAAATGTAAATACAAAAAGGGTAAAAGTCTGTTACTTTACCCTTTCTGCAGCAGTGAAAAAAAGAGCTTGTAAAAAAAAATATATATATATTTCCAACAGGTGAGCCAGTCATTGAACTATGGCTTGTTCTACATTTGTCATTTTCTCTCTCGGCAGGATTTCTCAGCAGAATTCTGTGGAAATTGTTATCTTAGTCATGTATGCAGTAACAATACAGACCTTGTACTGCTGTGGAAACTGTATGATACCAAAATATTAACTGAAAAATAAAAATGTGGAGATGAGATGTAGACATCCAAATTCTTTAAATCTGAAATAATTCCACTGCAGTCACAAACCATTTATGCCTCCCATGGTCAGTGAGGAGATGGGCAGATGCAGAAGGCATCCTGCAAAGTGTGTGCAGTGATAGACTTCTTATCCAATGTGCATTTTGCCATGATGTTAAGGCTTTGTTAAAATGGATATGTAACTTTGCAAAAAGAGTAGCATGATAAATCTAAAAATCTCGATGAGCAGCCCTGAAAGGAAGTTACATCAGGCTACACATCCAGTGTGCTTTTCATTCCACTTGTTAGACTGTAGTGCCGCCCAGTCTGAAGTCAAACAGGCAGAAAACTCATTGCAGCCAAAGAACTAGATCAGTTAGTTACACAAACCTGTGGTCTCCGCCAATGTAGTTTGTCAGCCAATAACCCCAGAGTCTGAGTTGGAGATGTTTGGAACATGGCGGAAGCGATATTTCTAAAATTGCAGGTAGGTTCCAGGGCACTGTATTAAGATAAGCCAGAGTGGAGCTTATGCCGCACCTGCATTGAACAACCCACAAAAGCAGAACTGGGGTTAGGTTGCTTGTGCTCTGCAGTAAAAGGACTGTAGAGTGTACTATTAGGTTCATAGGTAGGTACTAGGCTGTCTGCCTGAAGGCATCTATAAGCCTAGCCGGAATGTGTTGGCTTTCGCTGCCCCCTTAGATTAGTTCCCTGTGCCTCTGTCCAGCAGAGCCATTGAAGTGATCCCTGGGTTAAACTTTTTTCCTATCCACTCGTCAAGGTTTCTCTTGAAGAGGGTTAGCAAGGAGCTCTGCCTAATGTAGAGTGGAATCTTGTTCCAGAGCATGGGGAAGTCTCTGGGACAGGAGTCTATCCCTCCAGCACGTCCTATTTATTGTTGTGGTGAGGTTTAGATCTCTAGCGCGTGTGGCTTGAGGGGATATGGTTTTCTTTAGGTGGAGCATGTGCAGTTCTGGGTTGGACATGGCCTTGTATGTCAGGCAGAAAACCTCTGCGTAAGTAGTATGCAACAGAGTACAGCTGGAGTTTCTTCAGTCCACCTGCATAGGGCATCTGTTTGAAGCCAGTGATCCTCTTGGTGAGGTACTTCTGTGGTCTTTCCAGCTGTTGCAAATGTCTTATAAGGTACATCCCATTTTACTCTATGATGGGTCTGATGAGAGATGCGTAGAGGGGCACAGTGACCTCTTCTGATCTGGATGCAAGCCCTTTTGTGATTAGGTGGGCCACATAGAAGGATTTTTCTAACCACTGTGGCAGTGTGATTATCAAAGGAGAGGTTACTATCTACTTGGGTTCCCAGATCCCTTATTACGTCTTTCATACTTAGGGGGCTAATACCTATGTGGTAGTTTGTGGGTACTTTATCCTTGGGCTTTAGGTTTCGCTTCTTTGCCAGGTGTTATGTAGATCTGTCCAGTCCAGTATAGGAGTTCTCAGAGCACCTGTTAGGATCTAATTTGGCCAGTTTTAGTGCTCCTCTCAAAGTAGAAATGCTAATCTTTGCATGCAAGTGCTGTACCTCTTATTTGTTCAAAATATTTATCGCACATGGCTTATTGTGAGTCTTGCCCTTTGTTTTATAGTTTATAACTTTTGTAAGTATTCTCTCCGATATTACTTAGCCTTTCCACTCTTGGCCATGGCACCATTTTTGTCAAGTTTTGTGTTTGTCATCCACTGTAGTGCTGGGTTAAGGATAGAATTAGTTGTGTTTTATAGGGTTTTGTTTGCTAATTTCTATTAGTGTGTTTCTGTAAATACATATTGCATTAGAGTTAATATTTTGGGATAGGATAGTATAGTCCTAGTGTTAGAACTGGAATGGTTCTCTTTAACTGCAGTGCTTGATGTTTGGTTAAGCACTGTCTAAGTAGAAAAATCTTCCAGCTTTAAGAAATGTCAATGGTGGACATAAAATTTCATTTCATGACCCCTCTGAGCTGTGTGGTACTTGGGCCTAGAGCTGTTGAAAGAGGAATAAGCTGATAGTCTTCAGATCTGGGGGGGGGGGGGGGGGGGGCAGCGTCGTCGACTGTCAAAACTAAGATGGATTCTGAGTCAAACTGTCATCTGATGCTTCGAAAGGTTCAGATACTTACACTGCATGGCTTAGATTCCTCTGTAAACACTTTAATCATCATGCATATGCATCTGTCTGGGTGTGTCTGCTGTTGACATTTGTACCTCAGACTACTCCAGTTTTAGCCTGGATCCCTCTGTTACATAACCTTTATCTGTGTTCTCTGCCGCTTTTGCGCTCCCCTCATTGGGCAGGGGAGAGACATTCTTGTCCAGTTTTAGGAAACTGGACAGGGAAGGCACCCCTGTTTTGTCAGAATGTTATGCCCATCCATGGGGAATGGGGAAGCAGCTGCTGCTATTAACACTGTTGGCCCTATTTTCATGTCAAACAAAATAGTGTCTGAATAAAATGTAGGTAAACAGATGTGAAGAAATGGCAAGGAGGTTCCAGACAGACATGGTTTAGTAACTTGCTTACATGTGCAACAGGTCTTTGCTCCAGATAAACATGTTTTATCTTCTGTTCAGTCTGGTGAATGGGGCATGTATGTCGTACAATGGAGTCTCCTATTACAATATGGGCTCTTGCTTTTGGGGCTTCACTGGATTGTAGGTAGGCATACGTCTGGTGGTAGTGCTTTTGGTGAGTGCTTTAAAGACTGCTGAGGATAGGAGTTATTTATAGGCTTAGATCTTTTTGGTTTGTAATGCCTCAAGACCATCTGTTGCAAAGGGGAAAAGTGGGAGATTCAGACTTTCTGAAGAGGAAATGGAACTGGTGGGGTGGAGGATGGTCCCTTCGTCAGTCATTCTGACTTACTGGACTATTTGTTTTGAGAGGTTCCAGACTTGTTTGGAACCTCCTTGCCATTTCTTCTAAAAAGTTGTCTTACCATAAAGTTCAGTCTGTGTTGACCTTCTTTCATTCATCACTGATGGGTTCAGTTCTTGAGCCCCCTGAACAGAGTCAGCTTACTACCAAGCTCGTGCCAGCCAAAACCTCTCTAGCTAAACTGCCCACATTGCCCTTCTCCCTGTTGCCTCAGATCGAGTTTGCCCATGTTATACAAGTAAAGCAGAGGCCATTTCTGCGCAAATGCCTTAAGACACCACTTGGACCCAGAGTATCCCCCAGGAGCCTTTGGCAGGAGGAGGAGGGTGGGATGTGATGAATGAAAGAAGGTAAATAACACAGATGGAACGTTATGGTAAGACATAACTTCTTTATCTGATGTTGTTGTTCTTTCCATTCATAAATAATGGGACAGAATCCCCAGCTACCTTGTGATCCTTGGTCGAAGAACGTTCTTGAGTACCCTTGAGCCGAAGGCAGCTCTCCCTCTGGAGACCATATCCAATTTGTAATGATTGACAAGTGTGTGGTTTAGCCCAAGTGGCTGCTGCACAGATATCTATAGAAGCCCTGGAATGGAAGGCTACAGATGGGTGTTGCCATAGATCTAGTAGAATGGGCTTTAATATTCTGTGGCATAGTTTCTTTTGCAAGTGAATATGTGAAACGTATGCAGTCCCTCAGCCAGTTTGATAAAGTGACCTTGGAGATGGAATTTCCTATTCTAAGCCCAGAAAAGGAAATGAAAAGTTGGTCAGTTTTACGAATTGCTTTGGTCCTGTCCAAATAAGCTCAGTTGTCTGTGCACATCCAAGGAATGTAGGCAGTATTCCCCTTTTATTAGAAAAATTCAGAAAAAATACTGGTAAATCAATAGTCTGATTGATGGAAAAGTCAGAAAATACTTTGGGGAGGAAAGATGGGTTTGTCTGGAGTGATGCTATGTCCTTGTGGAATATTAGATAGGATCTTTTGGTGCATAATGCATGAAGTTTAGAAATTTGTCTGGTGGATGTGATGGCTACCAGGAAGAGGGATTTCCACGACGAGAATTTGAGGTCACACACTGCAGTGGGCTCAAAAGGAGGTTGAGTCAAAGACTGGAGAATTAACCTGAGGTTCCATGGTTTTGTAGGCTGTCTGATTGGAGGCCTAATGTGAGAAACTCCTTTGAGAAGTTTTACATAAATGCAGTGATAAGAGTGGAGTACCATCTAATACATTATGATAGTTTGAAATTGCCACTAGATATATTCGTATGGTAGGCTGCGGCTCCATCTTTGAAAAACTTTGGTATTGTAAAATTGATGTGACTGGAGCCGAATACGGCTCTAGCATCTTTTCCTTTGACCAAATAAAGAATCTTTTCCATTTGTCCAGATAGTCTTCTGGTGGATGGTTTGAGGCCAGAATTATGTCACGAACAGTGAGGTGAGATTATCCTGCCTGGCGACTAACCGAAGTGGAAAAACCAAGCTGTTGGCTTGAGACTGGACAGATTTGGATGACTCAACCCTTGAGTGGGAGAAATTAGGTCTGGAAAATGATCCAGAATCCACAGCCGACATAACAGATGAGGCCTGAAGGAAGGGGAACCGAACTTGTCGAGGCCAAAAAGGGGCTATGAGGATCACTTTGTATTTCAACTGAATGGCTTTCTTTATGAATTGGGGTATCAGAGGAATGGGGGGATAAGCATATAGCAGTACCGTGGGCCAATCGTGAATCGGAGCATCCCTCAGGAACTACCCCTTTGGGGGGAATAGGGCAAAATAGCTGCTGCATGTGTTTGAAGGGGAGGCGAATAAGTCGCAGTAAGGCTGGCCCCAACGGCTGAAGATTTCTGCAGCTACTTTGGGATTGAGAGACCACTCGTGAGGCAAGAGACTGCATCTGCTCAGATGTTCGTGTTACACTGCTGCAGTCATTACACTTGGGTTATCCTGCAGTCAGGCGGTTCCCCAGTCGGCCTGAGTTCCAAAGTCTTGGTCCGGCATCGGTTGCTGTCGCCTCTTCCCTGACGTCAGTGCGACAGGGGTATACAAGATGCAGCAGACGCCATTTTCTTCAGTCTTTCTTGCCGCGCGGTGCCCAAAGCAGAAGCAGTTCGCAAGTGCCGGTTGGCCGACTCTTGAGATTTTCATTCCGAATCCAGAACCAAAGTCTTCTACAAAGCTAAGTACCCCATTGGGGAAACTTTTTCTTGCCTCAGACCGATGTCAGTAAAGGTTAATAACTGTATTTCTTGTGGGAAGCAAATACCTCATGAGGATTTCCACTCCTATTGTATTCTATGCCTAGGCCCAGACCACAACGTCACTGGTTGTCTCTCTTATGCTAGGTTTAACGAGCGCACTATTAAACGTTTGATTTTGCCCGACATTATTTTAGCAGAAAATTCAATTACACCATGCAGTCGGAATTTCCGTCGACCGGAATACATAAACGCAAAGACAAGGACGGGCATCCGAGGCCCAAAACTGACTAGGCCTCTTCTAGGCCAGTCGTCAGTTCTCCGGTTTTCAGCGAGGTGCCTACGCAGCCCCTGACTACAGCTTCCACAGACTGCCTCCGACTCCCATGTGGAGCTGGCTGGGCTTTCGGACGCTCTAGGTTTTCAGCCTACCGAAACTAACCCTTCAGAGGGACCCGAAGTAGCTGAGCAATCCACAGCTTTAGAGGGTGTTTTCAGACCTACCCAGTTAACCATTAAACCCTCTGCCAAGTCTAAGGCCCCCTTAACAACAAAGAAACAGATGCAGCATTCTCCAGGACAGGCTTCCATGCTTAAACAAATGCTTAAAATGGCTGAAGACCTAATCAGCCTGATCAGGGTGTCCCATCCCCTTCCTGATAAAAGGCCCAGACAGGATGCAGACTATGAATCTTCTGACCAGGTGTCCATTTCTTCAGATTCATCCTCAGACCTAGGATATTCCTTACCCCCTTATGAGGATTCTGATGCTGAGGAATCAATTCCATCAGCCTCTCCGCATGAGGACTATTCCTTTGGGGAGACCTTACATACCATGAAGGGAGCATTTCTATTGAGAAGGCCAGGATTACTCAGAATCCAAGAAAAGGCTCAGACTTCCTTTTATTGCCTCAACACAGACCCCTTGCTATTCTGCCAGTGTTAAGATATTGTGGATGTGTACACTGAATTCGGCTTAAACCCTGACTCCTTACTCCAGCCCCAGTTAAAACTGAGTACCTGCCTCTCTCAAATTTCTGTATAAAAGCCCTGTGGCTGACCCTGAAACTATATCTCAGGGACCCAAAGGGATTAAGGCCTCATCAGCTAAAAACCCAATTCTCTCTGACAGATTCCAGAGCATTAGACAGATGGGGAAATTAAGCATATACGTCTGCAACTTTAGCAGTGAGAGCCTTAAATTACCAGTTTCACATGCTAAAATATCAGCAATTGTTAATGTCTCGGTTGAAACAAAAGATGCTTCCAGATTCAGATCCTCCTAACTTTAAAGAAATGCAGGATTTATTGCATGCAGCTGAACAAGTGGGAAAACATGCTTTGCAATTTGGGTTTGATTCCTTGAGGCCTCCTGTAGGGCAGCAGTTGCAGGCTCTCATTTGAAGGCATGCTTGGTTAAAAGAACATACGTTACCAGATCATGTTAAGGCAAAATTATTGGATGCACCTTTGCAGCGGGATGTGTTTGGAGTTAAGGCAGAGCAGGTATTAAAGAAGATGGAGGATAAGGCAAAATCTATGCAAACGGTGAAGGATTTCTTACAGGTTCAGCCTCCTCATTTTAGCAGAAATTGGCCAACAAAGAATTGGTCCTTTCCAGTCGGACAGACCTGAAAGGGGCAGATACAGACGTCCAAGAGGTAGAGGTCAAGCACAAGGTCCTTACAGGCCTCGACAATGGGGTACACCGGGCCAGAAAGAAGGGGAAGACAGGCCACAATCTTGTAAAAAGCAGCCTCAATGACTTCCCACTACAGCTGCCAAACAGCTCTTGGCAGCCCCCTTAGGAGGAAAACTGGCACTTTTCTATCACACTTGGCATTGCATCACCAAGGACAAATGGGTTCTCAACATTGTATCTCAAGGTTACAGGTTACTTCCACACTCTGCCAAGGTTAAAAGGAATGCCAAATCTGCCACCAAATCAGTGGGCAAAGGCTCAAAAACAAATTACAGCACTCGAGGACATGAGAGCTATTCAAAAGGTACCACCACAGGAGCAAGGACAAGGATTTTACTCTACTCTTTCTGGTTCCCAGAAAGGGCAAAGCCTGGAGACCCATTCTGGATCTTTCTTCTCTAAACACTTACCTGGATGTTCCGAAATTCAAAAAGTTGATACTACAGCAGCTTCTTCCCATGCTGGGCAAGAACGCTTAGCTCGTGACTTTGGACCTCAAGAAGGCATGCCTGCATGTCCCCATCAGACAAAACTGCAGAAGATGGCTCCGATTTCTAGCTGGTTCAATGCACTATCAATTCTCTGCACTGCCCTTTGTGAAGACCCTGGGTGCAGTAGATAAGCCAAAGTGCCTGGCACCAGTAATTGCATTTTGCAGGCAAGAAGGAATTCAAATTTATCCATACCTGGACGACTGCCTGATTCAAGCAGAGAAGCAAGAACATTCTTCTAAAGCAGCTGGTGTTCGTAAAAAAGTTAAGTTGCCTGGGGTACACAGTAAACGAAAAGAAATCAAAGCTAGTGCCCTCACAACAGATAATATTCCTGGGTGCCAGCTTAAACGCAACGGCCCAGATGGCTTGTCTCATGCCAGACAAGCAAGGACAACTGACTCAGTACTTTCAATTGATGGCAACAAAAACCCAACTCCCTGCAAGAAAAATTCTGCAGGCCTTGGGTTACATGGCATCTTGCATACTACTAATTCCATATGCCAGACTGCATACGAGGAAACTACAGTGGTACCTAAAGAGTGTATGGTCTCAACACTGTCAAAATTGGTAAACAGTTATACCACTAATTCCTTGCCTTCAACAGGAGTTTTGATGGGCTCAAGCTTGTCACCTCAACAAGGGACAGCCTTTTACTCAACCCACAGCCAGGCAAGCACTGACAACAGATGCATCGGATTACGCCTGAGCACACATGGCAGGAAAATGTATTCAGGGCGAGTGGCCCACAGAGCAAAGGCATCTTCACAACAGTCAAAAAGAGATGCTCGCTGTACAAAATGTACTTAAAGCTTTCAAGGACCTGCTGCATCCAGGACAACTACTACTAAAGACAGACAAACACCACAGTTGTGTGGTACATAAGCAAGGG
Organism: Protopterus annectens; assembly: GCF_019279795.1. Taxonomy (NCBI): domain Eukaryota; kingdom Metazoa; phylum Chordata; order Ceratodontiformes; family Protopteridae; genus Protopterus; species Protopterus annectens. The sequence continues at coordinate 206,446,304 of NC_056729.1, forward strand.
GGCACACACTCCTACCCCCTCTGCAGACAAGCCATGACCTTGTGGAACACAGCTCTAGACTACCAAGTTAATCTGCAAGCAATTGCTGCCAGGAGAGAAAAACACACTGGCAGACCCAAGCAGAAACATCATGGATCCCCACGAATGGGAATTGAATCCACAAATATTCAGAATAATAACACAAAAATGGTGGAGCCCGGACATAGATCTGTTTGCATCCCCAATGAACTTCCAGCTACAGAAATTTTGCACAAGAAGTTACCATCCACAAGCATGGAAAGTGGATGCCCTCTCATTCAGCTGGAAAAACCTGCAAGTATACGCTTTCCCTCCTTTACCTCTCCTTCCAAAGGTACTCGTAAAAGCCAGGCAAGAAAAGCCAAAGATGATCCCTGATTGCACCAGACTGGCCACGCCAGCACTGGTACCCAATCTTAAAGACCTTGGCACAAGAACCGCCCTGGATTTTGCCTCCAATCCCACATTTGCTGACACAGCACAACAATCAGATACTTCACAGCCAGCTAAAGACCTTAAACCTAGCTGCACGGAAAATTCCTTAGTCAAGCTAGCAATGCCTCTCTCCAAAGCTGTTATGGATGTCATTCTGGAGGCCAGAAGGCCTAGCACCAGGAAAGCCTATTCGGATAAATGGAAGAGATTCTGTGCCTGGAACCAGGCGCACAGCCGTTACCCTCTTGTCCCAAACATTCCTCAGATACTTCTGTATTTAACTGAAATGCTGGACAAGGGCCTCTCCTTCTCATCCATCAAGATCCACGCCTCAGCCATTTCTGCTTAATACAACACGGATCCACCAATTTTTTCTAATCCTCTGCTCAAACAGTACCTCAGAGGGGCTAAAAACACAAGACCACCCCGTAGAGCACCTACCCCAACTTGGGACCTCAACTTTGTTTTGGAAAAATTAACTTTACCTCCTTTTGAGCCAGGTAACACAGCAGAATTAAAATACATCTCTTGGAAAACTGCTCTGCTAATGGCAATAAGATCAGCACGAAGAGTTTCAGAATTACAGGCACTAATGGCAGTGGAACCTTTCCTCATTTTCCACCAGGACAGGGTGTCTTTAAGAACTTAACCCTACGTTTATGCCAAAGGTGGTATCAAGTGTGGCTCTAAACCAAACTATTCACCTGCCAACTTTCTGTCGAAAACCACAGAACAAAGGGGAGAGACTACTACATTCTTTGGACATTCACAGGCAGTTACGCTTCTACTTGGACAAAACCAAAGCTTTCAGAAAATCTGAGCAATTATTGGTAGCATGTGCTGCAGGAGCACCGGGAAAAGCCATTTCAAAACAGACCATCTCAAAATGGATAGGACATTGTATACGTTTCTGCTATACTCACCATGGGAAACCTGTACCTAGCAGCATTAGATCTCACTCCACCAGTGCAGCAGCCACTTCAGCTGCCTACCTCAGAGTACCTACCAAGGATATTTTGGAAGCAGCATCATGGAGTTCTGTGCATACCTTCACCAAGCATTACCATTTGCCTTTATACTCCAAATCCAGAGCTGGCTTTGCCACTGCTGTGCTGAAGGGCCTTATAGCCATCCCTAATGCCTTATAGAACCAGCCTCCCGACCTCAGCTTTGGGATTCCACCCAAGTGTAATGACTGCAGCAGTGTAACACGATGAACATAGTACCGTTTTGTACCTACCATAAATGGAGATGGAGTGTAAACACTGCTGCAGTCCAGGTTAACCCTCCCTCCTTCCCCCCTCTTACTTGCTGGTACGTACCTATGCCCTCTACCCTTTACTACCTATGGGGAGTATTTGCCAATAACTGAAAGTTGTTTGCTTTTCTTATGTATGTTTTATTAGCGATTTGAATTGCCTACCTATTTGGGGGCACCTGACATCTGGGGCAAGAAAAACTGAAGAAAATGGCATTGGCTGCATCTTGTATACCCTTGTCGCACTGACGTCAGGGAGGAGGCTACAGCAACCGATGCCGGACCAAGACTTTGGAACTCAGGCCGACTGGGGAACCACTTGACGGCAGGATAACCCAAGTGTAATGACTGCAGCAGTGTTTACACTCTGAAATCTACATTTATGATTGGTACAAAACTGTACTTTCATCTACAATCATGTTGGAAATCCCCGGGATATGCATTGCTATCAGAAAGCACTTGGAATCTATTGCCCACTCCAAATTCTCATGGCTTCTCAACACATGGGCTAGGACTTGGTTCCTCCTTGCTTGTTGATATACCAGACTACTGACATATTGTCTGACTGAATTGTGAATCATTCCAGAAGGAAGAACAGGTTGGAATGCTTGCAACGCTAACAGCACCGCTCTCAGTTCTAGAACATTGATGTACAGGTTGGCCTCCAACATGGATCATGCGCCTTGGACGGTCTTTCCCTGGAAATGGCCCCCCACCCTATCTGGGAAGCATCCATGGTCACAATGGCTTTGGGTTGAGGGGGCTGGAATGGACGTCTCCAGAGTTCTGTGTCTGGCCTCATCCACCAAAGAAAGTCCTGCTTGCAAGAATTGGTTATCTGAATCTGAAAACCATAGAGGGTGGTAATTCAGAAGCCATCGAGAGAGAAGCCATTGAAGTATTCGCATATGCAGTTTTGCAAGAGGCGCTATTGGTATGGAAGCTGCTATGGATCCTAGAACCTGAAGTACCTCTCTCGCTGAGACTTTGTTTTGACAGTCTCACCTGGAGCTGAAGCCTCAATCTCTGAAATCTGAGTTGGGAGCAACACCAGACGAGTGGGTGTCTAAAACTGCTCAGATTAAATTTTATCTTCTGTACCGGAACAAGATTTAATTTCTCCCAGTTCAGTTATCCTCAAAAGTTTTGCCAGTGAAAGGGTGTATTGCAGGGCTGTTACCAGAAGATGCTTGGTGGTGGGGGCAGTAAGGAACCAGTCCTCCAAATACAGAAACACCCGGAATCCTTGTCTCAAGTGAGCTGTAACCACTGCTGTGCACTTTCACTCTGGGGGCTGTAGAGAGTCTGAACGGCAGGGCACAAAACTGATGATGACTGGTTTCTAGCCGAAGCGAAGAAGACTCCTGGAGCGTTTGTCCATTTTGTTGTGGTAGTAAGTTTCCCAAAGGTCTATCCAGCACATCCAGTCGCCTTGCCTTAGAAAAGGGAGAATGGACTGAACCATGACCATCAGGAATTTGGTTTGAGCAACAGATTTATTCAAATTGCTGAGGTCCAGACTGCTTCTCCAGCCCCCTGTCTTTTTTGGCACCAAAAAGAATCCGGAGTAAAATCTGGTGGAACTAATTGGATTACTCTCTTTTGATACAGCTTGTTTATTTCTACAGCTGCTGGTTCCCTTTGACTGGGTGGAATGTCTGGAAGTTTTGCTAAGAGTTTGGGTAAGTGATGAGGGGGATGATGTAACCTCTTGGTATGATCATCTGCACCAACGATAAGTGGTTATTGAATGCCAGGCAGCTTAGTGCAGAGAGAAATGACCCCCGACTGCTTCCAGAGGAAAGCAATTGGGCCGCTGTTCAGGAGTGTTGATAAGGCTGCTCAGAGAAAGGATCCCTGATTACATGGACTCCCTCTGCCTCGGTAGGGCATCTTCCAGAATTGTTGCCCCCCTCTGCCCCTGGGGATATCACCACACATGGCACGGAAAAGACTTAGATTATTTGAGCCACATTTTGCCACTCCTCTGGTCCCTGGAAAAGGAACGTTGAGTATTGGAAAAACTGAGACCTATGGCAGACAGGGTCGTACCGACCTCCCACCTGGCCAGAGTGCCCTTCACGTGGAGGCCAAAAAGGAAGATGCTTTGATGTGAGCATTCAGGAAGGAAGACTTAAAAGGGTCTGCAAGGTCACAAAGGCGCATCCAAGCTTGCTTGTCTCATAACTGTGCCTGAACCTGCAGCTCTAGCCGCCCCTTCGGTTGCGTGTGAGTGCAACTTCGTGGATGAATTTGAGATGGATTTCAGGGTTGTGAGCTGCGAGGCAGCCTAGTCGGACACCTGCCCTGCGAGCGTTCTAGAGAGTTTGAAGATCAAGTCTCTTTGGAGCCTCTTAAAATGTGCCAAGTAGTTCAGGGACTGTATGGTAAAGGTCGCTGAAGCAGACACTTGCTTCACCAATCTGTCCATGGCCTGGAACTCTGTGTTGGTTGGGTGAACAGTAGGACTGTCTTCAGCGAGATCCTTTTTCATGGCCGCCGCCACCACCGTAGCATCGAATGGTAAACCTCTGGACCAATGTGGGTGTTCTCGGGTGGAGAAAGTATCTAGTCTGGTCTCAGAGGGATTGCCTCAACAGAATCTGGGTTCTTCCAAGCGTGCTGCACCACGAGTTGAACAAGCTCCTCTGCAGACAGGGTCACAAAAGAGGTAGATGGCCGGGCACGGAAAGCCTACAACTACATTGACTCAAGGATTAGTGGGCTTAGTCACCCTCCTGTTTCAACATTTGAAGGATGTCTCCAAAGGAGACCTCCTCAGGGGATGATTGTGCCCTTCACCATCATCGAAATCCTTGTCCTCTGTTATGAGACTCCTCAGGCGAGCCTACGTGCTTCCTCTTGCACAATCTCTTCCATGGTGGCTCCTCAGTGGGGACTTCTGAGGAGGACTCTGAAGAGAGGGCACCCTGCAACAGGGGGGTCCTGCGACTTTCTGCCTGGTATCCTAGGGAGGTGACCTGTGACCGCTGTAGTTCAAGGGGAGAGGTCTGGGGTTCCAATGTCAACGGAATGCTTCCAGAAGCAAGTGCCCTCTCCATAGCATAGAAAGCAAGTCTGCCCAAAGAGGGATGGGAGCCCGGAACAGAGAAAGACTACCTCTGAACCGGGGTCACACTCCGCTCAGTCAAATCAGTCCCACAACTATTCAGATAAAAGGAAAAGAGAAAAAAAATGCCAACAATGGCAATTCATGGAACCCCACAAGGGTAGAGAAAACGCCGTACCACCAGTGGTACTTAAGTTTACCAAACGGGTAGAAGGAGTGAAAGGTCTAAATATAACTGTAAGAGACTAGAATTATCAATATAAACCACAATCGAGAGGAAAGGTGACATTCCTAAGAATATTAGTTTTCACTTGGCTGAGAGCTCTGCTGAAACGCGGCTTTGTCTATGTGGCAAGTGAGATCTGAGGTAATGGGGAGAAGGGCATTGTGGGTAGAAGTTAGCTCAAGAGTTTTTGGCTGGCGCAAGCTTTGTATTAAGCTGACTTTGTTCCAAGGGCTCTGAACCGAACTCATCGGTGATGAATGAAAGTTCATCAACACAGCTGGAACGTTATGGTAAGACATAACTTCTTTTTATGAAGAAATGGCAAGGTGGTTCAAAACTTAATTCTGGAACCTCCCAAAACAGAGGACAGTCCAGTAAGTCAGAATGCTTGATGAAGGGACATTGTCTTACCATCCTCGTCCCCATCCCAGCAGCCCCATTTCCTCTTCAGAAAGTCTGAATCTCCATTTTTCCCTTTGGCAACAGCTAGTTTCAGACAAATATTTGTTTTATTTTAATTTGTTTATGGTTAGACCATTTGCAGGTGCAGCTGGGGTGAAGAGATTCTCAGAAAAAAAATGGAACAAATCCACAAACAAAATAACAGGTTCTGAAGACAATTCATAATGGTTGTAGATGGCAGCGGGAGGAATTTCCTCCTTTCCAGGAGTAATTCTTAATTTGCTAGACCAGACTCTCATTTTTGTGTGCTCTTCACAGGCTGTCCCAGGGAGTAATGGAAACTGTTCCCCCTTTCTAGGTAGGGAAGAGGTTTTGTTTTCAAGGATGTTTAGTGCCAAAGGGAAATCCATGAAGACCAGTTCTGGATCTTTCTTTCCTATACCTGTTAGTGATGGTGCCCAAATTCAAAATGTCACATCACATGTTGCTTCTTCCTTCTCATTCAAGTTTCCTGATAAAAGATGCTTATCTTATCCATATTCTTACATACATACATTGGATGTTTCTTAATGTTATCCAGACACACAGCCTTAGCAGTGCTCTGCATTACCCTTTGGAATATCCACTGCACCAGGTGTATGTACAAAGTATTTCTCTCCAGTTATAGCTCATTACAGGGTATCCGCATTGTTCCATATTTAGACCACTTGTGTAATTGCAGAGCCTTTTTCACGGTACCACGTTTCTCATTGGGTAAGAGAGATCTCTTGCACAAGATGGGGTCCGAAGAGAACCTTCAGAAATGTTTTTTGTACTACATCACATAGGACTGGGTTTCTGGGGTTTCCGCTAGACACTTGAATTCAAAGAGCTTTTTTCCACAGGGGCGAAAGTGTTCATCAAGATCGGTTTCTAAAGATGTCCTATTCCTATGTTGCAGTATGCTAGGTGTGGGACTTCCTGCCCTCAGATGACTTGTATGTTGGCTTCTATATAAAAGCTTCAGCTTGCCTGCTGTAGTGTGTGTGGGACGTCGCACGTAGGGCCATAAACCAAGGGGCCTTAAATGTGACGTCTGCATGCACAATCCTCAGACCTTTTCAGCCACAAACAACATTCGCATCATATCTTCACAGAAGTCGCATCTTAAAGATAAGTAGCCCGTTGGGTTTCACTTCTTTTTGATGATTGTTGTAGCGAACTCTTGGTTGTTGTAGCCTTTAGCTGATGTCAGGAAAAAAGGGAAAGTGCCATTGCGGGTGCCAGATACCCCACAAGGACGCCTATGACAGGTGTGTTTTTTACCTAGACCAGGAACACTATCACTCCTCCTGTGCTATTTGTCAATCCTTTGTGACGAAGACCTTGCTCAAACATCTAGCCTCGTTAAATCTCTACCTCGAGAACCAACGCCTGAAACAGTTGGCCCTTAGGATGCTTCCTGCATTGGAGGCTGCACCTGAACCTTCGCAAGAAGGCCAAGTTTCCTAGGCCTTCTTCGCCTGCCGCTCCACTTACCGACACACCGCTCTCAATCTAGGGGTTGTGGCATGCTTGGAGGATCAGTCGACTGCAGCTACATCCCTCGAAGCCGGTTTGCAGTTGACTACCGGTATGTCCTCTTGAGTTAACTCAGACATTCGAGGGGGAACTAGTTTCAGTGGTACCTCCAGTGGGAATCCAGACTTTGGATGTGCTAATCTCCAGACCCAATGCCAGGCCACTGTCTACTTCCTCTCCATCCAAAAAGAAGCAGAAAACTAAACGTGCCTCCTCTTCTTCAGAAGTCTCACTGGATTGGCAGGCCTTCAGTTCCTCTCTCATGCAGGCCTTCAGCCTCAGCCACTTCCACCCTGTCTCTTCTGAGCCTTGGCCTATCTCTGCTGCTTCACTCCCATCCATAACCCCCTCGGGTCAGGGAAGAAGAACATGACTCTTCTTTCTCTTCATCAGAAGAGTCCATTTCTTATGTTTCCCAGATTGCCTCCCCCCCAGGAATATTAATCTCCGATGAGGAATCTGTGGAGGGGACTCTCTCCCTTAGGACATTACTTTTGATGAGTTCATCACCAAGATGGATTACTTAGTGGCACACTTCCCCAAATGACTGACACCCAAAAAAGATACTTTGAACTGCTGCAAGTGGAATCACCCTCTCCTTCAGCAGCCCCCCCCTCCTGTTCTGCCTGCTTACTTGAATGCCTTCAGTACGGCCTCTTAGGCCCCTGACTCCCAGCCTCCAGCCCCTAATCATTCTGACCGCTTCTATAAAGTACCAGAGGACCACAAATTCTTAGTCAAGCCACCCTTGATGGACCCAGCTGTTGCCACCACAGCAGGTAAGCAGTCTAGACTGCTGCCTTCTAAGTACATGGATAGGATGGGGAAGGTGTGCAGTTGTACATAGAGCCATAATTTATCAGACCAGCATGACCAATTATGCATTAGACTTGGTCTTTCAAGCCTCCTCCATGCCGGCATCCTTGCCTGACAGTGCCAGCAAGGAGGACATCTCAGAACTTTCCCTGGCCCAACAGGTAGCCAGGCACTCTCTAAGGTGCAACTACGATGCTGCAGAAGCGTCCGCCAGGTCTGCAGCATCTGTTTCAGCCCTCAGGAGGTACTCATGGCCGACTCCAGAACCTCCCCGAGGACATAAAGGCTAAAATCCTGGATGCCTCTTTGGACCACAATGTGCTGTTCGGAAAACAGAGCTCCAGGACATTAAGCACCTGGTGGTGTTGCCCATACCCAAGCATTTTAGGAATTACCTTGCTAAAGCCATATTTGTAAGACTTACTCCACAGCCCCTCCTCTTCCAGGTCCAGGAGAGGGGCCAAGAAGACCTACTAACTCCATATCCTCTGCTCCACCACAGCAACCCAGACAGCCCTTTCAGAGCAATGGAGGCCCCAGTAATGTGTGACTGCCTTTCCCACTTCCCCCTCTCAGCCCGCTTTTCCCACGGTCTGTCTGTTTGGCAATCTATCACTTCAGACCAATGGGTCTAAACATTATCCAAAAAAGGGTACGTCCTATCCTGGAAAGAGAAGCCACCCATAAGAGGCATCCAGGTCCATCTCATGCCACAAGTTCAGACAGATCTTCTGTAGCTAGGCACCATAGAGCCTGTTCCTCCAGGACAAGAATAAAAAGTGTTTTGCTCCCGTCTCTTCCTGGTCCCCAAAAAAGATGGCCCCTGGAGACCCGTCTTAGATCTGTCCTTTCTAAACCTACATCTTTAGGTACCCTCTTTCAGAATGCTCTCTCCCCACCTTGCTGCCTCTCATTCCAGCCAAGGCCTTCATGGTCACCCTATACCTAAATTAAACCTACCTGCACATACCCATCAGGAATTCCCAGAGGCAATTCCTGCATTTCTCTGGCCCTTCCTCTCATTTCCAATTTACTGCCTTGCCTTTTGTTTTATCCACGGCCCCCAGGGTCTTTACAAAGTGCCTGGCCCCAGCTATTATTGCCTTCTGCAGAACTCAAGGGATACAAATTTACCCTTATCTGGATGACATCCTGATTCTGGCAGAGTAAAGGGATAATCTACTAAAGCATCTACATTTCACCATGTCCCTTCAGAATCTGGGATTCACCATCAACCTCCCCAAATCCCGTCTGATCTCAAGCCAGGACAATATTTTCCTTAGCTGCAGAGTCAGAACAGTCACCATGAAGGCCTTTCTACCTCAGGACAAAGTTCTGTTTTCAGCTTCCCTCTTCCAGGAGGCTCTACTATCCCGAAAGGTGACGGCAAGGTATTTTCTTCGCCTCCTGGGTTTGATGGCAGCAACCATTCCATGCTATCTCTGGCAAGAAGAGAGCAACACACAGCAAGAGGTTCTCCGGTCCGATTCTCGGCTGGGGTGCCTTCTGTGTTGAGTTTGCATATTCTCCCTGTTCGCGTGGGTTTCCTCCCACATTCCAAAGACATGCATCTGGAGCATTTCTCCCCGGGCCTCCGCTGAAAACAGGCTCTGTGGAACCTAGTCGGACATTCCCGGTCAACAAATGTTAAATAAATAAAAAATAAATAAAAGAATGCACATGTGCAAGCTGTAGTGGTTCCTGAAGAACACTTGGTTCCAGCACCTACATCCCCTAGAGCAGGCCATCCTCCTCCTTCCCTATCTGAAAACAGAAATCAAATGGTGGATCCAGCAAGTGAAATTGAGCCCAGGGCTCCCACTACAGCCCCCCAACCCAATCCATGTTATGCAAACAGATCCCTCAGATTCAGCTTGGGGAGCAACTCTGACCTCTTACGGGATTCAGGAGAAGTGGCATCCCTCTCTTCAGGCCAAAACGCATCAATATCAGGGAAACTACAACAGTTTTCTTAGCTCTACAGACCTTCACCCCTTCTGGTTCCAGGGGTGCTCCAGATGGTCACCGACAACACCATGGTGATGTGGTACTTCAACAAGCAGGAAGGAACAAAGGCCCATCAGCTGTGCAGTCTACCCCTGCTGATATGGGACTTAGCCTCCTGGCTCAACTTAGTCCTACAGGCAGTCTGCATCCCTTCGCAGGACAATCACCAAGCAGAGCTCTTGAGCAGGACCTCCTGGTCTCAACACGAACTGAACAGAGAGGTAGTCTTAGACATAGTCCACCAGTGGGATGCTCCGCAAATAGACCGGTTTGCCTCACCCCCCCCCCCCCCAAGAACAGGCAATTGCAGAGCTTCTGCTCATAAACCCACTCCCCCTCCCAAGATATGTTGAAAGCATCCACACTCCATGCTAGAGCGAAGTTCCTTTATGCCCCCCCCCCATTACCACTGATTCAGAAAGTTCTCCTGAAAATCCAAAACGAACCAAAAATCTTTAGTGACTCCCTACTGGCCAGGGGAGCACTGGTTCCCCCTGCTTCACAAATTAGCCAAGGGCAATCACTTCAAGTTACCCTACAAGGTGGACCTACTATCACAAGACAAATGAACTCTCCTACACCCACAGGTACAGATGTCTCTGACTCTATGGGTGATAAAAACCTGTGATTCCTTTCAGACACCGCTACTCTGACTATGTGCTTTCAGTCCTAAGGGAGGCAAGGAAACCTACCACCAGAAAATCTTACTTGGGTAAATGGGAAAGATTTGCAAAATGGTGTCTGCAAAAGGGAAGGGACCCCAGCTCTGCCGAGGTTCCCCTGGTTCTAAACTTGTCAGTTGATAAAAAAAAATTACCTTTCTTCTTTTGTAAAAGTTAATCTCTGCCCATCTGTCTGCCTGCCCCTGGAACCCCCCCCCCCCCCTTGCTGGCCAGGCTCGATGTAAAGTTCTTCCTTAAAGGGGTCTTGTACATGAGACCACCTAGGAAACCTATCCCTCTGCAAGAAGGGTGTCTTGAGTTGCAAGTTCTCATGAGTCAGCCTCTTCTCATTTTTCCATAGAGACCATGTTTTCTTGAAAATAATCCTCTTACTCCTAAAGTGGTATCGTGTCTGCTTTAAGCCAAGCTGTCCATTTTTCCATTTTCTTTGCTGAACCTAAAAGTGTGGGGAACAGAGTATATTGTGTACCTTGGATGTCAATAGATCATTCTGGTACTATCTTGATGGAACGAAATTTGAGGCAAATTTGACCTCCCAGGCCAAGGGCAACCACAAGGCAATCTTTAGCCCTGTCTGCAACCTCAAACGCAATACACAGTTGTGTGCAGAGCTCATTGTAAATGGAGTCACCTATACTGTAAATGTGTGCCCGAAGATGTACAAATTCGTCTCCAACTTTATCCCTCTTTTCACCTCAACCTTCCCTTAAAAAATAACATCAAATACAACTTCCCTGCTGTCACTAGGGAGCAGGTCCTTAATGCCGTTTCTCTAAGGTCAAGAACACTGCATCTGTGGGCCAAGGCAATATCCCAAGATGCTTTCTAAATAGCATGAAACATGACCTGTCCGGCCCTCTGGGATTGTTATGTAACTGTAGCCTACAGAGTTCGTGCCTCATGAATGGAGAACAGCAGCAGTTATCCCTCTGCACAAAGGTGAGACATGTGCATAACCTGGAAACTACAGACCCATAAGTCTCCCTAATCTTGTATGCAAAGCCATGGAAAGAATTATAATGGAAATGATCAGTAGTAATATAGTAAATGTCCAGACAAACTACCCAACCCAGTTTGGTTTCATCAAGGGTAGGTCATGCCTACTCAACCATGGACTTCTTGAAGGTCACCAAAGCAGTGATGAGGGCAAAATTGTCCACACTGCTTACCTTGACCTGACCAAGGCATTTGACATGATACCCCACTCGGCGGGCATTGTTTGACAAGAGGTTGGGTACAGACCCATATGTCACCTGGTGGATAGCCAGCTGGCTCACAGGACCCAGGAAGTTAAAATTAGAGTCCACGTCTGCAAAGAGGCTAGTCACAAGTGGAGTCCCTCGGAGATCAGTCCTTCAACCACTCCTTTTTGACGTTTACTTCTCTGAAGTCAAGGTTCATGTCCGTGGTCTTTGGCTGACTAAATTTGCAGATTGTAAATTAGAACCTGTCATTGAATCCCACACTGACACAGATGTTTTCCAGGAAAAACTGGTGTCTGGCATGGGCTAAACTAAATGCCGAGAAATGTGTAATGGTATCCTTCTGGGAGTCGTCCCCAGAGGTTCCTCACTAAAATACAAGGCGCAAGTAAAATGTCCTGTGCAGGCCGCCTCAGGGCCCTATCCCTGTATTCTGTCTCCTACAGGTTGTTGAGGGAAGATCTATGGCTGGCATACAGGGCATTGTCAGACCCCACTCTGGGACTTCATGCATATGAGCAAAACAAGCCGCACCGTAATTACCCTTTCTAAAGACCTAAACTTTGCCTGTGAATATAAATAGGACCTGCTAGAGAGATTGGTATGTATCCCAGAGATTACCTGGTCTCTGGAACAGGCTCCATATCCATGTGAAGCAGTGTTCCTCTGTAACCCAATTAAAGTGAAACATGGACAATTGAATGGGGAGTAGGAATCTCATCCCTGGCTTGGCATGTGTCTCTAATGGACACCAGCAACCTGTAAATGGTTAATCTCCCAATCCCCTACTTATACTTATCAAGTTTACCAGAGCTTGTCAGATTTAGGATGCATGGCTAGGCTTTAGAAAGGCCCTTGTAGTCGTTGGCCTAGTAAACACCTGTGAACGTGTACCAGAGTGGGTTATTGTAGCAATATCAAATTCTTTACCCAGATCCAGGTAGGCTCTATGCACTGTTTTCCCCTCATCCATTGCCGTGGTGCCTTACAAGGAGACCATTAGTAGGCATGGCTTTTTCCTGAACAAAGCCAAACTGGGTTGGGTCCAATGGCTGAAGTTTGCCTCTGTCTTTGATTTCTATTTGTTCCATGGCTTTTCGTGTTAGACTGGTCAGACTAATTGGTCTGTAGTGTCTAGGGCTGGTTGATGAATCCACCCTTGTGAAGTGGGGTAACAGTCCCCCATTCATGTGGTACAAAGCCTGTTTTTAGACTAGTTGAAAAGTGACTCAAATAGCTTGAAACATGACCTATCATGGCCACTTGGGCATCCTGGGTTATTGTGTGGGCCCATTGAGGGCTGTGTTTGGCTTTAGAGAGCACCACCAGGACCTGCTTCTTGCTAATAGTTTGGAGGGGTTTATGCCAGTAGGTATTTCATGTGGGAGGTGGGGGTGAATTTGTTAGCCAATAGGTTTGCTTTGTTGCAGTTATGTGAAGGTGACCTCATTGACTACCAGTTTGTCACACTGCTGTGCTGCCTTTGAGGTTATGGACATAACTGTATAAGGCTTTGGTGGTTAACTTGACCCAGCTATTGGCCTTGCTGGACTTAACTAGTCTTCTTACTTTCCTCTCTAGTTTAATTAGAGCATTCTTATTATGGGAGCTGATGCTCCTCGTTACAGCCATGGCTTTTCATGTACCCTATTAAGGTTAGAAATCCTCCAATGTGGCTTGTTTTTTTTGGTCATGCTTCTGGTAGGTACAGCAGCCTTTGTACAGCCATCTTCAGGGTTGTAAAGAGTCCATGTGAACAATACAGCACAATACAGCACAGGTTGCTGTGAACTCTGGGTTAGGAGGGTCATTGAATTTTAACAAGCTATTGCTTAAGAATGTAGTTTGCCTTGGAATAGTTACTGTTAAAGCGTTTGCGGTTAGTTAATTTTTATTTTGATGGAGTCTGCCTTGTGTACTACCCTCACCAGTGAGGGCATGACATTTGGGGGGAGGGGTGCAGTGCTGTCGCATTGGTGATTACCCAGTACAGTATGTGAGAACCTGTGGTGGGTGTGTGCATGCACAATCTGGTCAAGGGTGTTTGCATTAGTAATATCCAGGAATCCTTGTGCCCACAAGTTTCAGGCAGTCTGTTTCCTATTCTATAGAGGGGCAAGTCTCCCATGAATACAGTAAATGTTTTAATGGTGAATGTGTCTAGTAGGTCTGTATGCACTGTGCGGTTCTTGGTATACAGAGGGGTAACCTATAGCCTTCTAGTATGTAGTATAGGACTTTGTGGTGATTTTCTTGTGGATAAACTCAAGGAAGGGCATCTTCCTATTTAACCATCCCTATTACTCTTTGCTAATATAGATCAGGATGACTCCATTCCTGTCTGCGACTGTGTGAGGCACTGAAGCCTTGCACTGCTTTAGTGCTTTCTGTGGATTTAAACCATATCTCAGAAATGGCACAGATGTGTTATCTTTTTTTTTTCTCCTGCAGGGTGAAGAGAGCTTGTAGGTTTTGGGGGAGATTGTTTATGCTCCTAACATAGAGTATGAACACCGTTTGGTTTCTGAGTTTTATTTGCTGTGGCGGTAGGTGTATTAATTCAGCATTGTTTAAATGCTTTAAGGGGAGGATAACGTTTTTAGCCAAGCCAGTATTCAGAAGGCTGTAGGGACAGATGCAGACCTCCATTTGTAAAGCAATATGGTTATTTAACTGTGTTCCCTCATGCTGGCAGATATTGACCCCCCCCCCCAAATCAGTCGTCTTTTGTTTGTATTGTGGTGCCACTCTTGGTGAAGGTAGAGTGTGGCTCATTGCAAGGCACAGCACATTCGGTGATCAACCGTGTCTGTCTCCATATAGTCCAGGGAGGTACCTTTCAGGTCATAATGCCCACATGGACTTTGATAGATTCATATTGGTGTCTGTAGTTTAGTAACCCGAGTACGTGTAACAGGTCCTTGCTCCAGATAAACAATATTGTACCTTCTTGTTCAGTTTGGTGAATTGGGGCATGTGTGTCATACAATGGAGTCTATTACAAGAGTCTTGGGCAATGTTTCCTTGCATTATGGGATTTTGCTCTTGGGGCTTCATTGGGTTGTAGGTAGGCATATGTCTGGTGGTGCTTTTGATGAGTGCTTTAAAGACTGCTGAGGATAGGAGTTGTTTATAGGCTTAGATCTTTTTGGTTTGTAATGCCTCCAGACCATTTGTTGCCAAGGGGAATGGGAATGTATGTGTGTGTGACAACTTTGTTTATATGTGAAGTGTAGGATTTAAACAAGTATTGCATATATGTTAGTGTGTGTAATTATGGTCTAGTCGACTAAATCCATCTGTATGACAGGTCAGCATATTGAAGGTTTCATTCATTAGAATTTGTTGCATTATTCCAAGCAACTTATGTGGCTTATTGCAAATTTGGATGGGCAGATTCTTCAGCTCTGTGTCTTACCAACCTTGGTGTATTGCAAAAATGTTTAAGTTGAGTCGCTGAATCATGATGGAGAATGGTCTGCTGAGTGTTTAGATGCCGTGTTAATATTTCAGCCAAAGCCATAGCAAGGAGTTTGGCACCCAGGGCAGGACATCTGCTTGAATTCTCCCCTTGCTCTCTAAGTAATTCCCAGCTTGTAGGTTCATATTTTTTTGGTAGCAAATTGATAACTTGCCCCTTATCTTTTGAAAGATAAGTACAGCTTGTAAACTGACAAAATGTTGGTCCATCCTTCAAGTTGCTACATGGGATGGTTGACTGTGCGCTGTCTTTTGGCCCTAGTTTCTACAGCATGCATGCAAAAGCATACTTTCATTTTTAGGCACACTTTGAATAACAGACTAGATTCTTTTGTCAGAGTGGGTTGTTAGCTTATGGCTACTTTCATTAACATGCACGGACTATTGCAACCTTCATTAATGTGCAGGCAAGATTTTTTTGTGTAAAGTTTTTGATTGAGAAGTAATTGTGTGTAATTTGTTGGCAGCCACCTTGTTCATTACTCACTCTATTCTTTAGGTCCATGTGAGAAGATTCATGACGAAAACTTAAGAAAAATGTAAGTGTAGAATTTAATACTTGTACTGAGTTTTAAGTGGGTTTCTTAGTTGCTTGTGGAATTCACGTTTTTCCCCTATTTACACTAGGTATGAGAAAAGCTCTCGATATATGAAAATGGGGTATGAAAGAGACTTTCTTCGTTACTTGCAGAATCTTCTAGCAGAAGTAGAACGCAGAATTCGAAGAGGACATGCTCGACTAGCACTTTCTCAAAGCCAGCAGGCCACAGGAGTAAGTTTAGGACCTTGTAATTTGTGATATTGCAATATAGTAAAATACTACTTTAGAAAAAAAATATTCAGTATTGGCAATGGCCTAATATGTTTTCTAGCACTCTACCATCGTTAGTTGTGTACCAGTGTACAGACTGGTTTTCCAATTAAAATAATTTTCACCAAACAGTGCTATCATTTTAAACGCTCAGATTTCATCCCGTCCCAAATTTTTATTTGGATACCACTTTGGTTTCAGATTGTTTAAAACTGCAGGTAGTAATTTTAGGAGTGCTGTTTGTGCTGTTGAAGCTTGAGGTTCACAAAGGAATTTTTTTTCTCGCCTTTTCAGCACTTCTGTATCATGTAACTTGTCAGCCTTGTGTACTTTTTTGTGATTTGTTAGTGACTTAATTGTAACAGCTTTTTATAAGAAAGTAATTTATCTTCAAATTTTACCCACCAAAGGAAAATAAGTGGTGCAAGTATTCTTTGCTGATTTAAAGAGGAGCTTGGAGAGAATTAACATTTTACAAATATTCCAGTAATTATTGTAATGATATATTTTTATCTTCCTCAGTCTCTTTCTGTGACTTTGCCATCAGCAGCCTGTTTTGGTTATAGCCAGTCACTGCCAGGTTAACACTGTTAAAGCCAACATTCTCGAGTATTCAGATGAGCTTAGTCATTCACTGTTGCAGTACTTTCTCCAGAAATTCCAGCCTGTAGAGCCAAGTGGCCTAATGCACTCTGCTGTAGTTGACAGGGGCCTTGGTTGAGACTTGGCTGGGGATGATTATTTTTCACCCCCGTCCCCGTCCCCCCCATCAGTAAGTCAGGACATCCCTGGCATCTGCCCCTTTCCTTTCATCACCAGGGAGCAGATGTGTAATGCCTTCTCAAAGGCAAAAAATAATCTCCATGGAATCCGACAACATCCCTGGCTGTGTCCTACATTAACTTAAGCATGAGCTGTCAGCTGCATTAGGCACGCTGTTAAACCAAAGCCTGAGCACCGGCTTCATCCCAGTCGAATGGAGGACAGCCACTGATCAGTCTACATATAAAGGTGTAGTGTCCACTGACCCAGGCAATTATAGGCCCATCAGTCTAACTAGCTTGATCTGCAAAGCCATGGAATGCATCATCATGGAACTTGCAAACAAGGGCATTGGCAACCTCCAAACGCTTGACCCCACACAGTTTGTTTTTGACAAAGGGAGATCATGCCTGTTAAATATATTCATCTTCTTCGAAGCAGTTACCAAAGCCATGGACAAGGGGAAGGCAGTGCACACCACCTACCTTGACATAGTCAAAGCGTTTGACACTATTCCCCACTCAGGCATAATAGATACTGTCCCAGCTAGACAACTTGTATGTTACCAGATGGGTAGCTAACTGGCTCACTGATAGAACCCACTCAGTCAAAATAGGGGAGGCCACCTCAAGTAGTAGATACGTAACAAGTGGTGTACCCCAAGGATCGGTCTTAGGGCCTCTGCTGTTTGGGATATACTTTTTCTGACGTGCAAGCCAAAACCAGTGATCTGTGGCTGACCAAGTTTGCAAATGACTGCAAGCTAGGGTGCTGTCTTAAATTCCGCTAGTGATGTGAACATTTTCCAAGAGGGGCTAACCCAAATAAATGACTGGTGCCAGAAGCATAGCCTAGAACTGAATGCCAAGAAATGCATAATTTCCGTTTGGAGAAAATGGTGTCTCCACTAATTATCACATTAAACATACTAAGCACGCAATCTGTCGTGAGGGACTTGGACACCTAGGTTGATAATGACCTGACTTGCCCACCATGTTGCCTCCGTTGTAAGGAAGGCTTTCTACATGGCCCACCTACCTAAGGTGGTCATAACATCACTGTATGCCTCCATTATTGAGTACAGTGCCCCCTTTGATATGTACTTTGCTAAGCATATGCAGCAGCTGGGGAGACCAGAGGTTCCTGATTAGGACAGGCGAAACCCTGGACTTTCCTGTACTGACAGGCTAAAAGCCCTGTCCCTCTACTCGGTCTTGTACAGACTGCTCAGAGGTGAACTGTGTCTGGCATACAAGGCCATATCAGACCCAGCCTTGATGGAGTTGCTGCATATATGCAAGTCAAACTCCACTCGCACAACCTGCATGCAAGGTCTCAACCTGGTCTGTGACATTAGTAAAACTTTTTGGCGGGATAGATTTTTCTCCCAAAGACTCTCCCATCTGTGGAATAGACTCCCTCTCCATGTCAAGTATAGTAGCTCTCTAGCCCTCTTTAAGAGGAACCTGGATGATTGGATGGGAAACCGAAAATACACCTCTGGGATCCCACTGGTGTCCCTGCTGGACAGGGGAAGCAGGTGCTGACTTTGTGGTAACATGGGCAAAATTCTTGGCTAGGCTTACAAGGGCCTCTGGACCAATAGCATAGTATCCTATAACCTATGATTGTCATCCTGAAGTACATTAGGGAATTCTCCATTTTTGCATGTTTAGTTTTGTAGATGTCCAGATCTAAAGACTACATCTGAGTTAGGTGTAGAAAGCAAATAGATAGGGGCTTCCATGACTTTTTATGTAATGAATGTACTTTTTTTCCTGAGTCCAGAGCTAGCATGTCATTCTTCATTGTGCCATTTTAACTGTCTAACCATTTAAATGCAGAGTAGAATCCATAACCCCCCCCCCCCTCTATATATAAAAAAAAAAAAAAGTTTGGTGTCTGTTATCTGCTGGTACTTTCTGTAATTGCCCAGGAAAAAGATACCTATGGGGGAGCATCCAGAAGAGAAGTTAGTTTGGAAAACCAGTGAAACAGAGTCTGATAGCCCCCACCCGGGTCAGGGTTACTGTTGCTAGTCAGGTGCCTTTGCAGCCCTTGCATCTTGCCATTTGTTCAGTGTTTCTGGTGCAATCCCTTTGGTGACCATTATACTTTTGGCCCTAGTATGTCCTCCATAGCTGAAACTGTTGGGTCATCTTTCAGTCCCTGGGCAGCTTCACAGACTTTGGGTGTTGGTGCTGATGTTCTTAGTGTTTCACTGTTGCAGTCATCACACTCTGGTTATCTGCCTGCAGGTAGCCCTCAGTCAGGCCGAATGCCAGAGACTTAGTATTTCTGCGGCAGTTGCTGTTGCTCCAGGACTGACGTCGTCAGGGGTATAAAAACAGACAGCAGACTCCATTACATCAGTCTTTCTTGCCAAGGACCCTGAAGCAGAAGCAGTTCGCAAGTGCCGGTCGGCTGCTACCTGAGTTTTCGTTTACGAATTGAATAATTCTAACGTCTTCTAAAGCTAAGTACCCCATTGGGGATCCTTTTTTCTTGCTCTAACCGATGTCAGAAGAAGTTAACAATTGTCTTGCCTGTGGAAAGCAAATACCACACAGATTTTCATTCTTACTGCATCATCTGTTTAGGCCCATACCACGACATACCTTGCTGTCAGTTTTGCACCTTTATTCATCGCCCGACCCATTCGTCATCTGACTCTCGTCGCTAAATTCTTTCACTGTCTATGTCCGTATTCCGAAATGGCTTCAGTTAAGCCCTCCGACCACAGATATTCTGAAAAAACGTAAGGATAAAGGCAGAGACGGACCGCACAGGTCCAAAGCTGCCGACGATGCTTCCGTTAAGCTAGTCGCCAGTTTGCCGGTTCTCGGTGAGATGCTTTCACAGCCCCTGATGCCTGGTTCAGTAGATTCGCAGGCCTCTACTCCATTTGGAGTTTGGTATGCCGCGAGATTCCCCTTAGACTATGGAACCTGCGGATGTCTCTACCTTGGATGGGTCCAGAGCCACTAAGCAGGTACCGGTTTCTGAGGCGGCTCTTCGCACTACCAATGTTTGACTCGTACCGACTTCATTTTTATCTAAAACTACAGAGTTTCTAAGGCCTTATAGTATGTGCTATGCCTAGAAAACAGACCAAAGCACGTGCACCTGCTCCCTTGCCACAACAACAAATGCTTAAAATGGCAGACACTAGTCCACTTCAACTTCAGACCAGGAGTCCGATGACTCTGAGGTATCTGATTATGAAGACATGCCTTTATCTGCTTATGAGGAGTCAGATGCAGAGGAATCAGTCCCCTCTGCCTCCCCTCCAGAGGATTTTTCTTTTGGTGAAACCTTACATACTTTGAGAGCATTTCCACTGGGAATGCCAAGATTTTCCTCTGTCCAAAAAGAGACTGAGAATTTCTAGATTTGCCTCAACACAGGCCTTTAGCAATACCCCCAGTCCTGGAAGTTGTTAATGTTTTTATGGAATCCAGTCAGACTCCTGATACTTTAACCCCTGCCACTAGGAAACCAGACGGGTACTACAGAGTACGTGACACTCAAATTTCTTTTCAAGAATCCTACTGCTGATAGAGATCATTTCCCAGGGCCCTAAAGGCATTAAGGCAACTACAGCCAAGAATCCCACCCCTTCGGACAGGGATTCCAGAGCTTTGGACAGATTGGGTAAGAAGGTATATTCCTCTGCAACTCTGGCCATTAGGGCATTGAATTGTCAGTTTCCCATGTTGAAGTGCCAGCAACATATTATGGAACTTGTTAAACAAAAAAATAGCAGCCTTTACAGACTGTGCAGAAGAATTGCAGGAACTTGTGCACTTTGCAAGCCAAGTCAGCAGTCATACTTTGCAGTGTGGCTTTGATGCCCTACAAGCATCTTGCAGGAGTCAGTGGTTCTGTACTGAGAAGACATGCTTGGCTTAAGGAGCAGACCTTGCCAGACCATGTCAAGTCAAAGTTACTAGACGCTCCTTTGAACAAGGACAGTATGTTTGGCACCAAAGCTAAAAAGATGGAAGAAAAAGCCAAGTCTATGCAGATTGTTAAAGAATTCTTACAAGTGCAACCTCCTAGATTCAGTAGGCATTGCCCCTCCAAACACTGGTCCTTTCCAGTTCACTCCAGGCTGTCTCAAACCAGACCCAGGGGAAGCAGACCACCTAGACTACAGTCTCAGGATATGCAGAGAGGTCTAAGCAATGAAGTGCCCCCACCCTCAAAGCAGGGAGTGGCAAGCCACCGCCTTACAGAAAGAACTCACCATGACTTCTCTACCCCACTACCCACCTCTGCCCAGTTGCTTGTACCCCTAGGAGGAAAACTTGCCCTTCATGCAAGAAACTGGATGTCCATCACAAAAGACCGATGGGTCCTCAACATTGTACAAATTTTACTTCCATTCGCTGCCAACCCCAAAAGGGTTCTCGGACCTTCCTCCAAACCAGTGGGCAGAGGCACAAAACCAAGTCCTTTCCCTGTTTTCCATCAGAGTTGTTCAGCCGGTTCCAGTGGAACAGATGGGTCAAGGATTCTATTTCAGACTTTTCCTGGTATCCAGAAAAGAGGGCTCTTGGCACCCAATCCTAAATCTTTCAATTCCCACGCCTTCCTGGTGGTACCAAAATTCAAGCTGCTTACCCTGCAACAGCTTCTGTCTATGCTACCCAAGGGTGCCTGGTTAGTCACCCTAGACTTAAAAGAAGCCTACCTGCACGATTCCCTTATAGGGATTGCAGAAAGTGTCTACATTTCAGGGCCGGATCTATGCATTCAGTTCTCTGCACTTCCCTTTGGCTTATCCACTGTGCCCAGATTATTCACAAAATGCCTGGCTCCAGCCATTGCATACTGCAGGCAGAGAAATATCCAAATTTACCTATACTTTGACGACTGCCTGATTCAGCCGGACAGTCAAGAATTGCTGTTGCAGCACCTGACATTTGTAAAGAACCTCCTCACTGCCCTGGGATACACCATTAATGAAAGGAAGTCAAAACTAGTACCCAGTCCCAAGATTGTATTCTTGGGAGCAAGCTGGAACACAGCATCCCAGATGGCATTCCTCACTTCAGGAAAACAAGTCTTGACGGTGTACTTCAAAAAAAAAAAAAAAAAAAAAAAAAAAATGGCCACCAGAACCCAGCTATACACAAGGGAAATACTGCAGGCTCTGGGGTTCATGGCCTCATGTATACTGCTAATTCCATGTGCAAGACTGCATATGAGGAAACTTCAATGGTACAAGTCATTGGTGCCAACATTCTCAGGACTTGGAAACAAGTCATTCCCATCATACCCTGTCTAAGGGCAGAGTTCCTTTGGTGTGCAGAAGCATGCAACCACAACAAGGGACTGCCCTTTCTCAACCCCACACTGCCCAGACCCTAACGACAGATGCATCGGATTATGCCTGGGGAGCACACATGGACGGCAAATGCATTCAGGGCCACTAGAGCCCAAGTCAAATGCATCTGATGCAAGATGCTAGCTGTGCAGAATGCCCTGACAGCTTTCAGATCCCTTCTCTTTCCCAGGACAATTTCTAATGACACCTACCACAGGTAGGTGGTATATCAACAAGCAGGGGGGAACCCATTCCTACCCACTATGCAGGTTAGCCATGGCCCTGTGGAACACTGCCTTGGATGTGGAAGTAATCTGCAAGCTCAATTCCTGCCATGCAAACAAAATTCACTGGCAGACTACTTGAGCAGAAATCTCCTAGACCCACACGAGTGGCAGTTTGAGCCCAGCACCTTCAACCTTCTGAGTTAGCAATGGGGACCCCAAAGGTGGACCTTTTTGCCTCTCTACAGCCACCAGCTCTGCAGTTTCTGCACCAGGAACCCTCACAGCAAGGCCTGGAAAGTGGATGCCCTATCCTTTCAGTGGGTAAATCTCTCAATTTATGCATTCTCACCTCTGTCCCTTCTCTCAAGGGTATTGCTCAAAATAAGACAGGACAGACCGAGGACAATTCTGATTGCCCCAGACTAGCCATGCCAGCACTGGTACCCACTCCTGTGCAGCCTGACAATGGTGCCATCTACACCAGAACCCTACCCTGCTCTCTCAGCAGGAGGGGCAGATTTTGCATCTGCAACTGCAAACCCTAAATCTTGCAGGCTGACTTATTCCTTGTATCCTACCCCAGTAGCAGGTGCTGGATGTCCTTCTTGAAGCCAGCAGACCCAGTACAAGGAAATCCTATGCGGATAAGTGGAAAAGGTACTGCTCCTGAAGTCTAAAAGGACACAACTGCTCCTGGAGTCTAAAGGAGAGGACACAACTCTGTCCTCCCTGCCTTTAATCCTGGATTATTTAGCAGATCTACTCCGCAAAGGCCTCTCATTCTCTTCGTTAAGATATATGCCTCAGCCATTTCGGCTCATTACAACACTAAACCACCTCTCTTCTCGCATCTGCTTATCAAACAGTTCCTGAGAGGGGCAAACGACTTAAGGCCACCAAGGAGAGCACCCACCCTGGCTTGCTTTTGTACTGGAAAAGCACACACTTCCACCTTTTGAGCCTGCAGCATCAGCAGACATAAAATTCCTGTCTTGGAAAACAGCATTGCTTCTAGCCTTCACTTCAGCTAGAAGAGTGTCTGTAATATAAGCAGTTATGGCTATGGAACCCTTTCATTATTTTCCATGCTGACAGGGTCTCTCTCAGGACAAACCCCTATTTTTATGCCTAAAGTGGTGTCCAATGTGATTCTCAGTCAATCCATACATTTGCCAACCTTTTTCCCTAATCCTCAAAATAAAGGGAAAAGTATCCTGCACTCCTTGGGCGTGCACAGCCAACTCGGCTTTTACCTGATTAGGACTAAGCCCTTCAGAAAATCAGACCACTTACTAGTCAGCTTTGCAACAGGGGCAGAGGGCAAGGCCATTTCTAAGCAAACTGCATCTAAATGGATAGAGCACTACATCCTTTTTCGCTACAAGCACCATGGGAAACCAGCCCCGCAGGGGTTCAGAACACATTCCACTAGGGCAACATCTACCTCTACAGCATTTCTCAGGGGAGTCCCTACCAGGGACATCCTGGAAGCTGCTACCTGGAGTTCAGTACACACTTTCACCAAGCACTAGCATTTGCCTATCTTCTCCAAATCCAGGGCAGGCTTTGCAACAGCAGTTCTGCAGGGCATTCTAGCCAGCCCTAACTCTGCTAGACTGCCTCAACCCTTTTTTCAGCTTTGGGAATCCACCCGTGTGATGACTGCAACAGTGAAACACGAAGAACATAGTACAGTTGTGTACACTTGACCATAAATGTAGATGTTCGAGTGTATTTACTGTTGGTAGTCCTGGTTTCCCCCAACCCCCTGGTTTTACTGTCTCTAGAATCTCTCTTACTCCCCCCCCCCCCCCTGCCTTCAGGGGTATTGGTGTTTACATTTTACTGGTTGTGTTTTCCTCTACCATAACTTAGCTCCCTTTTGGGAGGCTCCTGACATTTGGGGCAAGAAAAGCTGATGTAATGGCGTCTGCTGCCTGTTTTTATACCCCTGATAACCACACGCCAGTCCTGGAGTGACAGCAACCGACAGAAATACTAAGTCTCTGGTACTCGGACTGATTGATGCTACCTGCAGGCAGATAACCCAAGTGTGATGACTGCAACAGTGAATACACTCTAACATCTACATTTATGGTAAGTGTACACAACTTTACTTTGTTAGAGGCAGGCAGGGCAATATATTTGCTGTTTATCTGATAAGTAGAGGGGAGAATGCATTGAGGTTTCAGACGTGCACCTTGATCTTGTAGGTCTGTGAGACGGACCACAACTCAAGCCCAAAACACCAAAGCTCAAACATTCATCGGTGAGCTTGCTACTGCTTACTGTGCCTTGGTCCGTACTTCCACCTGAGTCGCTGCTTGGACTATCTTCAAGTTGGCTCATGATTTTATGGGATTTATAAAGTCTGTGTAGCCAGTTTCTGAATTATCTTTGTCAGTGATGCCCTGCAAAGGGGAAAAAAAAAGGAACCCTCTTTCTAGAGTGAATGTTGCCTTGGATTCTGAAATTGAGGAACTGGTCTGTTGTGAACTAGATGTCCTGGTCTGCTAGGCAGAGTCTCATAGTGAGAGCACACTTTGCTCAGCATCACCACCTGAAGGTCTTTCTTTTGGGAGATGACTGTTCATTGGATGGAGTCCTTCAGCTGGGAAGCCAGTGAGTTCACCCAGGTTAAGATCCGATATGGGCAGATCTAATGTCAGTCATCATTCTGTCCTAAACTTGTGGGTTAGGATTCAGTCCCTTTGATCTGACTCTGCCATTGCTAAAGCTCGGGGCAGCCAAAAAGCTCTCTAGCATACCCATAGTGAACCAACCCAAAGTACTTCAGATCTTGTTTGCTGCTCTACGTGAAAGACTGAGTGACCGTTGGTCTCGACCAGACAAGTCTGTTTTTCTGAGTTTACCTTCCATATTGCAAAAAACTTTAAATTTTTAGGTTACTTTAATTCTTACCTTCTGCTTGTTGGTACTTCCTGATTAAAATTTGTCTTCCTTTTTTTCTTGTACATTTCTGTACCTTAAACATTAGTATTCTCTCCCTTTTTCTGTACTCTGTTTAGCTCTCCTTACCATTGTGGGTAATTTTCGTTATGGCAGAGAGAGAAATGCCTGGCTGGGATTAAGAAATGTCTTAAATGTGGTCTGAAGATTCCTTTTTCGGATGCCTGTACATTGTGTGTACTGCATAGGACTGCTTCATTTACAAGAGGACTGCTCTGGTTGAAAGCAAGAATCATGATTCTAAAAGGGTTACTCCCTTCTTTCAGTGAGGTGTTTATCTGGAGCTATGTCCCCTGAGAAATCAAATTGTAAATCTTTGTGTCTGAGCCCTTCTACATCCTCCTCCAAGGCTTTGGAGCACTCTAGAAGAAAAGACCTCCTTCCGATCCATCCTCCCCATCGAATCCTACGATGAAAGAGCCTAAACCATCAGATGAAACATTAACTTCGGATTAAGAGGCAAAGGAGAAGAGATTCATCGGATCTGACTTCAACTGTGGATGCGAAACTAAAGGGAGATTTGACTGATCTGACATCTTTGGATCTGATGGAAAAATCATTTGATTCAGCCTCTAGTATATCTTGCCCCTCAAGGACCAGGTACTCTCCTTCAGTGGACCCAGTTCCCTTCAGGGTCCCCCCCCCTTTATGGAGAGACATAGACCCCCTTCTGTAATTTCCACACTCTTTCCAGGAGTGTAGGCGAAGATTATCTGAAGAGATTAAGAACCTTTTCGGCACGCAGTCTCTCAGGTGTTTCTTTGGCTCCTACCTCTTTCGGTCAGGAGGTCCAACCTTCCACTATACTCCCTTTACTAGTTCCTGCTCCGAGACTCCTTCCATGGTCTGTCTTTGGATCTGAGCCTCCTGGCTCTGTGTGCCTCAGATCTGCAGATACTGTACTCCTTGGATTCAGAGTTTGCACTGAACAATTCGGTTCAGTCAGATCAAGAGCGCAGTCAGAGTAGGCTGCCCTGTTGGATCTGAGGTGCTGGAATCAACTCTAAAGTTATTGGGGCTATCACCGACACCTTGGAGCCTCAGCATGGGTTAGTTCAGCTCTGGATTCTGCTTCGGGGGGGGGGGGGGTTGTCTTCTGCGCAGGAAGGGACGTTTGTCCAAAAGTTGGCCTTTTTGGATCGGGGTCCTATCCCTGTCTGGGTTGATGCCCATGGAGAGAGCGTCGTCTGCCTCAACACAGATGGTTCCTACCCCCCTCGGATCCTCAGTCTGCAGCCTTGATGTCTCTGCGCTTGAAGTCTTGCCCTTTTTCGACAGAGGCACCTGGTACTGAAACCTCAGGCTTACCAACAGGGTGTTCTGACTTCTCTTGCCTCCACAGAACATACCACTAAGGAGGTCCATAAAAAGAAGACCTGCAAGAGGAAGCAGTTGGACTCCTCAGAGAGGTCTCACTGAAGGTAGACTTTGAAGGTGAAGTGTCCTCACATTCCCCTCCTGAAGATGTCTCATTTGGAAACCACCTTAAAGTCCGAAAGTGGAGAGGTGTTTGCAACCCCTCATCTGAGGAGTCTATTCCTAGAGACTTTTGGAACTGGCCTGTCTACCTCCTGGGTGACTCCTGCTGATGAGCTCATTTAGTTGATCTCAATCTGTATGGAAGAATCTGGATGATATTGAACCAGTACCTCTGAGAGCTGACAAAATTTATGGCAGTACCAGAGGACAAGCAGTTTTGGGCTAAAGGTATGCCTGTTGATGCCATGGTCATGGCAGTGGCCACTAAGAAGGAACTTGCTGAGAGTTCCACTGTTCATCCCTCCCAACAAGAGTCTTGGGTGATGAACAGGTTTGGGAAGCATGTCTATGCTTCAGAAACCTTTGCTTTAAGGTCACTGAATTAGAGAGATGTGATTAAAGGACAACTGCACCCTCAGACTCAAATAAACATATTTCATCATGGTTTGGTGTTTCTTACATTTTAACAGCACTCTGGGACTATTTAGAGCTTTTTAGATATTTTTATATGCAATTTCTGACTCTGACCATATGGGGGCTGGCATTTTGAAATAATTCAGACTGTTTACTCTGCCTCTAAGTATCCCAGAATGCATTGTTCGTCTCCAAAATACTGCATCAGATCTGCCACGTTTTCCCTGAAGCTACTGTCACTTCATTGACTTAACAGGCATTCACTGCTGTCTTAAAGTCCCCTACTTTTGGTTAAAATGTTATCCTTTTTCAATGACTGCTTCAAACACAAGCAGTGCAAATGCTACAGAACTGAAAAGTGCATTTTATTGCTTTTGTTTCTTAGAAATGCTAACTTGTTTTCTTTTGTGAAGGCTGAAATCTAGTTCAAGTAATCTCCCCTCCCACTTCACACCTACCTTCCCTAGCTGTCAAAGAGCTAAGGGTAATTTGACCCATTATCTGCATGTGATTGACAGCTCACAGCAGGTGACCAGAGTAATGTACTGTTTTCTTGTCTGCCTTTCCCTCCTTACAGTGGGACACTTTTTTTTTTTTTTTGGTTGCACTCCTCCTGTCAAATTTAGAACCAAGCTACATAGCACTGGGAGTAATCACCGTTTTGCAAAGCATCAAATTCCCACTTATTTTTCCTTCCCGTTTGGTTAAATAGATAACAAACGACACACTATAAACATGAAATATTTCACAGACTTGCATGACTGCACCAACATGCTTTTTTAAGACAGAATTTAAAAAATTACGGTATTGCATACTTGTAATCTTATGTAGTGTTGTCGATTAATTGTGAGACACATCTGCTTCTTATTTAAAAACATGCAATTAATGTGTATACGTATGGTTATTGCAAACTTATGCTCTTAGTTTTTGCAGCTGTTACTGTGCTTCTGCCTGTATTTTGTCGCATATCGGTAGGGCAATGTAAAGCAATATGACAATACAAAAACAAAATTTAGAAATTACATCCAAAAATGACTCACTCGCCTCGCCCACTCGCCTCGCTTCGCTTGCAACCACAAGTTTGTTCGCCAACACCAAGAATAACCCCAGGCCTTCGTCCTAGGAATGCACGAGTAATTATGTACTTTGGCTGTGAAGACATCAGAAACACATGCCTATACAGATCTTGCACATCAAGCCCCTCCATTCAAATTGTACATGAAATGCACCCATTGAACAGTTTTCCACCTGCAACATTATTAAAGTACGTTAATCCAACACCAGTGAGCCCTACTTTACACAGCCCAGTAAACCTGTCCACAGATTCAGCTTCTACAGCACAGTCCAATAAACTGTCTACTGTACATTAATGTTAAACGCAGGAATTTCCAGTTTTTATCAGCATAACCACATACACAATCTTCCACCTCAGACCTTTCATGAAGGATGTTCTATTTTTAAACTTTCATCCTTCCCACTTTAGGGGTCTTACATAAATCCTAGCAAAAAGGAGACCTATAAACTGCAATCACCCTGATCCAAATCCATCCAAACATGGCTGCAAAACTAAAGGTGTTACGGTTTTGAGGGGAGGGTTAAGCAACCATGCCCACACCAACTGGGAACAATCAAATTCTTCCTGTCCTTATAACTACACAATTCCACAACCACAGGGAAAAAATTACCCAGCAAAGGCACACCAGTACCTAATGGAATTAAGTGACAATTCAACACTAAATCATAAATCACAAAGCAGACTGTAAATACACTATACTGGTATGTTCTTCATATACTGAATTGATAGTTGCATCTAACTACCAGATTGTGCTGGGACAGCTTTAGAGATAAAAGTGGTTTTGTAAAATTCAGCAGATACTGGCAGAGTGCCCTTCATCACATACACGTGCACACACTTGACCCTTATCACACAGATGCGCACACACTTGCCCCTTATCACACAAACACAAAGTTTGTTTTGCTAAAATTGACCCAAGGGCTTCTTCCTTCTGATAGCAGTCTGTTAACTATATCGGCCCTAGGGGATATACAGGCCTAGCCATAACAATTCCTGGCTATTACTTCCACACTATTTTCTACCCTGGACCTCTGTCTAGCAGGGTGAGTGACATGATCCCCGGGGTTAATTTCTTTCTCCCATCCAATCATCAATGTTCCGTTTGAAGAGGGCCAAAGAGGCGGTCTGCTTGACATGTATGGGCAGTCTTTTCCAGAGTCTGGGCAGTCTGAGTCAGGAACCTATCCCTCCAGCATTTGTTTATTGTGATGACAAGGTTTAGATGCCTGGAGCATGTAGATCTGAGGGATTGGGATTTCTTTATGTGTAGCATGTCCCAGAATGGGTACATGTTTTTTCCCAAAGGGGATAACTATACATTTCTTGGCACTGAGCTTGAGCCCATGGCTCTGGCACCAAGCATCTGTTTCTGTAAGGCCCTTTTCTAGAGTATCCACAACATTTGGGGATTCAGTAATGGCTCCCCGTTTGCAGTCATCTGTGAACATTTGTTAGCCAGAATCCCTTGGTGTTGGCCTGTACTTCAGAGAAGTAGATGCCAAACAAGAGCAGTCGCAGGACTGACCCCTGAGGTACTCTGACTTGTCAGAAGCTGGATTTGGAGTGGGCTACTTTTACAGAGTGGGTTCTGTCAGTAAGCCAGTTGGCAACCCATCGAGTGATGTAGGGATTAATGCCCAGCTTAGTAAGCATTCACACACACACACACACACACACACACACACACACACACTTTCCCCTTGCTTGCATTCTCACACAAACACACACACTTTCCCCTTGCTTGCATAAACACACACACACACACTTTCCCCTTGCTTGCATTCTCACACACACAGACTTTCCCCCGTCTTGCATTTTCACGCACACACAGACTTTCGCCCTGGCTTGCATTCTCACACACACACACACTTTCCCCCTGGCTTGCATTCTCACACACACACTTTCCCCCTGGCTTGTATTCTCACATACACACACACTTTCCCCTTGCTTGCATTCACACACACACACACACACACTTTCCCCTTGCTTGCATTCACACACACACACACACTTTCCCCTTGCTTGCATTCACACACACACACTTTCCCCTTGCTTGCATTCACACACACACACACTTTCCCCTTGCTTGCATTCTCACACACACACACACACTTCCCTTGCTTGCATTCTCACACACACACACACACTTCCCTTGCTTGCATTCTCACACACACACACACACACACACTTCCCTTGCTTGCATTCTCACACACACACACACACTTCCCCTTGCTTGCATTCTCACACACACACACACACACACACACACACACACACACACACACACTTGCCCCTTGCTTGCATTCTCACACAAACACACACACTTGCCCCTTGCTTGCTTTCTCTCACACACACACACACACACACACACACACACACACACACACACACACACACACACACACACACTTGCCCCTCGCTTGCATTCTCACACAAAAACACACACACACACACTTGCCCCTTGCTTGCATTCACATACACACACACGCACTTGTGGCTTTAAAACACAAGAACCAGTATGACTGTCATAGTTCATGATACCTCACTGGACTATATGAAGAGGGACATGGAGCTCTCTGAATACATGTCTCAGGTGGGTATGAATCTAGCCTTGAGTCGCATCCTACCTTCAGCAATGATTATACGACAGGACCAGCAAAAATGACCTACTTCAACAAATGGCTTTGTTTTTGGTGTCACAACAAGGGGATTCAATCTCTTGACAGCTTGGGGTAGACATAACAGACAAGCCACTAGCTTTTCAAGAGATGGTTTGCACTTATCACCACTTGGCTTCTGAATATTGACAAAAACTTTGTCACCTTAGTGCCTTTTTTAGGATATGCCAAGTTAAGCCCGCCAACATAATAACAATCAGTCAGAAATACCTAAAGTTGCTGCTTCTCAATGCTAGTAGTTTAAATATAAAAAAAATTACCTGAAAGCACTCCTTACCCTAGAAAATTCACACACATATATGCAGTCACAGAAACATAGTTCAGAACTGTAGTAATCACTGTGGCTATTAAAGTCTACAGTGCCTTTCATACATTTTGATCCCCCTTGGCTCTGAATAAAACATATGGAGGAGGTGTTTCAATGTTTTTAAAGCACTAATACAATGCTATACTGGTCCAAAAACATGAGTGAATTGAACTGCTTGCCCAACTATAACCACAGGTGTGAACCCCCATCATACCCTTGCATAAGTGGTACTAAAAATTGACACAGGCATGTTTAGAGGAGATGCATTAAACATATTATAAAGCTAAACAAGGAGTAACATTAAACCATACAGCCCTGAAATCAAGTTGGTATATAATCATACTGCCTATGCTGATAAAGCAATTTCAATGTCCATAACTGAAAAAATTGGCACGGTACAGTTAACACCATTAAAGCTACTGATGTGTTACAGTAAGACAATCTAGCAGACCTGAGCGAATGGTCAGTTCGTACAAGACCAGTGTTATTGCAAAATATCAGTGCTAATAATACACAAGTGAAAACAAATGAGTGCCGCTGACGAAATTATATAGTATTCTCCATTCATAACGAATGCTCCTGCTACGCTGACTCAGCAGAACGTACAGCTGTGTACCTACCATAAATGTAGATGTTAGAGTGTATTCACTGTTGCAGTCATTACTCTTGGGTTATCCTGCTGGTAGGCTACCCGCAGTCTGCCTGAATTCCAAAGTCTTGGTCCGGCGTCGGTTGCTGTCACCTCTTCCCTGACGTCAGTGCGCCAGGGGTATAAAAGATGCAGCCAGCGCCATTTTCTTCAGTTTTTCTTGCCCCAGATGCCAGGAGCCCCCAAAAGGGTAGGCTAAAAATTATGCCAATAAACATGCATGCACTAAGGTAATCATTTCCTTCATCTACAAGTAAATACACCACATAGGTTGTATAGAATAGAATAGAAAAGTACAGATAAGACCCAGCAAAAGAAAGGGGGATGGTGGGAGGGTAACCTGGACTGCAACAGTGAATACACTCTAACATCTACATTTATGGTAGATACACAACTGTACTATGTTCATAGTGTTTCACTGTTGCAGTCATTACTCTTGGGTTGAATCCCAAAGCTGAGGATGGGTGGCTGGGTCTAAATAGGATTAGGAGAGGCTATGAGGCCCTGCAGAACTGCAGTGGCAAAGCCTGCTCTGGATTTAGAGTAGAGAGGTAAGTGGTAGTGCTTTGTAAAGGTATGCACCGAACTCCAAGTTGCAGCCTCTAAGATGTCTTTGGTTGGTACTCCTCTGAGGAAGGCTGCTGCTCTGGCTGAATGTGGCCTAATGACCTTATGCACTGATTTGCCATGTTGTGAATAGCAGAAATTAATGCAATGGCCTATCAATTTTGAAATGGTCTGTTTTGAGAGAGCCTTTCCTTGTGATCCGGCAGAATATGCTACTAAAAGTTGCTCAGTCTTTCTGAAAACTTTAGTTTTGTCCAAGTAGAAGCGTAGCTGTCTGTGTATGTCCAAAGAATGCAGAAGTCTCTTACCCTTGCTCTGTGGGTTTGGATAAAAAGGTAGGCAATTGAATGGTTTGGTTAAGGGCCACACTGGACACCACCTTAGGCATAAATGTTGGGTTTGTCCTCGGAGAAACCCTGTCTGGATGGAAAATGATAAAAGGTTCCACAGCCATGAGTGCCTGCAACAACGAGACTCGTCTTGTAGAGGTTATTGCTAGGAGCAGAGCTGTTTTCCAGGATAAGAATTTTATATCGGCTGTTGAGGCTGGCTCAAAAGGAGGCAGTGTGAGTTTTTCCCAAGACATAATTGAGGTCCCATGCAGGTATTGGTGCTCTCCTTGGAGGTCTTGTGTTTTTGGCCCCTCTGAGGTACTGCCTTATTGAAGAATGAGAAAAGATAGGTGGTTCCGTATTGTAATAGGCTGAAATGGCAGAGGCATTGATCTTAATTGATGAAAAGGATAGGCCTCTGTCCAGCATCTCAGTTAAGTATTGTAAAATCTGAGGAATGTTTGGAACAAATGTGTCAATTCCTTGTGCCTGGTTCCAAGCAGAGAATCTCTTCCATTTTTCTGCATAAGATTTTCTGGTGCTGGGCCTCCTGCCCTCCAAAATAACATCCATCACAGCTTTGGAGAGAGGAGTGTTCTGAATGGCTACGTTATCCGCCATGCTGCCGGATTTAAGGTCCTGAGTTGGCTGTGTAGGATCTGATTGTTTTGTTGGGTCAGTAAGTTTGGAATTTGAGGCAATGTCCGGGCTGAACCTTGAGACAAGTTCTTTAGGATTGGGTACCAGTGCTGGCATGGCCAGTCTGGTGCAATTAGTATCATTTTTGGCTTCTCTTGTCTGACCTTTAGGAGTACCTTGGGGAGGAGAGGCAGTGGAGGAAAGGCATATACTGTTAGGCTTTTCCAGCTGAATAAGGCATCCACTTTCCATGCTTGCTTGTGATAAGTACTTGTGCAGAATCTCTGTAGTTTACAGTTGTGAGGGGAGGCAAAATAGATCCATGTCTGGGCATCCCCATTTCCTTGTCATGCTGAAGACTTGTGGATCCAGTTTCCACTCATGGGGATCCATGAGGTTTCTGCTTGGTTCGTCTGCCAGAGTATTCATCTTTCCTGGCAGGAATTGTGCTTTTCCAGCTGAATAAGGCATCCACTTTCCATGCTTGCTTGTGATGAGTACTTGTGCAGAATCTCTGTAGTTGACAGTTGTGAGGGGAGGCAAAATAGATCCATGTCTGGGCATCCCCATTTCCTTGTCATGCTGAAGACTTGTGGATCCAGTTTCCACTCATGGGGATCCATGAGGTTTCTGCTTGGTTCGTCTGCCAGAGTATTCATCTTTCCTGGCAGGAATTGTGCTTGTAGGTGAACTTGATAAGTCAATGCTGTGTCCCACAAAGTCATGGCTTGTCTGCAGAGGGGGTAGGAATGTGTTCCTCCCTGCTTGTTTATGTACCACGTGACTGTAGTATTGTCCGTCTTTATCAGTAGCTGTCCTGGATGAAGTAGATCCTTGAAAGCTGTCAGGGCATTTTGAACAGCTAGCATCTCTTTTTGATTGATATGAAGATGCATCTGGCTTGCGGGCCATGTGCCCTGAATACATTTTTCTGCCATGTGGGCCGCCCAGGCATAATCTGATGCATCTGTTGTTAGTATGCCTCACTGTGGGTAAAGTGAATGGCTGTCCCTTGTTGTGGTGACAGGCCTGTGCCCACCATCAAAGCTCCTGTTGCAGGCAGGGAATGAGGGTAATTAATGTTTCCAGGCTGTGGCAATGTTGAGTCCAAACACTTTTTAGATACCATTGTAGTTTCCTCATATGCAGTCTGGCATATGGAATTAGCAGAATGCAGGATGCCATGAAGCCCAAGGCCTGCAGAATTTTTCTTGCAGATAAATGGGTCTTTGTTGCCAACATTTTGAAGTAAGAAGTCAGTTGCCTTTGGTGTGAGATAAGCCATCTGGGCAGATGTATTTAAGATTGCACCTAGGAATATTATCTCTTGAGAGGGTACTAGTTTTGATTTCTTTTCGTTTACTGTGTACCCTAGGCAAATTAGTAATCTTTTTGCAAACGCCAGATGCTTTAGTAGAATGTCCTTGTTCTCTGCTTGAATAAGGCAGTTGTCCAAGTAAGGATGTATTTGAATTCTTCTTTGTCTGCAAAATGCAATTACTGGTGCAAGACATTTTGTGAAGACCCTGGGCGCACTAGATAAGCCAAAGGGCAGTGCAGAGAATTGGTAGCGCAATGAGCCAGCTATAAATCTGCGGTATCTTCTGCAAATTGGGACATGCAGGTATGCCTCTTTTAGGTCCAAAGTTACAAGCCAAGCCTTCTATCCCAGCATGGGCAGAAGCTGCTGCAGAGTCAATATTTTGAATTTTGGAACTTCCAGAAATGTGTTTAAAATAGACAGGTCCAGTATTGGTCTCCAGGCTTTGCCCTTTCTGGGTACCAAGAAAAGTCTCTAATAAAATCTTTGTCCCTGCTCTTGCTGTGGTACTCGCTGAATGGCCTTCATGTCCATGAGGGATGAAACTTGCTTTTGTGCCTCTGCCCATTGATTGTGTGGCAGGTCTGGCATACCTTTTGCCCTTGGCAGGGTGTGAAAGTGGAACCTGTAGCCCTGAGACACTATATTCAAGACCCATTTGTCCTGGGTGATCATGTGCCAATTTTGTGAAAAGTGCTAGTTTTCCTCCTAAGTGGGCTGCCAAAAGATAAGTGCTTGGTGCTGGCAGAGGAAAGTCATTGGGACTGTTTTCTCTGTGGCTGTGATTTGTCTTCTCCGCTTTTGGAGGTAGAAGCACCCCATTGTTTAGACCTGTATGAGCCTTGGAGCTGGGATCTGCCTCTGGGGCATCTGTATCTGCCTCTTTGTGGTCTGTCTGACACTGGAAAGGACCAATTCTTTGTGGGCCAGTTCCTGCTAAATCTGGGTCACTGCACCTGTAAGAAATCCTTAACTGTCTGCATAGATTTTGCTTTGTCCTCCATTTTCTTCCACATCTCTTCTGCTTTAACACCAAACAAAGTATCGTGCTGTAGTGGAGCATCTAATAATTTTGCTTTAACCTGATCAGGCAGATTCTGTTCCTTTAACCAAGCATGCCTCCTAATGACAGAACCCGTAACAGCAGCCCTGCAAGAGGCCTCCAGAGAATTAAAACCACATTGCAAAGTATGCCTTCCCACTTGTTCAGTTGCATGCAATAAATCCTGCATTTCCTTGTTTTCTGCACATTCAGAATTTATCAATATTTTCTGTTTAAGCAGCGACATTAAGTATTGCTGATTTATTTAAGGATATGACATTGACAATTTAAAGCCCTCACAGCCAAGGTAGCAGAAATGTAAATCGTTTTCCCCCATCTGTCCACTGCCCTTGAATCCCTATCAGAGGGGCTAGGGTTTTTTGCAGTGGAAGCCTTGACCCCTTTGGGACCCTGAGAAAGTTTCTGGGTCAGAAGCAGGGTTTTTATAAAGAAATTTATGTGAATCTGGAACCCTGTAGTATCTGTCTGGCTTAACAGGTGCAGGGGGTAAAGA
>NC_056729.1:206487579-206600164 GCF_019279795.1 Protopterus annectens
TCATTTCTTTGATCAGGGGATCCCAGTCTCACCCTGACAGGGCCTCTCACCCCCCTCCAGAGAAGAGGCCTAGAGCAGAGCCCCCTGAGCCAGTTTCTACAGATTACTCCTCTGATGATTCAGAAAATACAAATCCTCCAGAAGGCCCTTATTCTCCATATGAGGACTCTGATGCAGAAGACTCCATCCCTTCTGCCTCTCCTCCTGAGGAATTTTCTTTTGGGGAAACCTTGCATGCTATGAGAGAACAATTTCAATGGCAGGGCCAGGATTTTTCAGACTAGGAAAAGGCTTAGGACCTTTTTACATCTGCCACAGCATAGGCCTTTAGTCATTCCTCCAGTACTTACAGCTGTGGATGATGCATTTAATGATGCTTGTACTGCCCCTGACTCTCTTCCTCCGGCCCCTGCTAAGCCCGACAGATACTACAGGGTTCCGGACACACATTATCACTTGTATAAGGCTCCTATTGCAGATCCTTAAACTATTTCACAGGGCCCCAAAGCTGTAGCAGCTGCCTCTTCCAAAAACCCCCTCCCCTCTGAAAGAGAATCTAGGGCATTAGAGAGATGGGGTAAAAAAGTTTATACTTCTGCTACTCTTTCGGCTAGGGCCTTAAACTGTCAATTCCACATGATTCAGTATCAGGAATTTCTGTTAGATCAGCTAAACTGTCCTCACCTGAGCCTTTAGACCGTAAGTCCCTTCAGGATTTGGTACATAACATTCAGCAGGTCAGTAATCATTCCTTAAAATGTGGCTATGATGCACTGGAGGCTTCCTTTAGATCAGCTATGACTGGTACAGTGATCAGAAGGCATGCATGGTTAAAAGAGCAATCCTTACCAGACCATGTAAAGTCAAAGCTTCTAGATGCTCCCATGGAAAAACACAGTTTGTTTGGCTCCCCTGCACAGCAAGTGTTGAAGAAGGTGGAAGAAAAAGCGAAATCTGTCCAGACAGTCAAGGATTTCTTACAGGTCCAGCCTCCGAGGTTTAGTAGGAACTGGCCTTCCAAGAATTGGTCCTTTCCAGACACGACCAGAGCACAGAGAAGCAGAAATAGGCGTCCAAGAGGCAGAGGTCAATCCAGAGGTGCCTACAGGGGACGTCAGTGGCAGCCTAACAACCAGAGAAGTACTGCCACAGATCCAGCCACTACCACTTCCACAGGACAATCACAGTGACTTGGCTCTGAAACCGCCTACCAGGGAACAACTAGAAGCACCCTTAGGCGGAAAGCTAGCCTTATTTTCAGTAAACTGGCATTACATTACAGGAGACAAATGGATTTTGCAGACAATAGACAAAGGCTACAGGTTTCACTTCCATACTCTACCAAGGAAAAGACAAACGCTCTAGAGCAAATAGACCACTTACTAAGGATGAGAGCTATAGAAAAGGTACCGGCTATGGAACAAGGACAAGGATTTTATTCCAGACTTTTCCTGGTACCAAGAAAGGAAAACCAATGGAGACCTATCCTTGACCTGTCCACTCTGAACACATATCTCATTGTTCCAAAATTCAAGATGCTGACCCTACAGCAACTTCTTCCCATGCTGGGCAAGGAGTCTTGGCTGGTGACTCTAGATCTCAAGGAGGCATACCTGCACGTCCCCATACGACCAAATTGCAGAAGATGCCTCGGATTTCTTGCAGGATCAGAGCATTATCAATTCTCAGCATTGCCTTTTGGCTTATCTACTGCGCCCAGAGTATTCACGAAATGCCTGGCATCAGTAATTGCTCATTGCAGGCTTCAGGGAATTCAAATTTATCCATACCTGGACGACTGCCTGTTACAAGCGGACAGCAAAAACAAATTAACAAAAGATTTGAGAGGTTATTCACCTATTGCAAGCCCTGGGATACACAGTCAACACAAAAAAGTCAAGGCTGATACCATCCCAAAGGATAACTTTCTTGGGTGCAGAACTGGACACATCAAACCAAATGGCATTCCTCACAGCAGAAAAGCAGAAGCAACTACCACTCTATTTCATGGCATTAACAACGCAGAACCAGCTTACAGCAAGGAAAATCCTGCAAGCCCTGGGTTACATGGCATCCTGCATAATATTGATTCCACATGCCAGACTACATATGAGGAAGTTGCAATGGTACCTGAGGAATTTATGGTCTCAGCACAAGCACAGCCTAGAAACCCAAATTCCGATAATTCCATGCTTGAAGCAAGAATTCCAGTGGTGGGCCCAGGCCTGTCAATTGAACAAAGGACTGCCCTTCCACAGGCCTCACCCAAGCCAGACTATCACCACGGACGCCTCAGACCTCTGTTGGGGGGCACACATGGTGGACAAGTGCATACAAGGGTTATGGACTCAAGACCAGCTGAACCTACACATAAATCAAAAAGAGATGCTGGCAGTAAAGCAGGCAATTCAGACATTCAGACCGTTTCTTCAACAGGGTCATTTGCTGATAAGGACGGACAACACCACAGTTATGTGGTATATCAACAAACAGGGAGGCACACGTTCATATTCTCTATGCCGGATGGCAATGGACCTCTGGAATGTGGCCCTGAACCTCAACATTCAGCTCCAGGCCATATTTGTGCCAGGAAAAGAAAATATACTAGCAGACATCTTAAGCAGAACTACCACGGATGCCCACGAATGGATGCTGCATCCAGACATCTTCAAATCCATTACAAGGAAATGGGGACTACCAGAAATAGACCTGTTCGCATCCCCACACAACCACCAATTGAAAAAATTCTGCACAAGGACATACCACCCACTTGCTTGGAAGGTGGACTCCCTATCCTTCAGTTGGGAAAACCTGACAGCATATGCATTCCCACCTCTTCCTTTGATGCACAAAGTGCTACTGAAGATCAAAGAAGATCACCCAAGGATCATCTTGATAGCTCCAGACTGGCCGAGACAACATTGGTACCCGCTACTGAGGAGTATGTCTCGGGAACACGCATGGCCTCTACCCCTAGTTTCTCTACTGCTAACACAGAACAACTTCAAAATCCTGCATCCAAACTTGAAAACACTGCAGCTAGCTGCTTGGAACATTTACATAAGACAAAATAACCCGGAATTATCTCAAAGGGTTGAAGACATTATCTTGGAGGCTCGCAGACCTTCAACAAGAAAAAATTATTCAGCAAAATGGAAAAGATATCTCATTTGGAGTGCAACAAAAGGAGTAGATGCATCATTGGCAAACATAGCTAACATCCTGGAATATTTAGCAGAGCTTTTCCACAATGGCCTGTCTTACTCCTCCATTAAGATTCATGCATCCGCAATTTCAGCAGAATACAACATGGATCCT
Organism: Protopterus annectens; assembly: GCF_019279795.1. Classification (NCBI taxonomy): domain Eukaryota; kingdom Metazoa; phylum Chordata; order Ceratodontiformes; family Protopteridae; genus Protopterus; species Protopterus annectens. Next base: position 206,490,898 of record NC_056729.1, read on the forward strand.
CCAGTCTTTTCTCAACCTCTACTCAGGCAGTTTCTGAGAGGAATTAAAAATGTAAAGCCACCAAGGAAACCACCATTGCCTACATGGGACTTGAACTTTGTGTTAGAAAAGTTGACACTCCCCCCTTTTGAACCAGCAGCAACAGCAGAATTACAGTACTTATCTTGGAAAACTGCATTCCTGCTTGCAATCACTTCAGCAAGAAGGGTTTCTTAATTACAGGCATTAATGGCAGTACAGCCCTTCCTTATCTTCCATCCGGATAGAGTGTCCATGAGAACTAATCCTACTTTTATGCCAAAGGTGGTCTCCAGGGTATCATTAAACCAAGCAATACACCTACCAACATTCTTCCCCAACCCACAGAACAGGGGGGAAAGACTACTGCATACCTTGGATGTGCACAGACAACTGCGCTACTACCTGGACAGAACCAAGAACAATAGAAAAACTGACCAGCTTCTGGTAGCATATGCAACAGGAATGGAAGGAAAAGCAATTTCAAAACAGACAATCTCAAAATGGATAGGAAATTGCATTAGATTTTGTTACTCTTTTCATGGAAAGGCAGCTCCAGAAAACATCAGACCTCACTCCACAAGGGCTACAGCCACTACTACAGCTTTCTTACGAGGAGTGGCTACCAAAGACATTTTAGAGGCTGCTACTTGGAGCTCCGTGCATACATTTGCCAAGCATTATAATCTACCTTTATACTCCAGATCCCGAGCAGGTTTTGCCTCTGCTGTTTTGCAAGGGATCTTAACTACACCATAAGCTTAGTGCCTCCTCCCCCAGTTTGGCTATGGTATTCTACCCATTTGTTAGGACTGCAGATGCATCCTTGAAGGACATTGTACAGTTTTGTACCTATCATAAATGTAGATGTCCGAGAGGTATGCATCTGCAGTCAGGATTACCCACCCTCCTTCCCCTCTGTGGTACTCCTAGGGTATTTGCCCATCTTGTAGCTAGCTGGGGTAATCTATTATGGTGTATTTGTTTGTATATATGTATATACATGTTTATTTTTATTTGCTCTCTACTGTTTGGAATCATTTGCATTTATCCAAATTTAGCCTTCCTAGAGGGCACCTGGCATCTGGGGCAAGAAACACTGGGGAAAATGGCGTCGGCTGATGCCTTTATACCCAATTGACAGCAGCTATGACGTCGGGTGAAGTGCGACATCAGCCTAGGCCAGACCCAGACTTTGGAATCCGGCCGACCGAAGGGCTGCCTGAGGCAGGACAACCCATTTGTTAGGACTGCAGATGCATACCTCTCGGACATCTACATTTATGGTAGGTACAAAACTGTACTTTTTTCAAGTTTGTTTGCAAAGTGAAACAAAAGCCGTATAGTAAGCTAGGAAGCAGAACAGGGAAAACAGTTGAGTGGGTTATTTTTTAAAGCTGCAAGGGTGATTTTTTTTTTAAGCTTTATCAAAGAACAGGGACTGGAAGAGTCGGCAGGTTGGGGAATCTGCTTTAATATCCTGTTTTCCTTTAAGGAACTTTGACACCCTGTCTATCAATTTCTGAAGACTTCCAGGCATCTGACTTCAGTTGGCTACCCTGCAGTCTATTTCCAGTTCTTCCATGAGGCTCATTTCGCATGTAGCCAAAGGAACCTCAAGGGCAGTGGGTTCAGTAGTTTCCATAAGGAGACTTGCCTTGGATGCGCTTGTGTGATTTTGCAGAGCCCTTCTATCAGCACTCCTTGGGAGCGTGGCCTAATGGCTATAAGGTGTTTGCCGTATAAACACAAAGTGCAGGGTTTGAGTCTTGCAAGGGATAACTGGCTAGGCTTAAAATGGCTCACAAGGGCAGTTAGCCTAGTACTAGTCTATGATCCTATGAAAGACCCTGCCCTGCTGTAGGCGTACATTTTTTCCACTCATTAAAAATCCTGTTTCAGGAATCGAGGTAGTGGGAAAATGTGCTTCAAAAAGTCCCATGGACCTTTCCAGGATGCACATGGAGATTTCCCTCTGAGGTAGAAGGGAAACTCCAGTGGTAGACGCCACCTCCCGCTGCAGAGGTGGCCCAGAAAAGCAAGGGACCAGAGATTCTTTAAGACCTTCCCGGTGCTCCTGAATGGAGGCCTGATTGCTGTCCTCTTGAGGCAGTCAACCATCTACTGTCCTACACCAGAGAGGCTGGCTAGAAGGAAGGTGCAGTGGATCGTTTCTAGTGTAGTGTAATACCATTTTCCCTTCCTTCAACTCCAGAAAAGAATACCTGATACTCCACCCACAGTGTTCCACCCAGTCAGAGGCAACAAGCAGTCACTGCAGATTCAAAGGCTGCTAGAGTCCTCCAAAATGTCCTGCCAGACCAAATTAGAATCCAAAACTTACTCAAGATTCTTTCTAGTGCCAAAGAAAACGGGAGCCTGGAGACCAATTTTGGATCTTGGTGACTTGAACAAAGCACTTACCACAAAATTTTGGATGGTCACTGTTCAGTCCGGCCTACCTTTTTTGGGCAAGAACGACTGGATGCGTTTGATAGTATGTATACCAAAGGTCTATCGCATAAAGGTGGACAGATGATCCTAAAGGTTTTTACGCTTTGGCTGGGAGCCAGTCATTACCAGTTCAGAGTTCTGCCCTTTTGTCTCATCACAGCCCCAAGGTGTTTGCCAAGTGAATGGCAGTAGTTGCCGCTCACATGGGACTGTAGGAAGTCTGGGTGTTTCCGTATCTAGATGACTGGCTTATTTCCGCCCGACCAGGCATCAATTGTTAAAGGCAAAAGAACAAATTCTCCAGACCTGTTCTCTTCTGGAGAAACTGTAAACTACGAAAAATTGTGACTAGAGCCAGCTCATGGTTTAGAATTCATAGCACTTCAACAGAAAATCAACCATAGCTTCATTACCTCCCTCGAGTTCAGACTTTTTTTTTTCTAATCCGCGATCTTAGTCTGCAGAACCAGGATTTCAGTCTGTTTGGTTCTTTAAGTGCTGAGTTCAAGGCGGCTGTATGTCTAGTACCATTAGCCAGATTCTACATGATGGTTTTACAGTGGATGCGAACACAATGGTCAATGCTATACTCCAAACCTATGTCAACTCCAATATGAATCAACCACATATGCAAGAGAGCTCTGGTGGTCTGTTCTGTTGGATCGGGTTCTACAAGGCTGTGTCCGTTCATTCTCCCTCAGCCCAAGGCCATAGTGACCACAGACAATTCACATTTGTGGGGGGCTTTATCTGGAGAAACAGTCAAAGGCACTTGGTTCCCCTGAAGAGGCCAACTTGCATGTCAAGGTCCTAGGGATGAGAGCATTGCTTTTAGCGTTGCAAGCCCTTCAGGATGCTCTCCCCTCAGGGACAGTTGCAGTTCATACTGACAATGTCAGTAGTTTGGTCCATTAACAAACAAGGAGGGACCAGATCTTACCCCATGTGTCAGTGCTCAGGGTGTGGCAATGGACAGTCTCATCTAACCACTTTCTTATAGCAACACGTTCTGGGGAAGACCAACACGATAGCAGGCAAGCTGAGTAGGAGCATTCTTCTACCTCACAAGTGGTGTCTTGGCAAGATTGTCTGAAATGATTTCTCTCCAGTGGGGCCAGCCTTGCCGCAGTCGTTTTTAGCATCTCCCCTAAACAAATGCAGTAGCTACTTTGCCCTAACCCCCCCCCCCACAGGGGCAATCACTAAAGGATTCTCTACTTCATAATTGCCCCCCGGTTTGCTTTACTCTTCTCTACCAATTCCTGTAATTATGAAATTCCTTCAGATAGCTATGTTGAAAAGCAGTCTTCCTCATTGCACCTTACTGACCTCTACAGATTTGGTTCCCCTTACTTTGGCCTCACTTTTCGAACCTTTGATTATGGATCCAACTCCAAAACTTCTGTCTCATCCGACAGGCATGTTCCATCCAGATATGCCAAGCCTCAGGCTGACTGCCTGGCTTCTCCAATTCCATTAATAGACCACCTATGCTCTCTTTCCCCAATCTGACATGTATATTTTTATCTTCCCATAAGCCTTTTACACTAACTGTACTCCAGTAAACTGAGAAGGTTTGGTTACTGGGCACATCATAATAATGTTGATCTTTCTCTGCTCCTGTACACAACCGCCTTTAATTTCTGGCACTACTTTTTAAAGAAGGATCTAGTTCAGACAATTAAGGTCCAGTTGGCAGCAATATTGAATTTTCACATTGGATTTGAAGGTACTTCTGTTGTGCCTGTGCCTCTTAAAGTTCTGCCAAGACTTTTTTTTTGCCAGGTACTTTTCTTTTAAGGCCCCCTGTTTAAAGAACCTATCCCACCATGGGATCTGAAACTAGTACTGCAAGCATCCCCCTCTTTTGAACCTTTAAATATCTGTGTTGGAAAACAAGATTTCTAGTTGACATTGTCTGCCACATGAATTTTAGAGATTCAAGCCTAGTCTTTAAAACCACCATACTTGATATTTCACAAGCATAGAGTTGAATTACGAACCAATGCATGCTTTCTCTTTAGGCGTTCTGTCTCAATTAATTTGCCACTACTATTTCCTAAATTTGCTAATAAGGGTGAATGTGTTGCACTTATTGGATGTTCAGAGTTGTTTTTACCTACATAGAAGAAAAAAAAAAATCAGGAAAACTGACCATTTTTTTTTTTTCAGTAAAAGTCTAGGAAATCAGTTGCCATAGTAACATTAGCCAGATGGCTGGTTAATTGGTCTTTTATATTTACTGATGAAAACTATTACGAGCTCTTTCAACTAGATCCATGGCAACTTCTTCAGCTTTCCAGTCTGGAGCATCCGTGCATGACATTTGTGCAGCAGCGACTTGGGCTACTCTCTGTACCTTTATTACTCATTGCAAATTGGATCTGGTCTCCAGAGGTAGAGCATCATTTGGTTCAATGGTGTACGAGTCCACCCGGGATTGTGGGTAGCTGGTGACTGTCTCATAAATTGAGGGCAGAATGAAAATTGACATCGGATAAAGACATTATGTACTCACCATAATGTTCCATCTGTGTCCATTTTCTTCATCCTCAACTTCCCACCCTCCGGCTACCATGCTTTGAGAACTGCTGGAAGAGTGAGTGGTTGGGGGATATTACTTCCCTGGTGTTGAGCTCCAGATAGTCTCTTCACTATATGAATGCTAATGTTTCTTACTGTGGAGTCAGCAAACCAGATCTGAGGTGCTTTGGGTAAGTGCATTGAGTAAGGGAGATTGTCAAGAGGTTTTTGGTTGCCACAAGCTTTAGCACTGGCTGAGTTGGATCCAAGGGATCCACTCTGAACCTGTAAGTTGAAGATTGAAAATGACAACACAGATGGAACACTGTGGTGAGTGCATAACTTTGTCTGAAGGACCAAATAATTCTGGTCATTCCTCTAGTGTTGGAAGGCCTTTTCTGCATCCTTGTAGCTTGATTTCCAGTTGAAAAGTAGCCAGACATTTTTTTTGTTCCTCTGCAACCTCTTCCATTATGGCCCTCGGTTGCCAGTTTCAAGTGTCAAATTTCCAGGAGTACCTCTTTCTTCAGACAAGACAGAGGGTGGAAGGAATAAAAGATTAATGCCTTAATGTGATGTTTTATTTATTCTACTTCACTCCCCACATTGCCAGGCGCATCTTTCAGGGCATTTGCTGGTGGTTTGTGGTTATGGGCAGAAACTTTGAGGATTCTTCCCCTTCCATAGCATATGAAAGTAGATCTTCTGGATACCCCTCAATAAGATTGTTTGGACTTCTGAGAAGGTCGTCAGGAAGCTGGAGGAGTAGTTGTCCAAAACTACTCTAGAAAAAGCAAAATCCTTCCCAAACAAGACAAGAATATAGGCCCCTAGGGGATAAACACACTGGTATGTAGGCCAGCCATTTTGGCTTCTACAGGTGGGAATTCCCCAATAGTCATCAGTGCAACAGCGAATGTACTTTTAACTTGGTGTTGGAGCAAGAATGTATACTTCTGATCTGAAGTAGTCAACTTCATTTGTGCATCAACCTATGGGTCTTTGGACCTTCAAAAATGGTCTTGGCACCTTCAAAAATTATTTATCTTCCTGGTGTGCCTAGTAGCCTAAAGAAGGCTTTCCTTCCTCCAGACAAGGTGGAAGCATGTTGAGACCAGTTTCCTTTTTTTCAGCCCCAAAACAGATCACTGCAAAGGTTATGGATCTGGGATATGTGGTATTTGCCATCCTCCTGATTCCTTGGGCCAAACTACATATGAGAAAATTGTAGTGGTATTTGAACTCTGTGCAGGTTCAACAACTCTCATTCACTGAGTGAGTGTCCTTCTATCTAACCAAGGGATTTCATTGGTGTTCCTAGCAGAGGAGATGTGGGTCAGACATGACATGAGGAATATTCATGCAGAGTTGAAGGCACAGAGAAAAAATGCTCTTTAAAAGAAAGCATGTCAATGTTGTGGTACATTGTCTGATTCATCAACCACCCTGACATGGTGCTGCATGTCCTCTACTAAGAAATCATGCAGCACCATGTAGGACTGTTCCTACAACCACACTGAATGCTAATGAGACATTTTAATGAAAGGCATATTCTAATTAGCCAAGTGCTTTTCCCCCCAAAGAACCACCTCCAAGAAGAAAGGATTTGCATGTCAATTGGTTGAAGAAATTAGTAGGCCATGTAGATCAGCACAGCTTTCCCTCCGTATTGTGGTATTGAACACAGCCAGAAAGCCATTTTCAACTCCACAATAGAACTGTGGCACTAGGACTGATGGGTGGGGAATCCACTAGACTACTACGGATTGCTCTTAAATGTATGTGCCATAACAGTACCAACAACAAAACCTGATTGGGATGGGGGATTTATTAGACCATCACTGCATAATCGCTATGTGCTGTAATGGCATTGCAACTGTTATGGGGGTGGGATGGAACCATGGGAGGGGTAGATAGGTTGGGGACAGCTACTGTGTGTGTGTCTTGGGAGAATGCCACTGCTTGCACAAGCAGCAGTTTACTACCATGTTGTGCAGATCAGCAATGACCTCCACATTTTGCTGGTAAATGCAGTTCAGTTATGCAAATTAATCCTTAATGAGTCCTGACCTCATTGCAGCTTGTATGTCTCGGAATTGCAAAATAAGACATCATGGGAGCAGGGATTTTTAGCATGAGCTGAGTAAGGCACATGTTTGGCTCTTTATTGAATCTCTGGAAAAGTCTGTATATGATGCAAACATATTTGTAATTCTTTTTCGAAGTAAAAGATATTGTTTGAATAAAGATAAGTAAAGATACGACCCATATATTGCTTCCTTTTTATGTCAAACAAAGCCACTCAGTCCTATTTAAGCATAATTTGAATGATTGGATGGGTATCTGGAAATTCACCCTAGGGATTCCACCTCTGTCCCTTTTGAGCAGGGGCAATTGGTGCTGATTTTAGTGTCTGTCTGAACTAGACACCCTTGGGAACATGGGTTGAACTTGGCTAGGCTTGTAAGGGCCCTTGGGCCATTAGCCTAGTAACCTCCTATGAATATCAAGGAAATGTTTGCTTTTATGTTGCAGGTGATCACTCAGGAGCTTTCATCCTGGTTTGGACAGAGGGTACCTGCTGTTTGTAACAGACAGCACCACAGTGATGTGGTATAGTAACAGACAAAGCGGGGGTACTAAATCCTACAATTTGTGTAGATTTTACAGTGGTTGACTGGGAGCTGGTTGCACAACATAAGGTGACCCTTTAGGCTATGTACATACCTGAAGAGGAGAATAAAGTGTTGGGCCAACAAAGTAGCTCAAAGGCAAACCTACATGAGTGGATGTCAAAGTGTCTCTGCATTTATTGCATAGATGGGTGTTCCACAAATGGACCTGTTTGTAAGCAACGACAAGCAGCAGCTAAATCAGTTCTGCTTGAGCATACCTTTAAAATGGGTGTGCAGAATTGCTTTCCGTTTAGATGGGACAGATCTGTAATTCTGTATTTTCTTCAATCCCTCCCTAGGGGGAACCCAGGATGTGAGAAGATAACATTCCAGACTGGTCTTAGTAGCATCCCTTTTGGCCCAACCACCATTTGATTTCCATGATCACAGTGATTTCTATGGAAAGCACACAGTGCTACTGACTGCCTGACTCTACAGGGAATCTGTAATAAACTCCAACTTGGTGACACTGCATGTCATTGTATATAAGGTTCCATTCCAGCAGCAGTACTCAAACATGCTCACCATTATAAGGGAGGCTAAGACGTCAGTCATCAGGAAAATCCTACATATCCAAATGGAGGTGGTTTTCTTCTTTTTACTGTAACAAAAGCTGGGACCCAGGGAAAACTGATCTTCCTCTGCTTCAATGTCTCAGTAAGTTGTTTGTGGCAGAATTGACCTACACATGACTTCACCTGTTAGCCATTTCACCCTACTTGACCTGTATCTGCTTTGTGTAGCCAGAGACCAGTAAAACAATTACTGTACATCAGACCACATAGAAAAAGGTCAGATCTTCCTTGAGGTCTGTAACTGGAGTGGTTGAACATTGAATTTTTGTTTTTACATACTGTAGATGCATGATAGTCAAAGACCTGGTTAGCTGTCTGCATGGGTTTTAAATCCGTGGCTACCAAGTCTACTGGGGGGTATCATTTTGATAGTTTCCAGAGCAGCCCTCTTCCGAAAGGATACCATTATGTTTTTGCTTTTTTGCATTGAGCTTTAGACCATGGCTTTGACACCAGTTATTGGTCTATCGGGGCTTCTTGGAGGGAATTTGTTTTGGGGGGGATTCTCAGTTTGCTCCTAGTTTTGCTTTTTGTCTGCCAACGTGGGCAAACAAAGGTTCTTGATGGCCTGGAGTTCAGAGAATCAGATGCCAAATAGGAATGGCCCTGCACTGAGCTTTGAAGGGACTGTGTGCTAGTGACTGGCCTTTTTTATCGAGGTAGATTCCCCTGTCCCAACTACATGGGTCCTGTCACTGAGCCAGCTGGCTATCAGGTGTGTTACTTTGGGGTTTATGCCCAATGCTGTGAGTTTTTCTACAGTGTCTGAATGGGGTATTGTTGAATGGTTTGGCCAGGTCATGGTAGGCAGTATTTACAGTGCTGCCCTCTTCCACTGCGTTGGTGACCTTCTCAAAGTCTACCACGTTGAATAGGCATGACCTGGCCTTAAAGAAACCATACTGGGTGGGGTCCAGTGTCTGAAGGTTTCCCATGTCATTGTTAATCATTTGAATTTTTTTTTTTTCATGGCTTTGCATGTTAGACTAGTCAGACTAATGGATGTGTAGTTTTGGGAATTGGTGGCTTACCATCCTACAAAAGGATGACTATTGCAATCCTCCATTTGCTTGTTAGGAAGCCTGTCTTGAGGCTGTGGTTAAATAGTGATTTTTATGTGATCCTGATTTGTCCTGTTTCATGCTGTTAAGGAAGCATCCTTTGATGTTATCAGGGCCCACCAATTCATTGTTTCTGGCCTTGTAGAGTGCATTCAGGACCTGTTCCCTAGCAATAGTTGGAGTAATGGTGGAGGGCATTTTCTTGGGAGTGGGGAAGAATACAAACGGGAGCTAAATTTCAGAGTAGATTTGCTGATGTTCATCGTGCATACAGCTGCAGTAATCACATATGGGTTCTCTGCCGTCAGGCGGGTCCTTGGTCGGCCGAATTCCAAAGTCTAGGTCCGGCGTCGGTTGCTGTCGCTTTCTTCCCTGACGTCAGTGCGACAGGGGTATACAAGACACAGCCGACGCCATATTCTTCAGTCTGTTTTGCTGCGCGGTGCCCGAAGCAGAAGCAGTTCGCAAGTGCCGGTCGGCCAGCTCCTGAATTTACGAAAAATTGGAAACCGAAGTCTTCTTTAAAGCTAAGTACCCCGTTGGGGAAACTTTTCTTGCCTCAGACCGATGTCAGACAAAGTTAACAATTGTATTTCTTGTGGGAAGCAAATACCGCATAAGGATTTCCATTCCGTCTGCATACCTTGTTTAGGCCCAGACCACGACGTCTCGGGCTGTCGCTTTTGCGCTACTTTCAATAAACGCACTATTAAGCGTCGGGCAGAGTTCGCCAACATTATTTTGGTAAAGCTTTTGATTATAAAATGTCGGAGACTCCGACTACCGTTTTGTCCAAAAAATGCAAGGACCGCAGTCTCCACTGACAACACGCCAAAACCGGCGTGGTCCGGTTCTCAGCGAGATGCCTATGCAGTCCCTGACTACCGACAACACTTCCTTGGCGGCGGTGTCTTCTGTAACCAAGACCGCAGGTACCTCGGCCCTTACTCTGACAACCGAAGCCACTGTGAGTGTTGAGCCTCCTGTGGACAGGTCCACTTCCACCCAGGGTGTCTTTAGACCATCTTCCTTTTCCATTAAGGCCTTCACTAAGTCCAAATCAGCCATGCATCCCAAGAGGCCTGTTGCACAGGGCCCATCCCCAGGCCCCATGCCTAAAAAGCAGATGCTTAAAATGGCTGAGGATTTAATTACTCTTATCAGGGGTTCCCAACCCCCTCCAGACAAGAGACCCAGAGTGGAGGAAGATTCTCCCTCTTCTGAACAGGGCTCCATTTTCTCAGAACATTCTGATGTTGAGGAACACTCGTACTCCCCTTATGAAGATTCCGATGCAGAGCAGTCCATTCCTTCTGTATCTCCCCCAGAGGACTTTACCTTTGGGGAAACCTTGCACACCTTGAGGGAACACTTCCATTGGGAAGGCCAAGATTTTTCTGATTCCAAGAAAAGGCTTAGGGAATTTCTTTTACCTCAACACAGACCTCTGGCTATACCTCCTGTCTTGGACATACTTGATGTTTACTCTGAGGCTTGTATTAATCCGGATTCCCTGCCTCCTGCCCCTGTCAAACCGGATAGGTACTGCAGAGTTCCTAACTCTCACCAATTTCTTTTCAAAAGCCATAATGCTGACCCTGAAATCATTTCTCAAGGCCCCAAGGGCATGAAGGCCTCTACTGCCAAGAATCCACTACCTTCCGAAAGAGAATCTAGATCCTTAGAAAGGTGGGGAAAAAGGGTATACACCTCAGCCACCCTAGCCATGAGGGCCTTAAATTGTCAGTTCCATATGCTTAAATAGCAGTTTCTGTTATCACAATTAAGAAATAAAATGTCTCAACCTGAACAACCAGATTTGAAGGAAATGCAGGATATGATGCTTAGTGCAGAACAGGTGGGTAAACGCACCTTACAATGTGGCTATGATGCCTTAGAGGCCTCAAGTAGAGCTGCTGTTACAGGATCAGTCATCCGTAGACATGCCTGGCTTAGGGAACAAAGTTTGCCTGATCATGTTAAAGCTAAACTACTAGATGCTCCTTTCCAAAAGGATGTACTATTTGGTACTAATGCTGAGGAGATACTACGGAAAATGGAGGAAAAAGCTAAATCTATGCAAACAGTCAAGGCTTTTCTTCAGGTACAACCACCTCGTTTTAGCAGAAATTGGCCTTCTAAAAACTGGTCCTTTCCAGCCACAGACAAGCCCCAAAAAGAGGTAGATACAGGCGCACAAGGGGCAGAGGACAATCTCAAGGATCATATAGAGGCAGACAATGGCAAACTCCAGCACCAAGAGGTGGCGAAGACAGTGCACAACAATACAGAAAACGAACCCAATGACTTCCTCCTTTTCAGCTCCCTTGGGAGGAAAACTGGCATTATTTACAAGTAATTGGCATATCACAACAGACAAATGGATCCTGGACATTATAACCAGAGGCTACAGATTTCATTTTCTCACACTTCCAAAAATGAGAGGCATGCCAAACCTGCCACACAAAGGGCAGAGGCACAGATGCAAATTTCAAAACTCATGGACATGAAAGCTATTCAAGAGGTACCTACTCACGAACAAGGTCAAGGTTTTTATTCCAGACTATTCCTGGTACCAAGGAAAGGAACCGTCTGGAGACCCATTTTGGACTTATCCATCCTAAATACATTTCTATTGTACCAAACTTCAAGATGCTCACATTACAGCAGCTTCTTCCCATGCTGGCCAAGGAGTTTTGGCTGGTAACATTGGACCTCAAGGAGGCATACCTGCATGTCCCTATCAGACAAAGCTGCAGAAGATACCTCAGATTTCTTGCAGGTTCAATCCACTATCAATTCTCTGCATTGCCCTTTGGCTTATCTACTGCGCCCAGAGTATTCACAAAATGCCTGGCATCAGTAATTGCCTACTGCAGACTTCAAGGGATACAAATTTACCCTTATTTGGACGACTGCCTGATCCAAGCGGACAGCAAGCACACACTTCTGGAACATCTGGCTTATACAACACGGTTACTGAATTCTCTGGGATACACAATCAACAAAGAGAAATCCAGGCTAACACCATCTCGGAAAATAACCTTCCTGTGTGCCAACTTGGACACAAACACCCTGATGGCCTATCTTACGCCAGAAAAACAGGGGCAACTAACTCAGTACTTCAAAATACTAGCAAATTGTACCAGGCTTACTGCAAGGAAAATCCTGCAGGCACTGGGCTTCATGGCATCTTGCATTCTTTTAATCCCATGTGCAAAGTTGCATATGAGAACTTCAATGGTACCTAAAAAACCTATGGTCTCAACACAGCCACAATTTGGAAACAATTCCATGTTTGCAAAAGGAATTTCTATGGTGGGCCCAAGCATGCCAAACAAACACAGGCCTCCCATTCTGCAAGCCTCAAGCAAATCAAGTCATCACAACAGACACCTCAGATTACGCCTGGGGGGCGCACATGACAGGCAGGTGCATTCAGGGCAAATGGTCCCAAAAGGAAAAGCACCTTCACATCAATCAAAAAGAAATGCTAGCAGTGATAAATGCAATTACAGCATTCAAGGACCTTCTGCATCCAGGACAATTATTAATAAGAACAGACAACACCACAGTAATGTGGTACATAAACAAACAAGGAGGAACACATTCATATCCCCTGTGCAGGCTAGCCATGAAGCTTTGGAACTTGGCTCTGGAATGGCAAATCGAACTTCAAGCACAGTACTTGCCAGGTTTGGAAAACACGCTGGCAGACAATCTAAGCAGAAATGTGACCGATCCACACGAATGGAAGTTGCATCCTCGGGTGTTTACAAAGATAATCCAAGCGTGGGGGAGGCCAGACATAGATCTCTTCGCCTCCCACAGGAATCATCAATTGGAAAAGTTTTGTTCAAGGACCTTTCATCCAAAGGCCTGGAGAGTGGACGCCTTTTCATTCAGTCGGACAGCATGGGCAGTGTATGCTTTCCCACCTCTGCCTCTTCTGCCCAAGGTGCTCTTGAAAGCAAGAGCAGACAGACCGAATATGATACTGATTGCTCCAGACTGGCCAAGGCAGCACTGGTACCCACTCCTGAGGAGCCTAACTCATACTCCTCCCTGGCCTCTACCTCTAATGCCTCTTTTGCTGACTCAGGACAGCTACAAAACTCTTCAGTCAGCTGAAAACACTCAATCTTGCTGCATGGAAAATTCCTTAACACCACAACAGACCCTGCTCCCCAAAGAGGTGCAGGATGTCATTCTGGAGGCCAGAAGGCAATCTACTAGAAAGATTTATTCTGCAAAATGGAAACGGTTTTGCTCTTGGAATGAGAAAAAAGGCCAGGACCCCAGAAAACTGAATTTGCCTCGGGTATTACAGTATCTAGCTGAGCTGCTGAACAGTGGACTTTCATTTTCCTCTATAAAAATCCATGCCTCAGCCATTTCTGCAGAATTCACCACGGATCCACCGTTATTCTCTCACCCACTTTTTTAAGACTGTTCCTCAGAGGGGCTAAGAATTTAAGACCACCAAGGAAACATCCTGTGCCAGCCTGGGATCTTAATTACATTCTAGAAAAATTAACATTGCCTCCTTTTGAACCAGCTGCCTCAACAGGCTTGCAATATTTGTCCTGGAAAACAGCTTTCCTTCTGGCCATTACCTCAGCTCATAGGGTTTCGGAACTACAAGCCCTCATGGCTGTGCAGCCCTTTCTCATCTTCCATCAGGACAGGGTTTCCCTTCGAACCAATCCGTCATTTATGCCTAAAGTGGTATCCAGGGTAGCTTTGAACAAGCCATACACTTACCTACCTTTTACCCCAATCATCAAAAGGGGAAAGGCTGCTACATTCCTTAGACATCCATAGACAGCTACGTTATTTGGACAGAACAAAGCCTTTCAGGAAATCAGAACAACTTTTTGTGTCCTATGCTGTAGGAGCTCAAGGGAAGCCTGTTTCCAGACAATTTCAAAATGGATGGGCCACTGCATACGGTTTTGTTACTCCTATCATGGGAAATATGTCCCTACAGGCATCAGACCCCACTCCACCAGGGCCACTGCTACCTCTACAGCCTTCCTCAGAGGAGTTCCCACCAAAGATATTTTGGAGGCAGCCACTTGGAGTTCTGTACATACCTTTGCAAAACACTACCACCTGCCTTTATATTCCAAAACTAGAGCAGGCTTTGCCACTGCTGTGTTGCAGGGCATTCTGGCTCATCCCAGTTCCTCCTAGTGCCTACCACCCTGTACGTAGCTTTGGGATTCTACCCATATGTGATTACTGCAGCTGTATGCACGATGAACATAGTACAGTTTTGTACCTACTGTAAATGTAGATGTTAGAGTGCTAATACAGCTGCAGTACAGGTTTCCCTCTCTCCGTCCCCTCTTGGTAAAGGACTAGTGGCTAACACCTCCTCATACAACCTAAATTGGGTTATCCTTCTGTGGTGTATGACGTCAGGGAAGAAAGCGACAGCAACCGATGCCGGACCTAGACTTTGGAATTCGGCGACCGAGGACCCGCCTGACTGCAGAGAACCCATATGTGATTACTGCAGCTGGATTAGCACTCTAACATCTACATTTATGGTAGGTACAAAACTGTACTTTTTTTTTTTTTTCCAGCTCAGTAGACATGTCTGTTTGGCACACACTTGTGTACTGCCTTTGAGGTTGTGGCCGTAGCTGAAGAATGCCTTGTGATTGTCCTAGGCTTCCAAGGCTATATTTGGCTGGTAGATTTGATTAGGGCCGCCCCCCCCGAGTCGCTGTTTAGATTGAGGGAGTTTTTACCTTGCTGGGCATTGCACTTCATATTTGTCGTTATTTTCTGTTTAATATAAAACCTATTGATGGTGGGATTAGCTTTTTCCATGCCTGTACAGCTTTCTCATTGTAGCCATTAGCATGATTGTGCCAGGGTTTTCGGAACAGCCCCATATAGGCAGTGATTATCTCAGGGTTGGGGGGGGTGGAATTTTGTTTAGGGTTTGGCTTAGAACAGTTGCTAGAAGTTCCAAGGTTGCTGGGGTCCAAGCCTTTGTGATTTCAAAGGTGACAATTTCATGGTCTGACCCAACAGTTGAGTACATCGTGTGTTAGTGTTTTCTTGCATTTGTGAGGACCAAGTGAAGGATGTTGGCATCCCTAGTGAGCTTATGGACTAGCTCATTCATGGTGTTTGTGTTTACACAGTCCAGAAATTTCTTGGTCTGTATGATGATGTTCGTGTTTTACTGTTGCAGTCATTACATTTGGGTAATCTGCTGGCAGGTTGCCCTCAAGTCGGCATGAATTCCAAAGTCTTGGGTCCTGCGTCGGTTGCTGTCTCCTCTTCCGTGATATCAGGTCATCAGGGGTATAAAACATGCAGTCAACACCATTTTCTTCAGTCTTTCTTGCTGTGCGGTGCCCGAAGCAGAAGCATTTTGCAAGTGCTGGTCGGCAGACTACTGAAATTTGCATTTGAGTTTCAGAACCGAAGTCTTCAATAAAGCTTAGTAACTTTTTTCTTGCTTTTTACCGATGTCAGAAAAA
Organism: Protopterus annectens; assembly: GCF_019279795.1. Classification (NCBI taxonomy): domain Eukaryota; kingdom Metazoa; phylum Chordata; order Ceratodontiformes; family Protopteridae; genus Protopterus; species Protopterus annectens. Next base: position 206,506,707 of record NC_056729.1, read on the forward strand.
GTTAATAATTGTATTACTTGTGGGAAGCAAATACCTCAAGGATTTCCATTTATACTGTATTCCTTGCCTAGGCCCTGATCACAACGTGCCTGGCTGTCTGTTTTATGCTAGATTTAACCAACGCACTATTAAGCGTCTGTATATTTTTGTATCAAAGTATTTTGGAAACTGATTTAACTACCCAGAGATGTCATTGGATAGCAATCTACTGGAGTACATTAACGCAAAGAAAAGGACAGAGAAAGGCAGTCGCGATCCAACATTGACGACGCTGCTCCTAAGCCAGTCGCCAGTTTGCTGGTACTCTGTGAGGTGCTTGCAGCCCCTGATACCCGCTACTTCTGATTCACAGGCCTCTACTGAGACTCCTTTGGAGTCCGGTATGCTGCGAGTTGCTTCACATATGGAACCCGCGGATGTCTCTACCTTGGATGGGTCCGGAGCAGCTGTGCAGGCTTCTGAGTCTATATTCAGGCCTACAGACTTGCATATTAAACAGACTCCCAACTTTAATACTAAGCCCTAAATCTCGATCTGTCTAAAAAACAGACGTCCAGGCCACATATTCAGGACCCTATGCCTAAAAAACAAATTATCAAAATGGCTGAAGATTTAATTGCTCTAATGAGGGGTAGTCAACCCCCCCCTCCTCTTCCAAGAGGCCTAGAATTGAACTTGACTATGAATCCTCTGAGCAGGACTCCGGTGTCCTTCAAGGATGCATCTGCAGTCCTAACAAATGGGTTGTCCTGCCAGGCAGCCCTTCGGTCGGCCGGATTCCAAAGTCTGGGTCTGGCCTCGGCTGATGTCGCACTTCACCCGACGTCATAGCTGCTGTTAATTGGGTATAAAGGCATCAGCCGACTCCATTTTCCTCAGTCTTTCTTGCCGCATGGCGCCCGAAGCAGAAGCTGTTCGCAAGTGCCGGTCGGTCAGAACCAGAGATTGCTACTACGAAGACTTCTAAAAAGCTAAGTACCCCGTTGGGGACTCTTTCTTGCCTCAGCCGATGTCAGAAAAAGTGAATAACTGTTTAACTTGTGAGAAACAAATACCTCATAAAGATTTCCACTCTTACTGCCTACCTTGTTTAGGCCCAGACCACGACCTAGCAGCTTGTCTAGCCTGTGCTTCCTTCAACCGACGGACACTTAGATGTCGGTCGGAGTTTGCAGAGGAGTTTTTCGGCTCCGCTTTTGCTTATAACATGCCGTCGGAGACTCCGACTTCACAATTAGCTAAAAAGCGTAAGGAAAAAGACCGACACTCGCTGAAACCGAGTCCGCGGTTCTTCCTTCGGCCGAAAGCATGCCTCCTACAACCGAGGCCTCATCCAGCATGGCTGAATCTGCTACGGAAATTCCACCTGCTCTTACAGGTTCTCAGGATTTATCAGATACTATCCCCTTAGATATATCTACTCCTGCACGTGGAGCTGCTAGGCCCCCTGCATCCATGTCAATTAAGGCTTTTGCCAGGGCTAAAGCAGCTAAATCAACAAAGACCGTGCCTGCTAAAACCTCCTCTCACAGGCCTAGCTCTAGTACTCAAATGCTTAGTCTAGCAGAGGATCTCATTTCTTTGATCAGGGGATCCCAGCCTCACCCTGACAGGGCCTCTCACCCCAGAGAAGAGGCCTAGAGCAGAGCCCCCTGAGCCAGTTTCTACTGATTACTCCTCTGATGATTCAGACAATACAAATCCCCCAGAGGGCCCTTATTCTCCATATGAGGACTCCGATGCAGAAGACTCCATCCCTTCTGCCTCTCCTCCTGAGGAATTTTCTTTTGGGGAAACCTTGCATGCTATGAGAGAACAATTTCAATGGCAGGGCAAGGATTTTTCAGACTCTAGGAAAAGGCTTAGGACCTTTTTACATTTGCCACAGCATAGGCCTTTAGCCATTCCTCCAGTACTTACAGTTGTGGATGATTCATTTAATGATGCTTGTACTGCTCCTGACTCTCTTCCTCCGGCCCCTGCTAAGCCCGACAGATACTACAGGGTTCCGGACACACATTTTCACTTGTATAAGGCTCCTATTGCAGATCCTGAAACTATTTCACAGGGCCCCAAAGCTGTAGCAGCTGCCTCTTCCAAAAACCCCCTCCCCTCTGAAAGAGAATCTAGGGCTTTAGAGAGATGGGGTAAAAAAGTGTATACTTTTGCTACTCTTTCAGCCAGGGCCTTAAACTGTCAATTCCACATGATTCAGTATCAGGAATTCCTGTTAGATCAGCTAACTAAAAAACTGTCCTCACCTGAGCCTTTAGACCGTAAGTCCCTTCAGGATTTGGTACATAACACTCAGCAGGTCAGTAATCATTCCTTAAAATGCGGCTATGATGCACTGGAGGCTTCCTTTAGATCAGCTATGACTGGTACAGTGATCAGAAGGCATGCATGGTTAAAAGAGCAATCCTTACCAGACCATGTAAAGTCCAAGCTTCTAGATGCTCCCATGGAAAAGCACAGTTTGTTTGGTTCCCCTGCACAGCAAGTGTTGAAGAAGGTGGAAGAAAAAGCTAAATCTGTCCAGACAGTCAAGGATTTCTTACAGGTTCAGCCTCCGAGGTTTAGTAGGAACTGGCCTTCCAAGAATTGGTCCTTTCCAGACACCACCAGAGCACAGAGAAGCAGAAATAGACGCCCAAGAGGCAGAGGTCAATCCAGAGGTGCCTACAGGGGACGTCAGTGGCAGCCTAACAGCCAGAGAAGTACTGCCACAGATCCAGCCACTTCCACAGGACAATCACAGTGACTTGGCTCTGAAACCGCCTACCAGGGAACAACTAGAAGCACCCTTAGGCGGGAAGTTAGCCTTATTTTCAGTAAATTGGCATTACATTACAGGAGACAAATGGATTTTACAGACAATAGACAAAGGCTACAGGTTTTACTTCCATACTCTTCCAAGGAAGAGAGGAATGCCAAACCTACCTCCAAACCAAAAGACAAACGCTTTACAGCAAATAGACCACTTACTAAGTATGAGAGCTATAGAAAAGGTACCGGCTATGGAACAAGGACAAGGATTTTATTCAAGGCTTTTCCTGGTACCAAGAAAGGAAAACCAGTGGAGACCTATCCTCGACCTGTCCGCTCTGAACACAGATCTCATTGTTCCAAAATTCAAGATGCTGACCCTACAGCAACTTCTTCCCATGCTGGGCAAGGAGTCTTGGCTGGTGACTCTGGATCTCAAAGAGGCATACCTGCACGTCCCCATACGACCAAATTGCAGAAGATACCTCAGATTTCTTGCAGGATCAGAGCATTATCAATTCTCAGCATTGCCTTTTGGCTTATCTACTGCACCCAGAGTATTCACGAAATGCCTGGCATCAGTAATTGCTCATTGCAGGCTTCAGGGAATTCAAATTTATCCATACCTGGACGACTGCCTGTTACAAGCGGACAGCAAAGACAAATTAACAAAAGATTTGAAAGGTTATTCACCTGCTGCAAGCCCTGGGATACACAGTCAACACAAAAAAGTCAAGGCTGATACCATCCCAAAGGATAACTTTCTTGGGTGCAGAACTGGACACATCAAACCAGATGGCATTCCTCACAGCAGAAAAACAGAAGCAGCTACCACTCTATTTCATGGCATTAACAGCGCAGAACCAGCTTACAGCAAGGAAAATCCTGCAAGCCATGGGTTACATGGCATCCTGCATAATATTGATTCCACATGCCAGACTACATATGAGGAAGTTGCAATGGTACCTGAGGAATTTATGGTCTCAGCACAAGCACAGCCTAGAAACCCAAATTCCAATAATTCCATGCCTGAAGCAAGAATTCCAATGGTGGGCCCAAGCCTGTCAATTGAACAAAGGACTGCCCTTCCACAGGCCTCACCCAAGCCAAACTATCACCACGGACGCCTCAGACCTCGGTTGGGGGGCACACATGGTGGACAAGTGCATACAAGGCTTATGGACTCAAGACCAGATGAACCTACACATAAATCAAAAAGAGATGCTGGCAGTAAAGCAGGCAATTCAGACATTCACACCGTTTCTTCAACAGGGTCATTTGCTGATAAGGACGGACAACACCACAGTTATGTGGTATATCAACAAACAGGGAGGCACACATTCATATCCTCTATGCCGGATGGCAATGGACCTCTGGAATGTGGCCCTGAACCTCAACATTCAGCTCCAGGCCATATTTGTGCCAGGAAAAGAAAATATACTAGCAGACATCTTAAGCAGAACTACCACGGATGCCCACGAATGGATGCTGCATCCAGACATCTTCAAATCCATTACAAGGAAATGGGGACTGCCAGAAATAGACCTGTTCGCATCACCACACAACCACCAATTGAAAAAATTCTGCACAAGGACATACCACCCACTTGCTTGGAAGGTGGACTCCCTATCCTTCAGTTGGGAAAACCTGACAGCATATGCATTCCCACCTCTTCCTTTGATGCACAAAGTGCTACTGAAGATCAAAGAAGATCACCCGAGGATCGTCTTGATAGCTCCAGACTGACCTAGGCAACATTGGTACCCGCTACTGAGGAGTATGTCTCGGGAACACGCATGGCCTCTACCCCTACTACCTCTACTGCTAACTCTACTGCTAACACAGAACAACTTCAAAATCCTGCATCCAAACTTGAAAACACTGCAGCTAGCTGCTTGGAACATTACATAAGGCAAAATAACCCAGATTTATCTCAAAGGGTTAAAGACATTATCTTGGAGGCTCGCAGACCCTCGACAAGGAAAACTTATTCAGCAAAATGGAAAAGATATCTCATTTGGAGTGCAACAAAAGGAGTAGATGCATCATTGGCAAACATAGCTAACATCCTGGAATATTTAGCAGAGCTTTTCCACAATGGCCTGTCTTACTCCTCCATTAAGATTCATGCATCAGCAATTTCAGCAGAATACAACATGGATCCTCCAGTCTTTTCTCGACCTTTACTCAGGCAGTTTCTGAGAGGAATTAAAAATGTAAAGCCACCAAGGAAACCACCATTGCCTAAATGGGACTTGAACTTTGTGTTAGAAAAGTTGACACTCCCCCCTTTTGAACCAGCAGCAACAGCAGAATTACAGTACTTATCTTGGAAAACTGCATTCCTGCTTGCAATCACTTCAGCTAGAAGGGTTTCTGAATTACAGGCATTAATGGCAGTACAGCCCTTCCTTATCTTCCATCAGGATAGAGTGTCCATGAGAACTAATCCTACCTTTATGCCAAAGGTGGTCTCCAGGGTATCATTAAACCAAGCAATACACCTACCAACATTCTTCCCCAACCCGCAGAACAGGGGGGAAAGATTACTGCATACCTTGGATGTACACAGACAATTGCGCTACTACCTGGACAGAACCAAGAACAATAGAAAAACTGACCAGCTTCTGGTAGCATATGCAACAGGAATGGAAGGAAAAGCAATTTCAAAACAAACAATCTCAAAATGGATAGTAAATTGCATTAGATTTTGTTACTCTTTTCATGGAAAGGCAACTCCAGAAAACATCAGACCTCACTCCACAAGGGCTACAGCCACTACTACAGCTTTCTTACGAGGAGTGGCTACCAAAGACATTTTAGAGGCTGCTACTTGGAGCTCCGTGCATACATTTGCCAAGCATTATAATCTACCTTTATACTCCAGATCCCGAGCAGGTTTTGCCACTGCTGTTTTGCAAGGGATCTTAACTACACCATAAACTGTTAGTGCCTCCTTAGTGCCTCCTCCCCCAGTTTGGCTATGGTATTCTACCCATTTGTTAGGACTGCAGATGCATCCTTGAAGGACATAGTACAGTTTTGTACCTACCATAAATGTAGATGTCAGAGAGGTATGCATCTGCAGTCAGGATTACCCACCCTCCTTCCCCTCTGTGGTACTCCTAGGGTATTTACCCATCTTGTAGCTAGCTGGGGGAATCTATTATGGTGTATTTGTTTGTATATATGTATATACAGGTTTGTTTTTATTTGCTCTCTACTGTTTGGAATCATTTGCATTTATCCAAATTTAGCCTTCCTAGAGGGCACCTGGCATCTGGGGCAAGAAACACTGAGGAAAATGGCGTCGGCTGATGCCTTTATACCCAGTTAACAGCAGCTATGACGTCGGGTGAAGTGCGACATCAGCAGAGGCCAGACCCAGACTTTGGAATCCGGCCGACCGAAGGGCTGCCTGGCAGGACAACCCATTTGTTAGGACTGCAGATGCATACCTTTCGGACATCTACATTTATGGTAGGTACAAAACTGTACTTTTCTCCTGACTCTTCTAATGATTTGAATTTCTCCATACCTACTTATGAGGACTCTGATGTAGAGGATTCCAGTACCTCTGCTTCTCCACCTGAGGATTCTTCTTTTGGGGAAACTTTGCATACCTTAAGGGAGCATTTCTTTCCACTGGGAAAGTCAGGATTTCTTCCAAAAAGAGGTTTGGGGATTTCCTTCTTCCTCAGTGTAGGCCTTTGGCTATACCTCCTGTACTAGACATTGTGGATGTGTTTTCGGAATCCAGTATGGCCCCTGATTTCTTGCCTCCAGCCCCTAGCAAACCAGACTGGTACTACAGGGTTCCTGAGTCACACATATTCCTTTTAAAAAATCCTGTTGTGGACCCTGAAACAATTTCTCAGGGCCCCAAGGACATTAAGGCTTCTACTGCTAAAAATCTCTACCCCTTCTGATGGAGACTTCAGGGCTCTGGATAGATGGGGTAAAAAGGTTTATACTTCTGCAACCTTAGCAATCGGGGATTTAAACTGTCAACTCCATATGCTAAAATAACAGCATATCATGGGACTACTTAAACAGAAAATTATGTTGATTTCTGACTCTGTGAGAATAAGGATTTACAGGATTTATTGCATTCAGCTGAACAGGTTGGCAAACGTACTTTGCAATGTGGTTTTGATTCTTTAGAGACCTCTTGCAGAGCTGCTGTTACTGGGTCTGTGCTTAGGCATGCTTGGCTTAAGGAACAATCTCTGCCTGATCATGTTAAAACAAAACTGTTGGATGCTCCTTTGCAGCAGGACCATCTGTTTGGCAATAAGGCTGAAGAAGTTCTAAAAAAGATGGAAAATAAAGCTAAATCTATGCAAACTGTGATTTCTTAACCACCTAGATTTAGTAGGCACTGGCCTACTAAGAACTGATTCTTTCCAGCTCCTTCCAGAGCCACTCCAGCCGAACCCAGACATTCCAAAAGCACCAGGTTTCAGTCCCAAGGGGCTTTCAGAACTAAGCAGTGGGGTGCTTCCACTTCCAAATCTGGAAATAAGGCACCACCCTGTGGTAAACAGTCTCAATGACTTTCCTTTAAAATTACCAAGCACTTGCATCGTAGCCGCCCCTTTGGGGGGAAAACTGGCTCTTCATTCAAGAAACTGGCAACTTATAACCCAGTACAAATGGGTTTTAAATAGTGTCCCAGGGATACAGATTTCATTTCCACTCGCTGCCAACTCCAAACGGGTGGCCAGACCTGCCCCCAAATCACCGGGCAGAGGCTGAGCAACAAGTACTTCCCTCCTAACCATGGGGGCTATTCAACTAGTACCAGTGTAGGAAAAGGGCCAAGGTTTCTATTCCAGACTTTTCCTGGTACCCAGAAAAGACAAATCATGGTGTCCAATTCTGGACCGGTCTACTCTAAACACCTTTCTGGACATTCCAAAATTCAAGATGCTGACTCTTCAGTTACTTCCTATGCTAGGCAAGGATGCCTGGTTGGCAACTTTAGATTTAAGAGGCTTACCTCTGCATATTCCAATCGGGGAATCTTGCAGAAGATACCTATGCTTCAAAGCCGGCTGCATGCATTATCAGTTCTCTGCATTGCCCTTTGTGAATACCCTGGGCGCAGTAGACAAGTCAAAGTGCTTGGCTCCAGTAATTGCGTTTTGCAGGCAAAGAAAAATTCATATATATCCATACCTAGATAATTGTCTAATTCAGCCAGAAAACCAGGCCATTCTTCTAAAACATCTGGCGTTTGTAAAGAGTGCTAACTTGTCTAGGGTACAGCATAAACTAAAATAAATCACAGCCTCTCAAAAACTTACATTCCTGGGTACAAGCTTGTATACAACTGCACAGATGGCTTTCGTTACGCCAGAAAAGCAAATTCATGTGGTGACTTACTTCAAACAGGTGGCCACAAAAACCCTACTAACCGCAAGGCAAATACTGCAAGCCTTGGGGTTCATGGCCTCATGCATTCTTCTAATTCCATATGCAAGACTGCATATGAGGAAACTTCAGTGGTACTTAAGTTTATGGAGTCAACCTTGTCACAGCCTGGAAACAATGATTCCCATCGTACCTTGCCTTCACCTAGAGTTCCTATGGTGGGCAGAGGCCTTCCACCAAAACAAGGGACTGCCATTCACACTACCCCCTGCCACCCAGACCCTAACTACAGATGCATCAGACTATGCATGGGGGGCTCATTTGGCAAGGAAGTGCATTCAGGGCAAATGGAGCCCAAATCAAATGCACCTTCATATAAATCAAAAAGAAATGCTAGCTGTACAAAATGCACTGACATCCTTCAAGGACTACCTTCATCCAAGAAAATTACTGATGAAGATGGACAACACCACAGTTATGTGGTACATAAGCATGGGGGTACACATTCCAACCCCCTCTGCAGACTAGCCATGGCATTGTGGAACACTGCCTTGAGCTACCAAGTACAACTACAAGCTCAATTCCTGCCTGGAAAGCGGAATATTCTGGCAGACAAACTAAGCAGAAATCTCATGGACTCACACGAATGGAAACTGGGACCACGGATTTTCAACATGTTGACACGCAAATGGGGGAGCCCAGACATAGATCTTTTTGCCTCACCCCAGAACTACCAGTTGGACAAATTTTGCACAAGAACTTGTCACAAAAAAGCCTGGAAAGTGGTTCCTCTGTCGATCAGCTGGAAAAAACTGTCAATCTATGCCTTTCCCCCTCTCTCTGCTCTCCAAAGTTTTACTAAAAGTCAAACAGGACAAACCAAAAATGATCTTGATTGCTCTAGACTGGCTTCGCCAACACTGGTACCCAGTCCTGCGCAGTGTCAAACAATTCTCCGTGGCACCTGCCTCAAACACCTTCCTTACTGTTTCAGCAGGAGAACCAAATTCTGCACCCTCCGCTCCAAACATTAAATCTTGCAGCTTGGCTAATCACTTAAATTTCCCCTTAGCATCCCTCAGCAAACCTGTGATGGATGTCATTTTGGAGGCGAGAAGACCTAGTACTAGAAAATCTAAAAAAAAAAAAAAAAAAAAAAGAGGGGCCAAAAATCTGAGACCACCCAGGAGAGCCCCAACCCCTGCCTGGGACCTTAACTTTGTATTGGAGGAACTCGCTCTACCTCCTTTTGAGCCAACTGCTACTGCAGACTTGGTTTCTTTCCTGGAAAACAGCCTTCCTTTTAGCAATCACTTCAGCTAAGATATCTGAATTACAGGCTCTTATGTCAGTGGAGCCTTTCATCATCTTTCATGTGGACAGGGTGTCACTCGGGACCAATCCATCATTCCTGCCTAAGGTGGTATCCAGTGTGGCTCTTAAATAGTCCAGTCATTTGCCAACTTTCTTAAATCCACAGAACATGGCGGAGCGGATTCTGCATTCATTGGATGTACAGACAACTTAGTCTACTTGGACATGACTAAATCTCGAAGAAAATCTGAACTGCTGGTAGCATTTGCTGCAGGTGCAGAGGGGAAGGCTATTTCAAAGCAAACCATTTTTAAATGGATAAGCCATTGTGTTCATTTCTGTTATAAGCAGCATGGATCTCATTCCACCAGGGCTGCATTTACTTCAACAGCCTTTCTCAGAGTTATTCCTACCAGGGATATTCTAGAAGCTGCTACCTGGAGTTCAGTTCATACTTTCACCAAGCATGATCACTTGCCAATTTTCTCTAAATCCAGAGCTGGCTTTGCCACTGCTGTTTTGTAGGGCCTTACAGCTGGTCCAAATACTGTACAATTCCATCCTCCCTACCATAGCTTTGGGAATCTACCCGAATGTAATGACTGCAACAGTGGAACACTATAGTACAGTTGTGTGCACTTACCATAAATGTAGATGTTTGAGTGTATTCACTGTTGCAGTCCTGGTTACCCTCCCTTTTTGGTGCATTTGCTTTTGCTTGTAAAACCACCCATGCGCCACAAGAAAATGACCATTTGCGAAAAACATCTTTGCAATATTCCTCTGTGGGGTGCTTGGTCAATACGTGCATTCTTTCCTTGACAGGGGATGTCATTTAGATGTTGCTCTTCATTCCCTAATGAATGGATGCTTAAGTTATTTTTCTCCGTATCAGAAGGATGTAGAACATGCCTGTGGTAGACAGGTTTGCTTCATAACAAAACCAATACAGAGGTGTTGCTCAAGGTTCAAAGACCACCAGGCCTGAAAGACAGATGCCTTTTCCTTCCAGTGGGCCAAGTCTTTTATATATTCCTTCCCTCCCATACCTTTCATCCCCTGATTATTAATCTGGATGTGGAGATTATCTTGATAGCACCCTTTTGGCCATGGCAGCATTGGACAGCACGATCAAAGGAGTAAGACCTGTAGACCCCAGAACAAGTTAGGTTGTACACCCTAAAGTTGACAGCCTGTATAAATATGATCCTTCTCCTGTAGAGTTAGCAGTTCAACAAGGACTTTGTATCTATTTTAAGAGACCAAGCCCAGCAGTAAAAATCTTACATCTGAAAATGGAAGAGATGTACTTTTTAGTGCCAGAACAAAGGCCATTACTTGCAAAATGTACTTTTGGTTCTAACCTGCATAGCAAACTGTTCTAAGGGCTTCTTATTCTTCCATCAGAATCTATACCTCTACTATCTTAGGCTGTGTACCCATGCAAAAACCCTCTGTTTTCACATCTTACAATGAACCTTTTCATTAAAGGCATCATCCAGCATAGGTCATTTTGGAGAGCCCCTGCTCTTTCCTGTGACCTCACTTTATCCTGGAGAAGGTCAACCTGTCTGCCTTTGAGCCATTCACCCTGTCTGCCTTTGAGCCATTCACCCTGTCTGCCTTTGAGCCATTCACCCTGTCTGCCTTTGAGCCATTCACCCTGTCTGCCTTTGAGCCATTCACCCTGTCTGCCTTTGAGCCATTCACCCTGTCTGCCTTTGAGCCATTCACCCTGTCTGCCTTTGAGCCATTCACCCTGTCTGCCTTTGAGCCATTCACCCTGTCTGCCTTTGAGCCATTCACCCTGTCTGCCTTTGAGCCATTCACCCTGTCTGCCTTTGAGCCATTCACCCTGTCTGCCTTTGAGCCATTCACCCTGTCTGCCTTTGAGCCATTCACCCTGTCTGCCTTTGAGCCATTCACCCTGTCTGCCTTTGAGCCATTCACCCTGTCTGCCTTTGAGCCATTCACCCTGTCTGCCTTTGAGCCATTCACCCTGTCTGCCTTTGAGCCATTCACCCTGTCTGCCTTTGAGCCATTCACCCTGTCTGCCTTTGAGCCATTCACCCTGTCTGCCTTTGAGCCATTCACCCTGTCTGCCTTTGAGCCATTCACCCCGTCTGCCTTTGAGCCATTCACCCCGTCTGCCTTTGAGCCATTCACCCCGTCTGCCTTTGAGCCATTCACCCCGTCTGCCTTTGAGCCATTCACCCTGTCTGCCTTTGAGCCATTATCAGAAATCAAATTCTTAACTTGGAAATTGACAGTTAGTGGCCACCACCTCTCCTTGAAGAATCTCAAAACTGCAGGCTTTTCAGTGTAAAGAGGTCTTCATTAGAATTAAGCCAGACAAGGTTTCAGAACTAATCCCACTTGTATGTCAAAGGGGAGTATTGAAGTTTCTTTAAATCTGATCATTCATCATGCTGCAATCAAACCCACAGTACAGAAGGGAGGGAACATTAACAATCCTTGGAGGTACACAAGCGGCTCAGACTTTACCTGGACAAAATTAAAAAGTTCAGAAAGTCAGATCAGCTGTTTTGTAGCCTTTGCAACTAGTAAATTAGATAAACCTGTTAGAAAGACGGTTTCAAAGTGGATCTCAAACTGCATCATTTGCCCTTACAGGCAACATAAAGTGGTGCCATTAGAACTCATTCCACCACAGCAGTAACTTGTTACTACAGCTACCTTCATCTGAAAATGCCTCTGAGGTACTGGAGGCAACCACCTCATAATCTGTATGCACATTTAGTAACCTGCCATATTCTTCCTATCCAGAGTAGGTTTTCTTTCTGCAGTTCCTCCCATCTTCCTCTTAGCTTCACCCTCCACCCATCTCTTCAGCTTTGGGAATCCTCCCAAGGAATTATTACTACAACAGTGAACCATAACGAAAATGGTACAATTGTAAGTAACAGAAATATAGATGTTGCTGTGTTCACTATTAAAATAATCCTTTCCCTCCCCTCTGTTTCAGTAATGATTTGGGATAGGCATTGCGTAACCCCCCCCCTTTTTTTTTTATTTAAATCCAGTGTTTGTCATATCCCCATTTAGTGGCCATTACTGAGACTTAGCCTAGGAAGGCCAGGGTGCTCTTGTCCTCGGGGGGGGGTTCAAGCAAGACCTGAGACTAAGGCGTTATCTGACAACCCTCCCTTCTCTTAAGGTTTGAGTAATCTGTGGTGGCAAGAGGAGGGGATCCAAGTCTTTGGTATTTGAACTGGCCAAGGGTTTCCACCGCATGAAATCCCAAGGAATTTAGTGCAACAGTGATGATGCTCTCTCATCTACACTTGTGGTCAGTAGGTATACAACAGTACTTCATCTTGCCAAGAATGGTGGTATAGACTCCACTAAAGCTTTTTGTCCTTATGCTACCACTGTAAGTGGGGTCTGCTGAGGAAATGCTTGCCTGAATTTGCTGTTTCAGTCTTGCTCTTTAATGTCTGAACTGTGCCGGTAGAATGGGCAGAAAGTGCAGAATTTCACAAGAATTCAGCAAAACCTTCAACTTTGTATTCAGTGACCTTTGTGAGCAGCAACATGTGCAATTGAATTGAAATCCTTAATGCATTAAAATTGTGCTTAAAACTGAATTTTGTGAGGGCTACAACATCATATAGAAGATTGTAATTTGACTTTAAGTTGTCCTGAGTTTGTTTAGGTGAGATGACTTTGGGGAGTCCACAGTCCCTCTTTTGGACAGCTTGGGTGCTTTTGTTTCAAGCCTGTTTTTGAAATGTGGTTTTCTTTTGTTTGGTAATGACAAATTTGGCTTCTGTGAATTAGCCTTGATCCATACTCTGGTGTACCGGAGACAACCCTGCATATCAAGATATCTGCATGTGAGCACAGTATGTTTTACAAATGTCCAGCTTAATAAAGTAGTAGTTAGTTTGTGGAATGTGACCTAGATACCTGTGTATGCCAAGATGTTTTCTGAGTGCACCCCCTTGATTAAGAATGCTTGGAGCTTGGTATAATATACACTAGTACTTTATACATGGTGGTGGTGTGATGGCCTTTGCCAAATATTTTAATGTAGTGAAGAATGGTGGTAACTTTTTAAATAAGAATTTTTGTACGTATTTATAGCAGACACCTGGTCCAGCTGGTAAAAATGAAGAGAAGATTCAGGGTTTGACTGTAAAGATTGAAGAATTGTTGTTGCAGGTAAGTATTCCCGTGTTGCATTTTCTGTGAAATGTGTGGCTTTCCCTACAAGTAGAAGGTAATGCGTTATTTTTGAAATGCATAGATTGAAGAACTGGGTTCTCAAGGAAAAGTGGAAGAGGCTCAAGGAATGATGAAACTGGTGGAACAGCTAAAAGAAGACAGAGAACTACTTAGATCTACAAGTTCTGTAAGTAAATTTTTAAATGCAATATATCCTCTATTAGATTAACATTTTCTGCATGCTGAAGACTGGTCCAATTCTATCACTAGTAATTGGCAGTTTCAGTAGCTGCATTAAGTTATCATTTTTAGTCTAAAGGTAAGTGCGATGCAGTGTCTGTTCTCTACGTTTAATATAGTTGCGATTTTTTTTCAGACAATTGAAAGTTTTGCTGCGCAAGAAAAACAAATGGAAGTCTGCGAAGTTTGTGGAGCATTTTTAATTGTAGGTGATGCCCAGTCCAGAGTAGATGACCATTTAATGGGAAAACAGCATATGGGATATGCCAAAATTAAAGCTACAGTTGAAGAATTAAAGGTGAGATCATGGAAACTGTTCTGGTTAATTGTGTTCTTTTGAAAGTGAAAATATTTTAATTTGTGTATTTCCAATTTTTAATTGGAAACAAATGGTTGTCACTTTGAGCGCGGCCTAGCCAAATATACTGTTTAAAGGTGAATGTTGGAGAAGTCCTTTGTCATATTGTCGGGCATGTATGCCTTACATTGTTGAAAGCTGCTCTTGATATGTACTTGTAAAGTAAAGGTATTCATGGTATGTAATGTATGTGGCTGCTAGATGGAAAAGCATTTGATCAAGTAGTGATTGACATTTTAGATGTTTGATCACAAAAATGAGTGGTGTGATTTTCGTACCAAGACTGAGATGGGGTATTACTCGGACTTTACTCTGATTCATTTATTTCAAGAAGTGCAGACACTCTGGTTTGGGGTGCAGGGACTGTTTTGGAATTTGCTGTTGCAGAACTCGGGGGGGGTACTTTGGACTGAAGGCTGTTATCCCAAGTGTTGCCATTCACATACCCAGCATGGCCTGGTAGAGGAAAGTTGTCAGTGTCGTCCCTTGCTGGGCGTCATGCCTCAGTTAATTAAGCAGACATTTGTTTTCTTTTGTGTGACTTGAAATGCATGTGGGATCACACCATTAAGTTGAGTAGGAAGTTTTAGAGCAGGCCCGTGTCCCTGTTGTGCTGCCTTTGGCTAATGCGCAATCCAGAAGCAGCTCTTGGTCCTATGACTCATAGCACTGACCTGTCACACGGTTGCTCTTGTGCAGGTTCTTTGTGGGCAGATGGGTCCTGGTTCTCCCTTCTCATTCTTTGTGGATTCAAGGGGGTCTCAAGCCTACTCTGAGGCAGGCCATCATAATCTTCAAAGGATAGATCACTTAAATGGGAAGCAAATGGAGGGAAAATTTCTCCTGTCTAAGTCCATTTTGCACTGATTAGAATGTTGCCCACTCCATCCCCAAAAAATTAAACTAGGCATCTCTGCTGAGGATGCAATTAAGTCCTAGGAGTCCGTGGTTGTTAGTATTGCAACACTGACATACTAACAATGTGAGATTTCCTTCCTTATCACTGTTGCGGTGTTCTTTACCTGGGATATCCTGCTGAGGAAAACTAAATGCCCGGCCAATGTACCAAAGCCTTTTACATCTTCCAGGCACAGTACGTTGGACATGTATTCTACATGCCAGGTGTAATACATAAATGACATGCAAATACGTAATCCTCAGAACTTCTTTGAAGTCAGTGTGAATGCTAAATTTGAAATTGGTCCATTCAGAGTTGGTTCCACTAATGTGCCTTCTACAGAGAAGTGCCCTATTGTGTCTGTCTTTTTTTTTTTTTTTCTACCGGTTAGGTTTGTCATCCAGAAAAGTAAAATGTGAGTGGGTGCCTGATTCCCCATAAAGATGTGCTAATAGAGCCCCCTTTGTCTTGGTGCTACCCACAATGATATGCAGTGAGAGATTTGTCTGGCATTTGTCCTTGGACACCACCCTCATCTCTAACCATTTACTTGGAGAACTTGGAGATAAGTGACATCTGCACGTATCCAAGCTAAAACATTTCTGATGTAGTGATCTATGGACCTCTGATCACCAGCTCCGGGAATCTGTTTGCTCTTCTGACTTTGGCTGTCTATTACAGATGTGTACCTGTTGGGTTTTTGATTATATTCCTTCTTGCTTTCCAGACGTACATGTCTGCTAAGAAAGGAAAGCTGGCTTGTGGAAGACCTATTCCACATAAGGATATGCACTCTCCATGTTTGTTTTGTTTAGGCATGACTGTAAGTTTTGACCTCTGCCAGTCCTTTGTACCTAAAACTTTGCATAGCCGCCTGGCCGCTTTAAAGTTATACTTCAAAAACCAAAAGCTCTGATGTTTGGCATTGGGTATGGAAAGTGAGGTAGTTGCTTCCAAGGAGCCGCCCCGGAAGAAGGCCAAAAAGTTAGGCCTGATGCCCATGCTGCAACTCAGGAGTCAGGTGAGATTCTCAAGGCAGATGTTAGCCAAGGGTCTCATCGGCTGTCCGTTTCGCAGCTGGAACAGGGAACAGTGGTGGAAGCCGGTTCAGCGGAAGCTGAGCATGTCCACTGAGATTGCTCAGCCATCAGGCCCTGATGGTGAGGGGGAACCGCAGCTCATGGCGTCAGAGGGACCTACTACCGCCTTACCCTCCACCTGCTAAAAAACACACTACTACTATTCCTCTTAAGAGGAAACAAAACGAAAAGGGCAGGCTTACTGAGCCAGCACCTGTATGGGGAACCCTTTTCCCAGATTTTATTCAGAGCCTTCCAGGCATTGCAGTCCCAGGTGCCCCAACCTGTGTAGGCCTTGGAGGAAAAACTCTCTTCTGATGAATCCCTCACTTACTGTTCTCAAATTGAGACTCCCAAAGACTTTGCTACTCCTGAGGAGGAGGGTACCATTAGTCATGTATCTCCTGGGGAGGAATTCTCCTTTGGGGACACCGTTGCACTTGTGAAATAACTTCTTTTTAAATGGCAGGTCTCCGTTTCTGAAACTAAAGAGGTATTTTGACCTCCTTACAGATGGACTTGCCTTCTCCATCTGCAGTCCCCTTATCTGCTTCCAGCCTTTAAATGATGCCTTTCAGGTTGCATCTCAGACCCAGATTCAGTCCCCAGCATCCAAACGTCCTTGTAGGTTTTGCAAGGTGCTCCAGTATGTGCAGTTCATGTTCAAGAACCCTCTTGTAGACCCAGCAGACATCTTCCAGACAGCTCCCTTCATCTTCTCGATTTCCCACAGATGAGGATAGCAAGTTCATGATAGGGGAAGAAAATATATATTTCATCCACACTAGTCATTAGAGCTGTTAAACTTAGCCATGCGAGTCTGATAATTGTTATAGATACCCTGTCCAAGGCCTCTGCATTAATGGCAGATGTGCCAGATTTTCCTGCAAACTCTCCACTCTTCACCATGTTGTCTAAAGCTTCTCAGGTGACCAGGCACTCAAGTGCAGTTATGCTGCTGTAGAGGCATCATTCAAATCTGTGTAATCAGGTTCGGTCTTCAGATGGTACTAATGAGTGAGACTCCAGCCCCTGCCCATGAATGTACAAGCCAAGTTACTGGATACCTCACTTGATAATGAGGCTTTTTTGGCACTGCTTCTGCAGACCTCCTTACATCTCTCCAAGAGGAGGGCAAGGAGTTGCAAACGTTAAAATATTTCCTAGTCTTGCCCATTCCAAAGTACCCCAGGAACTACCCACAAAGTTCCAGTTTTGTAAGGAACCAGTTTTCTCACTCTACTGCTCAGCAATCCAGAGGGTGGAGGCACTGTAGGAAGCAAAATAGTACTAGACCTTCCTCCACCTTGACCCCTATTTCCTTTAGGGGGCAGCCTGCCCCTGACAGCTACTCCACTGTCACTCTACCCACATCCAGCCCCCTGTCCCTCTGCCTCCACCCTTTCCCTACCCTCCTGCTTGAAAATCACCACAGAGGCTTGGGTCCTCCGTCCAGAAAGGGTATTTCATGACTTGGTTGTCAGTCCCACCCCCCCCCTCCCATGGGACACCTTAACCCCCTTCTAAATTTGCCTATCCTCAATCCATTTTTCAAGGTGCCTTCCTTAAAGATGCTCAGCTTGCACCATCTCTTAACCTTTATCCCCAACCAAACCTTCATGGTATCCTTGAATGTGAAAGATGCCTACCTTCATATCCCCATTCATCCCAGCTACAGGAAATTCCTATGCTTTTCAGCAAGTTCCTCACATTTTCAGTTTTTTGCATTGCCATTTGGGTTTTCTGCAGCTCCAAGAGTGTTCACAAAGTGTCTAGCCCTGATTATCGCCCACTGCAGAATGCAGGGCGTACAGATATATCCCTACCTAGATCTGCTAATCCTACACCAGGACTGCCACTCTTTGCCACCACCTACACATGGTTTGCAAAATTTTGGCAGACCTAGGGTTCACTGAGAACAAACTAAAATCTCATGACACCTATCCTAGGATGCAGAGTAAGAACAGACAAGATGGCAGCCTTCATCCCTTGCCAGAAGGTAGAAACCCTCACCCATTACTTCCAACCCCCCCCCCCCCCCAAAACCATGTCTCAGCCAGGACATTTCTGAAGAACCTAGGCTGCGTGGTGTCCTTGATTCCCATGCTTCCGTTTGCAAGGCTACATATGAGAAAGTTCTAATGGGTCTTGAAGAATCTGTGGAGCCAACACTCCCATCCTCTGGATGTTTCCCTCCCACTTCTTCCAGGCTTGAAAAGAGAGCTGGAATGGTGAATTTCCTCCAACCTCAATCAAGAATAGCCTTGCAGATTCCCCCACTCTCAACACCTCTAAGCAGATAGGTCAGATCTGGGTTTGGGAGCAGTTCTAGAAATCCACTACAACCAGAACACAGTTCAGGGAGAGTGGTGCACCTAGAAGCAAAAGGAGCACATCAGTATCAGACTTGAGGGTCCTTCTCCTGGCATTTCAAACATTCCAACAAATTCTTCTACTAGGCACTTTGAAGATAGTCAGACAATGACTGTCCTGTGGTATATCAACAAGCAGGGAGGGACAAGGTCCTATCCACTTTGCCAGTCCAGGTTTGGTCCCTACTACCAAAACTACACATTCACCTGCTAGCTGTGTAGATTCCTTCAGCAGAGAATGTGATGGCAGACACTGGGCACCTTTTCATAAATGGATGCTTCACAGGGAGGTGTTCTTGTATGTTGTTCACAGATGGGGTATCCCTCTAGCACATCTGTCTGCCTCCTCCCAGAACAAACAAATTTTATTTTTTTTATTTTATATTTGTTGACCGGGAAAGTCCAACTGGACACAGGTCCATTTTCAACGGAGGCCCGGGGAGAAAAGCTCCACTTAAAACAATCTAACAAATAATTTTATGAATTACACTTTCTCCTAAATGCATACAATATTATACAAGAACATATTTTACATTTCTTCACAGATATATGTAGAGATACAATTATTGTATTCCAGAAGCATACCACTTGTATGTAGGTAAAATGCTTAACTGTCTTCAGAGATGAATAAGTAGATACGAACAGAATAGACATTTATGTTCATCGTGTTTCACTGTTGCAGTCATTACACTTGGGTTATCCTGCTGGCAGGCTACCCGCAGTTAGCCTGAATTCCAAAGCCCTGGTCTGGCGTCTGTTGTCACATCTTCCTGACATCAGTGCGCCAGGGGTAAAAAAGATGCAGCCGACGCCATTTTCTTCAGTCTTTCTTGCCGTGCGGTGCCCGAAGCAAAAGCAGTTCGCAAGTGCCGGTTGGCCATCTCCTGAGATTTTTGAAATCGAATTTCAGATCCAAAGTCTTCAATAAAGCTAAGTACCCCGTTGGGGAAACTTTTTTCTTGCTCCAGACCGATGTCAAAAAGTTAACAATTGTATTTCTTGTGGGAAACAAATACCACAAAAGGATTTTCATTCTTACTGTATTCCTTGCCCAGGCCCTGACCACGACGTTGCTAGCTGTCGATTTTGTGCTAGATTTAACCAACCAAGATTTAAGCGTCTGTACGATTTTGCTTTTCATTACTTTGGCCGAAGGTTTAATTATATAATGCCGTCGGAACAGCCGACGACCGGAGTTTACAAAAAGCGCAAGGAAAAGGACTGGCATCAGAGGTCCAAAACCGACGAGGCCTCCGCTAGGCCAGTCGCCAGTTCTCAGTGAGGTGCTTTCGCAGCCCCTGACGCCCACTACCTCAGAGCCACAGGCCGCTTCTGACTCCCACGTGGAGACAACTAGGCCTCTGGATACTCAAGGTATTGGACACTCTGAAACCATTCCCTCAGATGGGTCCTTAGCTGCTGAGCAAGCATCGGCTTCTGAGGGTGTTTTCAGACCTACACAGTTATGTCAAGCCAACCTCTGCTTCCAAGGCAAAAACTAAAACAGCTTTTAAGACAAAGAAACAAGTACATCATTCTCCTGGACATACTTCCATGCCTAAGAAACAGATGCTTAAAATGGCCGAATAC
The DNA here is from genome assembly GCF_019279795.1 of Protopterus annectens. NCBI lineage: Eukaryota > Metazoa > Chordata > Ceratodontiformes > Protopteridae > Protopterus > Protopterus annectens. The sequence continues at coordinate 206,526,888 of NC_056729.1, forward strand.
CCAATTACTTTGATCAGGGGTTCCCATCCCCCACCTGATAAGAGGCCCAGGCAAGACACAGAATGATTCTTCTGATCAGGTTTCCATTTCCTCTGACTCCTCTTCAGAACAGGGATACTCTCTTCCTCCCTATGAGGATTCTGATGTTGAAGAATCTATTCCTTCAGCCTCTCCTCCTGAGGATTATTCTTTTGGGGAAACCCTGCATACCATGAGGGAGCATTTTCACTGGGAGTGCCAAGATTACTCAGAATCTAAGAAAAGGCTCAGACTTTCTTTTACTGCCTCAGCACAGACCTCTTGCTATTCCACCTGTTCTAGACATTGTAGATACATTTTCAGAGTCCAGCCTGTCTCCTGACTCTTTATCCCTGCACCCGTTAAGCCAGACGGATACCACAGGTTTCCAGATTCTCATAAATTTCTATATAAAAACCCTGATGCTGACCCAGAAAGTATCTCGGGGTCCCAAAGGGGTCAAGGCTTCCACTGCAAAAAACCCTGTCCCCTCTGATAGGGATTCTAGGGCACTGGACAGATGGGGGGGAAAAAAGTTTACACTTCTGCTACCTTGGCTGTAAGGGCTTTAAATTGTCAGTTTCATATGCTTAAATATCAGCAATACTTAATGTCCCTGCTAAAACAGAAAATGTTGACAAATTCCAAATGTTCTGAAAACAAGGAAATGCAGGATTTATTGCATGCAGCTGAACAAGTGGGAAAGCATACTTTGCAATGTGGTTTTGATTCACTGGAGGCCTCTTACAGGGCCGCTGTTACAGGTTCTGTCATTAGAAGGCATGCTTGGTTAAAGGAACAGAATCTGCCTGATCATGTTAAAGCAAAATTATTGGATGATCCATTACAGCGTGATGCTTTGGTATTAAGGCAGAAGAGGTGTGGAAGAAAATGGGGGATAAAGCGAAATCTATGCAGACAGTAAAGGATTTCTTACAGATAGTCACCCAGATTTAGCAAGAACTGGCCTTCTAAGAATTGGTCCTTTCCATTGTCAGGCTACAAAGAGGCAGATACAGATGCCCTAGAGGCAGACCCCAGCCCCAAGGTTCATACAGGCCCAAACAATGGGATGCTTCTAAAAGTGGAGAAGACAGATCACAGCCATATAGGAAACGGCCCCAATGACTTTCCACTGCCAATGCCAAGCACTTATCTTTTGGCAGCACCCTTAGGGGGGAAAGCTAGCACTTTCACAAAATTGGCACATGATCACCCAGGACAAATGGGTCTTGAATATAGTCTCTCAGGGCTGCAGGTTCCACTTTCACACCCTTCCAAAGGCAAAAGGTATGCCAGACCTGCCTCACAATCAATGGGTAGAGGCACAAAAGCAAGTTTAATCTCTCATGGGCAATGAGGGCTATTCGGCGAGTACCACAGCAAGAGCAGGGACAAGGATTTTACTCTAGACTTTTCTTAGTACCCAGAAAGGATAAAGCCTGGAGACCATTACTGCACCGGTCTATTCTAAACACTTTTTTGGACGTTCCAAAATTCAAAATGTTGACTCTGCAGCAGCTTCTGCCCATGCTGGGCAAGAAGGATTGGCTTGTAACTTTGGACCTCAGAGGCATACCTGCATGTCCCAGTCGGACAATCTTGCAGAAGATACCTCAGATTCATAGCTGGCTCAATGCACTACCAATTCTCTGCAGTGCCCTTTAGCTTATATACTGTGCCCAGGGTCTTCACAAAATGCCTGGCACCAGTAATTGCATTTTGCAGACAGGAATTCAAATATATCCTTACTTGGACGACTGCCTTATTCAAGCAGAGAGCAAAGACATTCTACTGAAGCATCTGGCGTTTGTAAAAAGATTACTAATCTGCCTAGGGTACACAGTAAATGAAAAATCAAAACTAGTACCCTCTCGAGATAATATTCCTGGGTGCAAGCTTAAATACAACTGCCCAGATGGCTTATCTCACGCCAGACAAACAAAGGCAACTGACTTCTTACTTCAAAAAGATGGCAACAAAGACCCAGTTATCTGCAAGAAAATTTCTGCAGGCTTTGGGCTTCATGTCATCCTGCATTTTGCTAATTCCATATACAGGACTGCATTTGAGGAGACTACAATGTTGGACTCGACATTGCCACAGCCTGGAAACCTTACCCTCATTTTTTGCCTTCAACAGGAGTTTCGATGGTGGGCACAGGCCTGTCACCACAAGGGACAGCCATTCACTCTACCCACAGCCAGGCAGACACTAACGGATGCATCAGATTATGCCTGGGTAGCCCACATGGCAGGAAAATGTATTCAGGGCACATGGCCCGCATGCAAATGCATCTTCATATCAATCAAAAAGAGATGCTAGCTGTACAGAATGCCTTGACAGCCTTCAAGGATCTACTTCATCCAGGTCAACTGCTGATAAAGACGGACAATACTACAGTTATATGGTACATAAACAAGCAGGGAGGCACACATTCATATCCCCTCTGCAGACGAGCTATGACTTTGTGGAGCACAGCATTGACTTAAGTACACCTGCAAGCACAATTCCTGCCAGGAAAGACAAACTCTGGCAGACTAAGCAGAAAACCTCATGGATCCTCACGAGTGGAAACTAGATCCACAAATCTTAAGCATGATAACAAGGAAATGGGGATGCCCAGGCATAGATCCGTTTGCCTCTCCTCACAACTGCCAACTACAGAGATTCTGCACAAGGACTTATCACAACCAAGCATGGAAAGTGGATGCTCTGTCATTCAGCTGGAAAACCCTTACAGTATATGCCTTTCCTCCACTGCCTCTCCTCCCCAAGGTACTCCTAAAGGTCAGACGAGAAGCCAAAAATGATACTGATTGCCCCGGACTGGCCACACCAGCACTGGTACCCAATCCTAAAGAGCTTGTCTCAAGGCCCATCCTGGACATTACCTCAAATTCCTCATTTACTGATAAAACACGAAAAAAGGGGAACCAAGAAGTGAACCAAACAGCGGAATATCAACAGCACGATACTGTCAGTGTGAACACTGCCAAAGCAAAAGTCCCAACTTGTATAAAATATTTATTGAAGCGCTTTTCGAATGCCTTCCTAGGCAAACTTCTTCAGAAACTAATGAATGACACTACATCTGCTTTAAATAGTGTGACATCACTTATTACAAACAGCGTTTACAAGTAATAGAGTTGATTACATTAATAAGATTCATTAAAGGTGAAAAACCCTTTTTTTAAAACTTGTTACCCATGTTAGTACAACTAAAAACATTAGTTTCCTCTACCAAACTGTAGTACATTTAAAAATCTACCAAGAAAGCTGGTACAGTATTCATTATAAATATAATTAAAAGATTTAAAGTAAAAAGGGAAATTATAAACTAAGCAATAGCTATAAGTATGTTCAAATATTCCCATCCTGTGAATGAAACATACACATGATCAACACAATAGTACATTATCAAAACCAAAATTCAAATACATATTGACACAATAAAGTGACCTAAGCTTGATCGTGTTTATACAAAATCTTTTGAACAAATCTGCACCAAATATTAAGATAATGCCGAACTACCTCTTCAAACTCAAACTACGGAGTATACAAGAAATAGAACAAGATTCATTTAGCCCAGGACTATGGTATGCTTCTAACTTAATTTGCCAATGAAGTTCCCTCTCTAGTAGTCTTAAATGTGTGGGTCCCCCTCCGACATCCTGTGTAACCTGTTCAATGCCTATAAATTTGAAACTATGCATAGGGAATTCCTGAATGTGTTTTGCAAGGGCATTGGTCTCCTTACCTTTCCTGATCGCATAAGTATGTTCATAGATGCGCTCCCTAAGCTTACGCTCGGTTTTCCCCACGTAAAATCCCAAACAAGTTTGGCACTGAGCCAGGTACACTAACATGGTAGAATTACAATTTAGTCTAGATTTCAACTTGAATTCCTGGTTTTGAACATGAAATCGATTAGACTCAAGGATGAACCGGCAGTAGTTACAATTTTGACACTTAAACATGCCAGGGGATCTAACAGAGGACGATTTCTGTTCAAAAAATGATTTCAGGTTCCTAGCCTTCCTGTACGTGATTTTAGGCCCAGATCCTAACTTTGAGAAAATTAAGGGGTCAGCACGAAAGAGGTGCCAATTTTTATTGATAATGTGACACATTGTTGAACTGTCAACTGAAAAGGTGGTAATGAATCTAGGAAATCCCCCTACGGCTGATTCAGGGTTCAACTCCACGTGCTGTACAACTGTACCCGACCCAGTTGAGCCTGCAAATGGCTTAAATGGTAACAGGGGTACGTAGATGTTAACTGCCCTTTTATGTTTTACCTCGCTAATGAGATCATCCAGTAGGGACAACAGGTAGGAGCAACTTAGGAACATCGATTTCATCAGGGAACATTCAAGAACAAAATCATCATCCCTACTGACCATTCTCGCTGCCCTCACCAACTGCCCTTTAACTACTGCCCTCTTTTGTGAAAAGGGATGGCAACTGGAGAAGTGCAAGAAGGTGTTGGAATAGGTCGACTTCCTGTATATACAAGCGAAGAAGCAATCCGATTCAAGAGCTTTCGACAATTCTATGTCCAAATAAGAAATCCTTGTGTTAAATTGGAATGTAAAGGACAAAAAGTTGTGTTAAGGAAACTCACATATTCTTCTGCTTCTTCCTTGTCTCCTTTAAAAAGGATAAAAATGTCGTCCAAGAAGCGAGTATAGAATCCTATCCGTACAAAGTAGGAAGGATGCTCCAATACAAACCGATGCTCCCAGTCCGCCATCACCAAGTTGGCAACACTTGCCCCACATGGTGACCCCATAGCTACACCGATGTTCTGCATGTAAAAATTGTCCCCAAACATGAAGATATTCCGCTGTTTGGTTCACTTCTTGGTTCCCCTTTTTTCGTGTTTTACTGGTTTATTAACAATTTCCTGGTTTGGCGTCTGAAGGTATGGGTGAACCTGTTAGTGATTTTCCGAATGCAACTCCGGAGATACTGAAACCGGATCCGCCAAACATTGCCAGTCCAGTCCCTCTTAACGGGTCTATTCACAACATCAGCGATAAATCGCTGGAACTGTTATTTACAAAAATAGATGTTATGTTGAACAGAATTGACTTGCTAGAGAAGCAGCAAGTCAATGTGCAAAATTTGGTTCAATCTTCTCTTCCAACTCTAATGCCTAATTCGGTGATTAACAGAGACTTTAACGAACTCGTGCCAAAAGATGTTTTATTAGCAGGACGACATTTTTATCCTTTTTAAAGGAGACAAGGAAGAAGCAGAAGAATATGTGAGTTTCCTTAACAACACAACTAACTTTTTGTCCTTTACATTCCAATTTAACACTACAAGGATTTCTTATTTGGACATAGAATTGTCGAAAGCTCTTGAATCGGATTGCTTCTTCGCTTGTATATACAGGAAGTCGACCTATTCCAACACCTTCTTGCACTTCTCCAGTTGCCATCCCTTTTCACAAAAGAGGGCAGTAGTTAAAGGGCAGTTGGTGAGGGCAGCGAGAATGGTCAGTAGGGATGATGATTTTGTTCTTGAATGTTCCCTGATGAAATCGATGTTCCTAAGTCGCTCCTACCCGTTGTCCCTACTGGATGATCTCATTAGCGAGGTAAAACATAAAAGGGCAGTTAACATCTACGTACCCCTGTTACCATTTAAGCCATTTGCAGGCTCAACTGAGTCGGGTACAGTTGTACAGCACGTGGAGTTGAACCCTGAATCAGCCGTAGGGGGATTTCCTAGATTCATTACCACCTTTTCAGTTGACAGTTCAACAATGTGTCACATTATCAATAAAAATTGGCACCTCTTTCGTGCTGACCCCTTAATTTTCTCAAAGTTAGGATCTGGGCCTAAAATCACGTACAGGAAGGCTAGGAACCTGAAATCATTTTTTGAACAGAAATCGTCCTCTGTTAGATCCCCTGGCATGTTTAAGTGTCAAAATTGTAATTACTGCCGGTTCATCCTTGAGTCTAATCGATTTCATGTTCAAAACCAGGAATTCAAGTTGAAATCTAGACTAAATTGTAATTCTACCATGTTATGTACCTGGCTCAGTGCCAAACTTGTTTGGGATTTTACGTGGGGAAAACCGAGCGTAAGCTTAGGGAGCGCATCTGTGAACATACTTATGCGATCAGGAAAGGTAAGGAGACCAATGCCCTAGCAAAACACATTCAGGAATTCCCTATGCATAGTTTCAAATTTATAGGCATTGAACAGGTTACACAGGATGTCAGAGGGGGACCCACACATTTAAGACTACTAGAGAGGGAACTTCATTGGCAAATTAAGTTGGAAGCATACCATAGTCCTGGGCTAAATGAATCTTGTTCTATTTCTTGTATACTCCGTAGTTTGAGTTTGAAGAGGTAGTTCGACATTATCTTAATATTTGGTGTAGATTTGTTCAAAAGATTTTGTATAAACACGATCAAGCTTAGGTCACTTTATTGTGTCAATATGTATTTGAATTTTGGTTTTGATAATGTACTATTGTGTTGATCATGTGTATGTTTCATTCACAGGATGGGAATATTTGAACATACTTATAGCTATTGCTTAGTTTATAATTTCCCTTTTTACTTTAAATCTTTTAATTACATTTATAATGAATACTGTACCAGCTTTCTTGGTAGATTTTTAAATGTACTACAGTTTGGTAGAGGAAACTAATGTTTTTAGTTGTACTAACATGGGTAACAAGTTTTAAAAAAAAGGGTTTTTCACCTTTAATGAATCTTATTAATGTAATCAACTCTATTACTTGTAAACGCTGTTTGTAATAAGTGATGTCACACTATTTAAAGCAGATGTAGTGTCATTCATTAGTTTCTGAAGAAGTTTGCCTAGGAAGGCATTCGAAAAGCGCTTCAATAAATATTTTATACAAGTTGGGACTTTTGCTTTGGCAGTGTTCACACTGACAGTATCGTGCTGTTGATATTCCGCTGTTTGGTTCACTTCTTGGTTCCCCTTTTTTCGTGTTTTACTGGTTTATTAACAATTTCCTCATTTACTGACCCAACAAAACAATCACATCCTGCAAAGCCAACTCAGAACCCTAAATCTGGTTGCATGGCAGATAATGTAACCATTCTGAACACACCTCTCTGTAAAGCAGTTAATGGATGTTATTTTGGAGGCCAGGAGGCCCAGCACCAGAAAATCTTATGCAGAAAATTGGAAGAGATTCTCTGCTTGGAACCAGGCACAAGGAATTGACACGCTTGTACCAAATATTCCTCTGGTTTTACAGTACCCAACTGAGATGCTGGACAAAGGCCTATCATTCTCATCAATTAAGATCCATGCCTCTGCCATTTCAGCTCATTATAATACGGACCCACAGATTTTTTCACATCCACTGCTAAGGCAGTACCTCAGAGAGGCCAAAAACATAAGACCTCCAAGGAGAGCACCAGTACCTGCATAGAACCTCAATTTTGTCTTTGAAAAAGCTCACACTGCCTCCTTTTGAGCCAGCCAATACAGCTGAAATAAAATTCTTATGGAAAACAGCTCTGCTCCTAGCAATAACTTCAGCAAGAAGAGTCTCCGAGTTGCAGGCATTAATGGCTGTGGAACCTTTTATTATTTTCCATCCGGACAGGGTTTCTCTAAGGACAAACCCAACATTTATGCATAAGGTAGTGTCCAGTGTGGCTCTTAACCAGACCATTCATTTGCCTACCTTTTATCCAAACCCACAGAATAAAGGGAAAGACTTCTGCATTCTTTGGACATAGTTATGCTTCTACTTGGACAAAACTAAAGCTTTCAGAAAGACTGAGCAACTTTTAGTGGCATATGCTGCAGGATCACAAGGAAAGGCTATTTCACAGCAGACTATTTCAAAATGGATAGGCCACTGTATTTGTTTCTGCAATTCACACCATGGCAAATCAGTGCCTACGGGCATTAGGCCACATTCAACCAGAGCAGCAGCCACTTCAGCAGCCTTTCTCAGAGGAGTACCAACCAAGGATATTTTGGAGGCTGCAACTTGGACTTCAGTGCACACTTTTACAAAGCACTACCACTTATCTCTTTACTCTAAATCCAGAGCAGGCTTTGCCACTGCAGTTCTGCAGGGCCTCATAGCCACTCCTAATTCTGTTTAGGCCCAGCCACCCAACCTCAGCTTTGGGATTCAAGCCCAGTGTAATGACTGCAACGGTGGAACATTATGAACATAGTACAGTTGTGTACCTACCATAAATATAGATGTTCGAGTGTATTCACTGTTGCAGTCCAGGTTACCCTCCCACCATCCCATCTCCCTTTCATTGCTGGGACTTATCTGTACTTCTCTATTCTATACAGCCTATGTGGTGTATTTGCTTGTAGATGAAGGTAATGTTTGTTACTGCATGCTTTTTTATAAGCAGAATTTTTAGCCTACCCTTTTGGGGGCACCTGATATCTGGGGCAAGAAAAACTGAAGAAAATGGCGTCTGCTGCATCTTTTATACCCCTGGCGCACTGACGTCAGGGAAGAGGCAACAGCAACAGACTCTGGACCAGGACTTTGGAATTCAGGCCGACTGCGGTTAGCCTGCCAGCAGGATAACCCAAGTTTAATGATTGCAACAGTGAATACACTCTCAACATCTACATTTATGGTAGGTACACGACTGTACTTTAGTTAAGAATGACTATTCAGAGGATAAGCAGTATTAGGTTATCTTTGGTAGGATCATTCCATCACTGCAAAAGTAGTGAATTAACCTGGGGAGTCACATGGGCATAGCCAGTTGTTAAAGTAGTGGGTTTTGAGTAGTTTTTTTTTTTTTTTTAAATTGGGGAGCAGAACCTGTAGAAGTTGTGTTTTGGAAGAGTTCCAGACTTTTGCTGTAGAGCAGGCAAAGAGATTTGCCAGCCTCATTCCTATGTTTGACATTTGTGTGATTTTTGGTCTGTTTACCTTAAGGCTCTGGTGGTGGTGTAGGGTTGTATTGGGTCTTGTAAAATGGGGATTTTGTTTGGGAGGTAATAGTTTGTGGACTTTGGAGAGTTGAGTTGTAAGAAGTAGTTGAGGCAGCTCAAGCCAGTTGAGCTGTTTGAGGGAAAGACAGTGGTGGGCTCTATTAGAGGCACCTGCGGCAAATTTGGCAGTCTTGTAGCAAAGTGACATTTTACTTTGTTCGCTGTGGCGAAGATTAGTTAGGATTGGTGAGGCATACAGTAGGGTGGATAATAGGTGGGTTCTGGCAGTGGTGGCTTTGGTATAATCGGTCATGAATTGCTTATTCCTATACAAGAGACCTAGCTTTTTGTGAACTTTTTTGATTGTTTGGGCTATGTGTATACGAAATTTGAGTTTATCTATTACTACTCCTAGGAGTTTAGTGTGTGCTGTTGGGTTGATTGAGGTGTTGTCCTTGGAGTTGATGATGAAGTCATTGAGTGCAGGGGATCTAACTGGGCTGAAGAGAATTTGTTTTTGTTTTTTTGGGATTTTGTAAGTTTTATGGTAGAAAACCATGCTTCAGCCAGAGTTGAAGCTGTGTTGTGTTTGTAGCTTGCTTAGGGTAGAAGCAGCACAAATGATGGTGTCATCAACATATTGCACTATAGCGGCAGTAGGAGAGGAAACGGCTATCTGATTTGTAAATATGGAGAAAGTAAGGGACCAAGAATGGAGCCTTGAGGGACTCCAATAGATACAGGTAGAAGGGAGGATAGGTGGTCATGCCATAGAACTGCTCGTTGTCGACTTGTTAAATAGCTGCTGAACCATGATATAGTGAGGGAGTTTAGGTTGAGGGTAGATAAGAGTGTTGAGAAGCATACTGTGGTTGACCATGTCAAAGGCCTTGGATAAGTCTAAGAAAACGGGATACAAAAAGTCCTTTGTTTCTCTAGTGGTTGATTATGTTGATATAGGATAGTATGGCTGTTGTAGTATGGGAGGGACGGATTCCATGTTGTGATGCTGATATAAGGTTATTTTCTAGAAGGTATTGCATTAGTTGTGTACGTACTACTCTCCAGTATTTTTGATAGCGGTGATAAAATTGCAATTGGCCGGTAGTCGGTGAGCTCAAGGGAGTTTCCACCTTTGTGGAGTGGAATAATATGAGATATTTTCCAGAAGTTTGGTACTTTAGATTCAGATATGGATCTGTTAATGAGGTTAGACACAGGGTAATATATGGCTTCAGCTGAGTGAGTTTATCAGCAGCCAATGTGGTAGGTTTCAATTTCTTGAGGAATTCCGTAATGAGTTGTGTGGATGCTGGGGAGCAGGAGAAGCTGGGGTGAGGTTGTGTAATAGGCGTAGTAGGGTTTGGTGAAGGAGTGGGAATGGTGGTGCTATTTAGGGTGTTGGATAAGGGTAGGACTGTTTCGGTGAAGAATTTGTTGAATTGGGTAGGGATGTCCTCAGTGTCGGTTGGTACTATGGGTGTGGGAGTGCTGGTTTTACCTGGTTGCAGTAATCTATCGAGGACCAGAATTTCTGAGGGTTGTATGTGTTTGTCTTGCAAGGTTTTACAGTAATTGGTTTTACAGAGTTCTATAAGTTTTTTGGTCTTGTTCCAGAGTGCTAAGATTTGTTTTGTGGTGGTGGTTTTAAGTTTATGAACTTGAGCCCAGGCTCTCTCTCTAATTATGGTTCTGGTTTCTTTTGTTAGCCAAGGGACATAGTTGGTTTTAACTCTGATGGTACGGGCTGGTGCATGACTGTTTAGGATTTTGAGAAAGGTTGAGTTTAAAGTAGTCTACTGCCTCATCTAGGGGTAGGTGTTTAAGGGGAGACCAGTCAGTGTTTTAATTCGTTGTTTAGGTCCTTGGTTTTGAAGGTTTTTGTTGTGAACTATTCTGAGGATGTGTTATAGTGTTGGGATTTATTTCTAATAGGGTTGGTTGGTGGTTACTTAAATGGTCAGGTAGGCAACCTGCCTGATTTGCCAAGGTGTGGTCAGACTGAAGTATCCAATCTAAGATGGATTGTTTGGTTTTATCAACTCTAGTGGGGGTATCTATGACTTTGGTAAACCCATGTAGGTTAATGTGGGTAGAGGGATTTTACTTAGTACAGTCAGACCAGACAATATTAAAATCCCCTAGGTGTATGGTCTCATGAGGATGGGAGATGGTCATCCATTGTAGCAGGATGTCCTTCAAGAATGCAACTGCAGTCATAACATGTGGGTTGTCCTGCCTCAGGCAGCCCTCGGTCGGCCGGATTCCAAAGTCTGGGTCCGACGTCGGCTGATGTCGCATTTCTCTCCGATGTCAGAGCGGCTGGAGTATACAAGCATCAGCCGACGCCATTTTCTTCAGTCTTTCTTGCCGCGCGGTGCCCGAAGCAGAAGCAGTTCGCAAGTGCCGGTCGGTCAGCTCCTGTATTCTGCGATACCGAAGTCATCAAAAAAGCTAAGTACCCCGTTGGGGACCTCTTCTTGCCTCAGCCGATGTCAGAAATTACTGAAAAAGTTAACAATTGTCTTTTTTGTGGTAAACAAATACCTCATAAGGATTTCCACTCTTACTGCCTCCCTTGCCTGGACCCAGACCACGACGTCTCGGCCTGTGTAGCCTGTGCTCGCTTCAACAAGCGCACTCTCAGGCGCGGGGCGGAGTTCGCTGAAGATTTTTTCGGCAATAAATTTGCTTACACCATGCCGTCAGATCTTCTGACATCGCAAACTCCCAAAAAGCGAAAAGACCGGGACCGACATCCTCGGCCCGCGTCTACCTCAGACTCCTCATCAAAACCTAGCGCGAGTGCTCCGGTTCCCTCTGAGACGGTCTCTCCACCGCTCCGAACCGAAGACACCGCATTACCAACGACTCCGATTCCAGACATTACTCCGCCAGTTATAGATTTTCCTCCGGATACCGAAACCGAGGAAATGCCCGAGACCATTGCTGTAGACAAGGTCACTCCTGCACGTGGAGCTGCCAGGCCTCCTATGGCCATGTCTATTAAGGCCTACACTAGGGCTAAGGCAGCCAGCAAAACAAAGCATATGACTTCTAAATCCTTACCTCAGCCGACTCCAGAGACACAAATTATGTCCATGGTTGCTGATTTAATTTCCATGATTAGGGGTTCACAGACCCATCCTGTGAGAGCATCCCAGCCTCCTCCTGATAAAAGGCCCCGGGTCAAACCCTCTGACCCTACTCCTTCAGATGAAGACTCTGAGGGCTCTGTCCACTCTGATAGCCAGGAAGAGCTCTTCCAGACCTATGAGGACTCGGATGCAGAAGATTCCATACCTTCGGCCTCCCCTCCTGAGGATATTTCTTTTGGGGAAGTTCTGCACACCATGAGGGAACATTTCAAGTGGCAGGGCCAGGAATATTCTGATTCCAGAAAACGCCTTAGGACTTTCCTTAAGAAGCCTCAGCACAGGCCCTTAGCTATTCCTCCTGTACTTGATGTTCTGGATGATTTGTATTCTGATTCTAGTGCTACCCCTGATTCTCTCCCTCCTGCTCCAGCCAAGCCAGACAGGTATTACAGGGTCCCAGAAACTCATTCCCATCTATTCAGGGCCCATACTGTTGATTTGGAAACTATTTCACAGGGGCCTAAAGGAGTTTCAGCCTCCACCTCAAAAAATCCTTTGCCCTCCAACAGGGAAGCAAGGTCATTAGAGAGATGGGGTAAAAAGGTTTACACATCCACTACCTTATGAGAGCTTTAAATTGCCTTTTTCATATGTTCCAATATCAGGATTATCTCTTAGAAGATTTACAAAAAACATTAGCTTCTCCTGATCCTTTAGACAGGAAGACTTTGCAGGAAGCTGTACATAACACTCAGCAAGTAAGCAATCGCTTCCTGCAGTGTGGATATGATGCACTGGAAGCTTCATGTAGGGCAGCTATGACAGGGGCAGTGATGCGTAGACATGCTTGATTAAAAGATCAACCTCTGCCAGATCATGTAAAAGCAAAACTTCTGGATGCACCTTTGGAAAAGAACAAGCTTTTTGGTGCAAATGCTAAGGATGTGTTAAAGACCATCGAAGAAAAAGCAAAATCGGTTCAAACTGTAAAGGATTTCCTCCAGGTTCAACCCCCCAGATTCAGTAGGAATTGGCCTTCAAAAAACTGGTCCTTTCCTAATCCAGAAAAGTTTCAAAGGGGTAAGAACAGACGTGGCGAGGAAGAGGCCAATACAGAGGCCCTTACAGGGGCGTCAATGGCAGCCAGGAAACCAAAGAGGTGACGCAGGGGTTTCTCCTGCCCAACAACCACAATCGCAATGACTTTCCTCTACTACTGCCTACCAGGGAACAACTAGAAGCTCCCTTGGGCGGGAAATTATCTCTGTTTGCAGAAAACTGGCACAGACTGACAAAGGACAAATGGATTTTGGACATTATAGACCGAGGGTACAGGTTTCATTTTCATACCTTACCAAGAAAACAAGGCATGCCAAATCTACCACAACATCAAAGGGCAGAGGCTATCAAGCAAATCACTCTGCTAACTCGAATGAAAGCAATAGAAAGAGTTCCACAACAAGAACAAGAACAGGGGTTTTACTCAAGACTGTTCCTTGTTCCAAGAAAAGAAACTCAATGGAGACCAATACTGGACTTGTCCACATTAAACACTTTTCTCATAGTACCAAAGTTCAAAATGCTGACTCTACAGCAACTCCTTCCCATGCTGGGCAAGGAGTCGTAGCTGATTACTCTGGACCTCAAGGAGGCATACCTGCATGTCCCTATCAGACACAGCTGCAGAAGATACCTCAGATTTCTTGCAGGGCCAGAGCATTATCAGTTCTCAGCATTGCCATTTGGCTTATCTACTGCGCCCAGAGTGTTTACAAAATGCCTGGCTTCAGTAATTGCTCATTGCAGGCTCCAGGGTATACAAATTTACCCGTACCTGGACGACTGCCTCATACAAGCGGACGACAAATTGATGACAAAAGATCTGGAATATATCATGCGATTACTTCAAGCTCTGGGATACACAGTCAACTTCCAAAAGTCAAGACTGCAGCCATCCCAGCAAATAATCTTCTTAGGAGCCAAACTAGACACAGCCTCTTAGATGGCTTACCTGACAGAAGACAAGCAAGAGAAGTTAACTCAATACTTCAAAGGTTTAGCAAAACTCACCCAGATGACTGCAAGGAGATTCCTACAGGCCCTGGGTTACATGGCATCCTGCATTCTACTGGTTCCATTAGCAAAACTACACATGAGAAAGCTTCAATGGTACCTAAAAAGTGTTTGGTCTCAGCACAGCAACAACTTGGAGACAATCATACCACTCATTCCATGCTTACAAAAGGAATTTCTATGGTGGGCCTCGGTGAGCCAGGAAAACACAGGTATGTCATTCAAAAAACCACAGATAACACAGACCATGACTAGACGCCTCAGACCTCGGATGGGGGGCGCACATGGAAGGCAGGTGTATACAAGGACAATGTTCTCCAAAGGAAACACATCTGCATATAAACCAAAAGGAAATGCTGGCAGTAATGCATGCTATCGAGGCTTTTCAAAACCAACTCCAGCAAGGTCACTTGATACGGACAGACAACACCACTGTGATGTGGTACATAAACAAGCAGGGGGGCACCCACTCTTACCCCCTTTGCAGACTGACAATGCAGCTTTGGGAGAATTCAGAGAGTCTAAACATCCAGTTACAATCACAGTTTGTTCCAGGAAAAGGCAATGTGTTGGCGGACAGCCTAAGCAGGAATTTCACAGATCCACACGAGTGGAGGTTACATCCGAAGGCTTTCAGACAACTCACTTCGACATGGGGCAAGCCAGAAGTGGACCTGTTTGCCTCTCACCTCAATCATCTTCTACCAAAATTTTGCACAAGGACATACCATCCAAAGGCTTGGAAAATAGATGCTCTTTCATTCAACTGGAACTCCCTAGCAATCTATGCATTCCCACCTCTGCCACTGATGACTTCAGTATTACTAAAGATCAAAGCAGAGAAGCCCAAGGGAATCATAATAGCTCCGGATTGGCCAAGACAACACTGGTACCCACTACTATGGAGCATATGTCACACCAGGAGGTGGGCCCTCCCTCAGTGGCCTCTACTTTTGACTCAACACAATTTCGAAACACTGCATCCAAACCTTCAGACTCTGCAGCTAACAGCCTGGGAGATCCCATAAATAACTTCAACTTATCTCTCTCCAAGGAAGTTCAGCGGATACTAACAGAGGCTCGAAGACCGTCCACCAGAAAGGTCTGCTTAGCAAAGTGGAAAAGATTCAGCAATTGGAATACCAGCAAAGGGCATGATGCATCATTACTGAACATCCCACTTATCTTGGAATATTTGGCAGATGTTAGAGTGGCCTCTCATATTCTTCAATAAAGGTACATGCATCTGCTATTTCAGCTAGATACAACACTGATCCTCCTGTTTTTTCTCACCCATTACTAAGACAATTCCTCAGGGGAATCAAGAACATTAAGCCATCAAGAAAGGCCCCAGTGCCAGCCTGGGACCTCAATTTTGTCTTAGAAAAACTGACTCTACCTCCTTTTGAGCCAGCAGCTTCAGTTGACTTGCAATTTCTCTCATGGAAAACAGCCTTCCTGTTGGCAATTACCTCAGCAAGAAGGGTTTCGGAACTACAGGCCCTAATGGCAATACCACCCTTTATTATTTTCCACAGAGACAGGGTTTCATTAAGGACCAACCCTACCTTTATGCCAAAGGTGGTATCTAGTGTTTCTCTAAATCAAGCCATTCATCTGCCTGCTTTCTTCCCCAATCCTGAGAATAAGGGGGAAAGGCTTTTGCATACCTTGGACATTCATAGACAACTTCGATACTACCTGGACAGAACCAAGGCCAGTAGGAAGTCTGAACAGCTTTTGTAGCTTACGCCTGCAGTCCAAGGAAAAGCAATTTCAAAACAGACTGTTTCTAAATGGATTGGACATTGCATCAGATTCTGTTATTCCTTTCATGGAAAGACTGTTCCAGCCTATGTCAGACCACATTCCACCAGAGCTACAGCCACCTCTACAGCATTTTTAAGAGGGGTGCCTACAAAGGACATTCTAGAAGCTGCTACATGGAGCTCCGTGCATACATTCTCAAAACACTACAATCTCCCCCTATATTCCAGATCCAGAGCAGGCTTTGCTTCGGCAGTCCTGCAGGGTTTGATTGCCACACCATCTCTTCCCTAGAGCATACCTCCTCCTCCAGCTAAGCTATGGTATTCTACCCACATGTTATGACTGCAGTTGCATTCTTGAAGGACATAGTACAGTTTTGTACCTACCATAAATGTAGATGTCTGATAGACATGCAACTGCAGTCGGGTTTTCCCTCCCTCCATACCCCTCTATGCTTAGGGTCCACTCCTATCCCTCTCTCTCTTAGCTGGGGATATCTGTTATGGTGTATTTGTTTTATTGCTCATGTAATTGTTTGGAATCCTGTTTTTGTCTTCCAATTTGATTACAGCCTTCCTTGGAGGGCATCTGGCATCTGGGGCAAGAAACACTGAAGAAAATGGCGTCGGCTGATGCTTATATACTCCAGCCGCTCTGACGTCTGAGAGAAATGCGACATCAGCCGACATCGGACCCAGACTTTGGAATCCGGCCGACCGAGGGCTGCCTGAGGCAGGACAACCCGCATGTTATGACTGCAGTTGCATGTCTATCGGACATCTACATTTATGGTAGGTACAAAACTGTACTTTCTCCATAGTGACAGTATTGTTTCCTGTGGGGATATAGGCACCTGCTATGACTGTTTGCTAGAGTTTAGTTTTAATTTAGCAAGAATGAGTTCTATGTCATTGGCATCCTCGGAGTTGTAGTTAAGCTGTTCTACTGTGAGATTATTTTGAAACAGAATGGCTACACTTCCTCCTTTTTTCCCTTGCCTATCCTGCCGTATAATATTGTAACCAGCGGGTGTTATCTCATTATCATGGTGTTCTGGTGTAAGCCAAGTTTCTGTAAGTATGGCTAAATCTGGTTTGTATAATGCCAGTAGTGCATGGAGGTCCTGAACTTTGAGTATACTTCGTACATTAATGTTTAAGAGCAGAAGAGAGGAGGTTGGTCTGTTGTAAAGAGGATTTGGATGAATTGGGTCTGGGTGGAGTGAAGTAATGTGTCCTGGATTGGGGTGTATGTCTCCACAGCAAGTGAGTGAGTTAGGTATAGGTAGAACTAGGATATAGGGTAGTGTTAGCTTTAGTGTATTGGCTGTGGTTTGTTTGCCACTGAGTTGGCTAGGTGAGATGAAGTTGTGTGTGGTAGGATGCCAGGATGGATAACCAGAGAAGAATCAAAGTAGTTTATGTATAGAAAGCTTCCTTTAAGTGTAGGAGAACCATTGTATCTGTTTCTTCTCCTTTTATGTTACTTTTTGTAGTGGGACAGCAGTGGTGAGTGGTAGAAGGTGTTGAGTGGGTGGTAGAGGAGCAGTTAATGGTGTTAGTGAAAAGGGTGTGGTATGTGTGAGTGAACACGGAGGGTGTGGTTAACAAACCAAAGGTAAGTTTCCAGTCAAAAGTTGTCATACATGTATAATAGAAGGAACCCACTTAGACAATATTGAACAGCATCAACCCTGTAATTTATAACCATTCGTGTTGGTTCAAGAAAGTACAAAATGCTACCTGACAAATAACAATAAATCAGTATGGCCCTTCGACTTACAAAAAAATAAATAAAAAAATTGTATCTGGACTGGTGCTGCCACAGTCGTACCTGTTATTCTATCGATTTTCTAAGTTTGTAAAAGCAGTACTTAAAAAGTGTCCCTATATCTGGGCCTTTGCGCCCCCCCCCCCGCATTACTTAGTTTTGTCCAGATTTCTTGCTCCTAAAAAGTTGAGTGTTATGATAAAGCAACTATTTAATATTTAGTAGCCTCTCCAGTATATACACGTGTCTGACACTGAGAATAACAAAAAGGGATGTGTACAAGAGCAATGCACTAACTTAATGTTTAAACATGTAGAACAAAACTGCAACTGTCAACTAATGGCAGCATTTTAAACAGTGTGGTAATACTATCGAATGCTCGCTTGACAGTGCAATACCGATCTGACTAATAATTTTACAGTTAATAACTCATCGTAACAGCTCGTATAGCATTATCAAGCAATGACAAATGACTATTCTTGTTTTCCTGCTTCAGATATCTGGGACTTCGATTTTCCTGTCCTATATTAGGATTCAAAGACAAATTATGAACTAAAGAATGTTTCGGACAGTCTTTCCATCCAAAATATGGCGACGCGCTTCCTTTTATTACTATGAATAAGCAGGACTGAGAGGTGTTCTAGTTGTAGGCCTTCGAATGTACGAGCCCTCAAATCCGTCTGTGGAGCACTGTAATGTCAAAGTATGTAGTCTAAACAAGTTCCATTAATTCTTCCAGCAGCCATCTCCTACGGAGTTAACTGCTTCTCCAGATGGCTTGCACAGACTCTACAAAACAGCTCTTGTCCAACCTTCCTTATGTCCAATGTCCTTGTCCGTTATTGATTGTAATCTCAATCGTTTGCTGTTAATTTACTGGTTTGATGGTTCAAGTCCAATGTAATGCTGTTTGTGTGAACTCCCTGATGTTTAAGTAACATGTTCATGCTTAGGAAGCGATCGTTTAACATGTATCTACGTAAAGTACAAGGTGCCTTTGTTATCTGATGCACACAATGTCGAGCCTGTTATTTAATTTTGCAAAGTTTTATTCTTTGTTTTTTGACCTTACTACATTTACGTTCACAAACCAGTAACTTGCTGCAGCCCTCTATCTGTCTTTGGTGTAGTGGGCGGAGTTTTGATTTCTGTGCCAACAGTAATTTTCAGGTTTCTTACCATGAATCATTCAGGAGGGTTTTGCAGCATTTTAAGTGGAGTAGGTGTCATGCTAATGCAGGAGGTTGGGGTTAAGATACTTCAACGTGCTCATACAAACATAATCCCAATTATAGTATAATAAAACATAATCAAAAGCAAATGCCTCTGTTTTGCACCAGAAACCCACATCCACAAGCTTAGAAGGTGCACGCCTTTTCTTTTCCTTGGGTGGGGATATTTCTTTATGCCGTCCAGAAAATCCAGAGGTACAAACCAAAAATCCTGCTGGTGACCCCCTTTTGGCCAAGATAACATTGGTTTCCCCTACTACATTTAATAACAAAGGGCAGTCACCACAGGTTACCTCAGATTCGACCTACTCACACAAGACAGAGGAACTCTCATCCACCCTCAGGTTTTCCACCTCAAACTGACACTATGTGTGATAGATTTACGATCCCCTTCAGACACCTGTAGTCAGAGGACGTACTCTATGTCCTGCAGGAGGCCAGGGAACCTAGTACCAGGAGAAATTGTGTATCTAAATGGAAAAGATTCTCCAGGTGGCGTCTCAAGAACAAACTGGACCTTTATCTTGTTCCAGTACCCATGGTCCTTTCTTATGTGAGCTTTTACATTCAGGGCCGAGATACTGTTCTGTAAAAGTTTATTTGTCAGCCATATCTGCCTTCCTTCCTTTGATACCTACTTTGGTATCCAGCTTGAACGTAAAACTCTTAAAGGGATGTTTCACATTAGACCCCCTCGTAGACCTATCCCTCCATCATTGGACCTTTAATTTTGTGCTCGAAAAACTCACTCTGCCTCCATTTGAACCAGCTCACTTAGCATCACTTAAACTATGTACTTGGAAGACAGTACTGCTGTTAAACCCTTACATCTGCTAGGAGGGTCTTCGAAGTCTAAGCCCTTACAGCTACCCGTCCTTACCTCCTCTTCCACAGAGATGGTGCCTCCCTCAGGACCAGCCCTTCTTTCATGCTTAAGGTGGTTAATGAGCTCTCCTTGAATCAGACCATTAATCTACCTGTTTTCTTCCCTCAACCTCAGAACTTTACATTCCTTGGATGTTCATAGACCGCTAAGGTATCACCTGGACAAGACCAAAACCTTGAGAAATTCTGACCTGCTTTGTTTCTTTTTACCCCAGGGCCTTGGGGAAGGGGGTGTCAAAACAGACAGTTGCCTCTTGGATTTCTCAGACCATCGCCTTTTATTTCTTTCATGGAATAGAATTAAATTCCACTGTGAGCTCACGCCACTAGGACTGCTGCTTCTACAGCCTTTTTTAGTGGTGTTGACTACTCTATTTTGGAGGTGGCCATTTGGTCTTCTCTGCATATTTTAACCAAGCATTACAAACAAGATCTGATTTCTAGAGCCAGGGCTGGGTTTGCTAGGTCTGTTTTACAGGGCCTCATCAATCCAACCTCCCAACCTGCCCTCCAGGCTCCTACCTAAAGCTTTGGTACTCTCCCTACTGTTATGAATACTGGAATTTGAGAATAGAAGGACATAGAATAGTTGTGTAAGAATTCTGTGTAACCTTGGATGCCGTTCTCTTCCATGTTGCAGTATTCAGTCCCCCCCACCACCCCCTCTTTCATTTGTTTCTTGTGTGGGATTCCCCTTGCTTCCTTATCCAAGCAGGGCACAACTACTACATACCTCTAATACACTCACTTCATTGTCTGATGGTATATGTGGGTCTGGAAAGCTTCCTTCCCTCTTGTATTCCAGGGGTATTACTGTATGCAGCAGTCTGTTCTAGGTTGGGTGTGTGCAGATGTCTCCTTTATAGCCAGTTGTCTGTTTATGGCTCTCACCAAATGTCACATGTACCCCTTATCCTATGACTTTGGTATACTGGCTGGATGTCTGGTGCTGCAGGCAGCCACCTCCCTACTGTTATGAATACTGCAACAAGGAAGAGAAAGACATCTAAGGTTATGGTAAGTTCTTAACTATTCTTTCATTGGATTGGCCACTGCTGCAGTTATTAATGCCAGTAATTAATGCTCACAATCACTGAATGCAAGTAGTTTGTTTCCAGCCTGGGGATGATCTAGGTGGATAATTGACATTCTGTCCAGGCATGGCACTGTTGACACAGTGGAGTTCAATTTCATTACATAATCCGCCAGAAAAATTTGTAAAAGTAAATGGCAGACATTTTCAAAATGGGCTCACCAAAAACATTTGGACCGCTTTACAGTTTTTATTCCTGCTGTTATAGATATTCTTGCGTCCATTTTCTAAGACTGGACAAGTTTTTGTACAGTTAAAGTAGAACTGCCAGCCATCTCGAATTATTAACATACACTGTTGGAAACTCCTGGTGTTCTGGTTGAAGTGTGATTATCAAACAATCTGGAAATGTAGCTCTGTGTATTTCTTGTCATTTTAACCTTGCAGAGTTCTGCATGGTCTTAATTTTGCCTGACTGAATTATTTTTTTGCCTTACTGAATTTAAATTTTTTTCTGGCATTGTTTTATGTTTCTCATCTGTCCTGAAACTGTTTAAGTTGTCTATCTTGCCTTCGTTCTTGTTGGTTTGGGATCGGAGCCGATCCTCGGCTCTGACTCTGCCATCTTCAGTAGCTCGAGAGCTGTTTACTGGCTTGAGGCTACCCCTTATCCCAAAATGCCTAGCAATAGCTACCTAGATCTCGTTTGCCACTTCAGCTGCGAGATATCGTTGCTCTGGCTCGTATAAAGTTTTTTGTATTACTTTCTTCACTAGAATTCAACCGTTCTAGTATTTTATTAACGATGGTCTTGTTTTTTGTGATAGTTGTTTAGCTTGTAGTATCCCTTCTTTTTCTTGTAGAATTCGTTTAACTTGGAGAGCCCCCCCCCCCACCTCTTCTTTTTCAGGTTAGCCGTTTAAGAGGCTTTCCTATTATCAAAAAAAAAAAAACCTTTAGCTATACTCTTTATAGTAGTGTGGTTTTTTGTAGACTGTATATTGCTTCTGGTTGTTAATTGTTATAATTGTTTTTTCCTTCTACCTTCAAGGATGTCAAAGGAATCCAAGGTTTCTGGGTTCAAGAAGTGTGATTCATGCTGTCAGAAAATGTCTCTGACAGATGGGCACACTTCTTGCATCTATTGTTTAGGTGCTGTGCACCTGCAGGACTCTTGTTCTATCTGCCATGCCTTTAGTCCAAGAGTCCTGCAGGAGCGTAAGAATAAGCTTATTCTTAGGGTTCTTTTTTAAAACCCCAGGATTCACTGGCCAAGAGCTCACAGCCTCTGAAATCCCCTAAATCCGCTAAGCCGTCTGCTCCAAGTTCGGAGCAGTCTTCGGTTCAGGATTTACCTTCCACATCAGTTCCAACTGGCACCGACAAGACAATCTGGTCGGCTCTATCAGAGGCTTCGGAGCCGTTGTGGAGCCACAAGAGGCTGAGGTCCCCTTCACTAGAATCTGTGCATTCGGCTCTTTGGTCTCCTTTGCTTCAGAGCGAGTGTGGTCACCGATCCTCACTCCTCTCTGTCCTCTAGGCTGTCTGATCATGATGTGGAGAGAGTGGTCAGTAGGTTGCTAAAGTCGCAGGCACTAGCCAAGTTGTTGTCCAGCCCTCCTCAACAGGCATCTGCTCCGTCCAGTTCTCTCGATGTTCCTCCTCGGACTCAAAGGAGTTCGGAGCCGTAGTTCGTTGGGGTTCAAGCAGTGGAACAGTCAGCTCCGATAACTATCTCCTTCAGTTCCGACGTCAGCTCTGATTCCCTCGGTGGTGCTGTCCATCGAGGGATCTGGGCGCCGGGGCTCTCTCTGCTCTGATGGGGCAAGTGGCATCGGAACCTTGTCCGACCCAGATGTTCATCGTGCATACAGCTGCAATCATTACAGATGGTTTATTCTGCAGTCAGGCGGGTCCTCTGTCGGCCGAATTCCAAAGTCTAGGTCCGGCGTCGGTTGTCGTCGCTTCTTCCCTGATGTCAGTGCGGCAGGGGTACAAAAGAGGCAGCCGATGCCATTTTCTTCAGTCTTTCTTGCCACGCGGTGCCCGAAGCAGAAGCAGTTTGCAAGTGCTAGTCGGCCAGCTCCTGAGATTTATGAAAGTATTTCAGCCGAAGTCTTCTTTAAAGCCAAGTACCCCGTTGGGGAAACTTTTCTTGCTTCAGACCGATGTCATACAAGATGTCCTTCAAGGATGCATCTGCAGTCCTTACAAATGGGTTGTCCTGTCGTCAGGCAGCCCATCGGTCGGCCGGATTCCAAAGTCTGGGTCTGGCCTCGGCTGGTGTCGCTCTTCACCCAACGTCATAGCTGCAGTTATTCGGGTATAAAGGCATCAGCCGACGCCATTTTCCTCAGTCTTTCTTGCCGCGTGGCGTCCGAAGCAGAAGCTGTTCGCAAGTGCCGGTCGGTCAGAACCAGAGATTACTACTACTGAATACTTCTACTACTACCGAAGACTTCTAAAAAGCTAAGTACCCCGTTGGGGACTCTTTCTTGCCTCAGCCGATGTCAGAAAAGGTGAATAACTGTTTAACTTGTGGGAAACAAATACCTCCTAAAGATTTCCATTCGTACTGCTTATCTTGTTTAGGCCCAGACCACGACGTAGCAGCTTGTCAAGCCTGTGCTTCTTTTAACCGGCGGACGCTTAGACGTCGGTCTGAATTTGCTGAGGAGTTTTTCGGCTCCGATTTCGCTTATATTATGCCGTCGGATCCTCCGACTACGCAAATATCTAAAAAGCGCAGGGGAAAAGGACCGACACTCGCGGTCTGTGGTTTCGGCCGAAACCGCGGTTAAGCCAACCGCAAGTGTCTCTGTTTCGGCCGAAACCGAGCATGCTGTTCTTCCTTCAGCCGAAAACTTACATCTAGCCGAGGCCTCATCCAACCTGGTGGAATCGGCTTCTGAAATTCCACCTGCTACTGCAGTTTCTCAGGAATTATCTGACACTCCCCTTGGATATTTCAACCCCTGCACGTGGAGCTGCTAGGCCACCTGCTACCATGTCCATTAAGGCCTTTGCCAGGGCCAAAGCAGCTAAAACTACTAAATCTGTGCCTGCTAAGACTCCTCCTCACAGGCCTAGCTCTAGTTCACAAATGCTTAGTCTAGCAGAGGATCTCATTTCTTTAATTCGGGGATCCCAACCTCATCCAGACAGGGCCTCTCACCCACCTCCAGAGAAGAGGCCTAGGGCAGAGCCCCCTGAGCCAGTTTCTACAGATGATTCCTCTGATGATTGAGAACACAAACCCTCCAGAGGGTCCCTTCTCCCCTTACGAAGACTCTGATGCTGAAGAGTCCATTCCTTCTGCCTCTCCGCCTGAGGAATTTTCCTTTGGGGAAACATTACATGCTATGAGGGAACAATTTCAGTGGCAGGGCCAGGATTTTTCAGACTCTAGAAAAAGGCTTAGAACTTTTTTGCATTTACCACAACATAGACCTTTAGCCATACCTCCAGTTCTCCCTGTTGTAGATGATGCATTTAATGATGCTTGTACTGCTCCTGATTCACTTCCTCCGGCCCCTGCTAAGCCCGATAGGTACTACAGCGTCCCGGACACCCATTATCATTTGTATAAGGCCCCTTTTGCAGATCCCGAGACTATCTCCCAGGGAACTAAGGCTGTAGCAGCAACCTCTGCCAAAACCCCCCTCCCCTCTGAAAGGGAATCCAGGTCCTTAGAGAGATGGGGTAAAAAAGTTTACACTTCTGCTACTCTTTCAGCCAGGGCCTTGAACTGTCAATTCCACATGATCCAGTATCAGGAATTTATGCTAGACCAGTTAACCAAAAAGCTGTCCACAGATGAACCATTAGACAAAAAATCTGTTCAGGAAATGGTGCATAACATTCAGCAAGTCAGTAACCATTCTTTAAAATGCGGCTATGATGCACTGGAGGCTTCCTTTAGATCAGCCATGACTGGCACAGTTATCAGAAGGCATGCATGGTTAAAAGAGCAGGCCTTACCAGACCATGTCAAATCAAAGCTGCTAGATGCTCCCATGGACAAGATCAATTTGTTTGGCTCTCCTGCACAACAGGTGCTGAAGAAGATGGAAGAGAAGGCAAAATCTGTCCAGACAGTAAAAGATTTCTTACAGGTCCAACCTCCAAGGTTTAGCAGGAATTGGCCCTCCAAAAATTGGTCCTTTCCAGACTCCTCCAGAGCTCAGAGAGGCAGGAATAGGCGTTCAAGAGGCAGAAGCCAATCCAGGGGTGCCTACAGGGGACGCCAGTGGCAGGGTAACAACCAGCGAGGTACAGCAACAGACACAGCCACTACCACTATGACAGGACAATCACAGTGACTTAACTCTGACACCGCCTACCAGGGAACAACTGGAAGCACCCTTAGGCGGGAAGCTAGCCTTATTTTCAGTAAACTGGCATTACATCACAACAGACAAGTGGATTTTGCAAACAATAGACCAAGGTTACAGGTTTCACTTCCATACTCTACCAGGGAAGAGAGGAATGCCAAACCTACCTCCAAATCAAAAGGCAGAAGCTCTAACACAAATAACTCGATTATTAAAGATGAGAGCTGTAGAAAAGGTACCACCTATGGAACAAGGACAGGGATTTTACTCCAGACTCTTCCTGGTACCAAGAAAAGAAAGCAAATGGAGACCTATTCTAGACCTGTCCACTTTAAACACATTCCTCATTGTTCCAAAATTCAAAATGCTGACCCTACAGCAGCTTCTTCCCATGTTGGGCAAGGAGTCTTGGCTGGTAACTCTAGATCTCAAGGAGGCATACCTGCACGTCCCCATACGACCAAATTGCAGAAGATACCTCAGATTTCTTGCAGGATCAGAGCATTATCAATTCTCAGCATTGCCCTTTGGCTTATCTACTGCGCCCAGAGTGTTCACGAAATGCCTGGCATCAGTAATTGCTCATTGCAGGCTTCAGGGAATCCAAATCTACCCTTACCTGGACGACTGCCTGATACAAGCGGACAACAAAAACAAACTAGCAGAAGACTTGAAAAGGGTAATTTATCTACTTCAAGCCCTGGGATATACAGTCAATATAAAAAAGTCAAGGCTGATACCATCCCAAAGGATAACCTTTTTGGGTGCAGAGCTGGACACATCGACACAGATGGCATTCCTAACAGTAGAAAAACAGGAACAACTCCCTCTCTACTTCTTGGCATTAACAAAGCAGGACCATCTAACAGCAAGAAAAGTCCTGCAAGCTTTGGGCTTCATGGCATCCTGCATAATATTGGTTCCACATGCCAGACTGCATATGAGAAAGTTAGTGGTACCTAAGGAAGTTATGGTCTCAACACAAACAGCCTAGAAACCCAAATTCCAATAATCCCATGCCTGAAGCAAGAATTCCAATGGTGGGCTCAGACCCGTCAAAGGATTACCCTTCCACACCACTCAACCAAGCCAAACCAGCACAACGGACGCCTCAGACCTCGGTTGGGGGGCCCACATGCTGGACAAGTGCATACAAGGTCTATGGACTCAAGACCAGCTGTGCCTACACACAAATCAAAAGGAAATGCTGGCAGTAAAACTGGCAATTCAGACATTCAGACCATTTCTTCAAGGCCAACTGTTGATAAGGACAGACAACACCACAGTTACGTGGTACATCAACAAGCAGGGAGGCACGCATTCGTACCCTCTATGCCGGATGGCAGTGGACCTCTGGAATGTGGCCCTGAGCCTCAACATCCAGTTACAAGCAATTTTTCTACCAGGAAAAGAAAACATCCTAGCAGACATGCTAAGCAGAACCACCACGGATGCCCACGAATGGATGCTGCATCCGGACATCTTCAAAACCATTACAAGAAAATGGGGTCTCCCAGAAATAGACTTATTTGCATCCCCACGCAATCACCAACTGAAGAAATTCTGCACAAGGACGTACCACCCACTGGCTTGGAAAGTGGACTCCCTATCTTTCAGTTGGAAAAACCTGACAGCATATGCATTTCCACCACTTCCTTTGATGCACAAGGTGCTATTGAAGATCAAAGAGGACCGTCCAAGGATCATTCTTATAGCTCCAGACTGGCCAAGACAACATTGGTACCCATTACTGAGGAGCATGTCTCTGGAACAAATATGGCCTCTACCTCTAGTTCCCTTGATGTTAACGCAGAGCAACTACAACACCCTGCATCCAAACCTGAAAACACTGCAGCTGACTGCCTGGAACATTGCATAAGACCAATTAACCCAAATTTATCCCAAAGGGTTAAAGCCATTATCTTGGAGGCTCGCAGGCCCTCAAGGAAAAATTATTCAGCTAAATGGAAAAGATATCACATTTGGAGTACTGCAAAAGGAGAAAATGTGTCACTGGTAAACATAGCCAACATCATGGAATACTTGGCAGAGCTCTTCCACAACGGCCTGTCCTACTCTTCCATTAAGATTCATGCATCAGCTATTTCAGCAGAATACGACTTGGATCCCCCAGTCTTCTCACATCCTCTGCTCAGGCAGTTTCTGAGAGGAATTAAAAATGTAAAACCACCTAGGAAACCACCATTACCAGCATGGGACTTGAACTTTGTGCTAGAAAAATTGACACTCCCTCCTTTTGAACCAGCAGCAACAGCAGAATTACAATACTTATCCTGGAAAACTGCTTTCCTACTTGCAATCACTTCAGCAAGAAGGGTATCTGAGCTACAGGCGTTAATGGCAGTACAACCCTTCCTGATCTTCCATCAAGATGGTGTCCATGAGAACAAATCCTACCTTTATGCCTAAGGTGGTCTCCAGAGTATCTTTGAATCAGGCTATCCACCTACCTACATTCTTCCCCAACCCACAGAACAGGGGAGAAAGACTGTTGCATACCTTGGATGTACATAGACAATTACGCTACTACCTGGACAGGACCAAGGACAATAGAAAAATTGACCAGCTACTGGTAGCATATGCAACAGGAAAGGAGGGAAGAGCAATTTCAAAACAGACAATTTCTAAGTGGATAGGAAATTGCATCAGATTTTGTTACTCCTACCATGGGAAGAAAACTCCAGAAAACATCAGGCCTCACTCTACAAGGGCTACAACCACTACCACAGCTTTTCTACGAGGAGTGGCTACCAAAGACATTTTAGAGGCTGCTACTTGGAGCTCCGTGCATACATTTGCCAAGCATTATAATTTACCATTATACTCTAGATCCCGAGCAGGTTTTGCCACTGCTGTTTTGCAAGGGATCCTAGCTACACCATAGCTCTATTTCTCCTCCTCCCCCAGTTTGGCTATGGTATTCTACCCATTTGTAAGGACTACAGATGCATCCTTGAAGGACATAGTACAGTTTTGTACCTACCATAAATGTAGATGTCCGATAGGAATGCATCTGCAGTCAGGATTACCCACCCTCCTTCCCCTCTGTGGTACTCCTAGGGTATTTTCCCATCTTGTAGCTAGCTGGGGGAATCTATTATGGTGTATTTGTTTGTATATATGTACATACATGCTTACTTTTTGTTTGCTCTCTACTATTTGGAATCATTTGCATTTATCCAAATTTAGCCTTCCTAGAGGGCACCTGGCATCTGGGGCAAGAAACACTGAGGAAAATTGCGTCGGCTGATGCCTTTATACCCGAATAACTGCAGCTATGATGTCGGGTGAAGAGCGACACCAGCCGAGGCCAGACCCAGACTTTGGAATCCGGCCGACCGAAGGGTTGCCTGACGACAGGGCAACCCATTTATAAGGACTGCAGATGCATTCCTATCGGACATCTACATTTATGGTAGGTACAAAACTGTACTTTAATTGCATTTCATGTGGAAAGCAAATAACACATAAGGATTTCCACTCTTTCTGTATACCTTGCTTATGCCCAGACCACAACGTCTCGGCCTGCCGTTTTTTGTGCTAGATTCAAGAAGCGCACTATTAAGCGCCGGGCGGAGTTGGCCTTCATTATTTTGGCAAAAAATTTAATTATGTCGTTGGATACTCCGACTCCAAATTTGAGCAAAAGAAGCAAAGATAAGGACCGACATCCGAGGTCCACCGACTACTGAGACCATGCTTAGGCCGACTACCGGTTCTCAGCGAGGCGCCTACGCAGCCCCCGATTACCGATGAAACTACATTACCGGTGACTTCAGTACCCGAGGCCGCAGGCTCCTCTGTCCCCATTCCTACTGCAAATACCGACGCCACTCTTGGCGGGGAAACTCAGAATTTAGACAGGCCTGCCATTTCTGAAGGCGTCTTCAGGCCTTCCACCTTCTCTATTAAATCTTTCACTGAATCTAAAGCAGCCATGAAAACCAAAAGACAGGGTCCTCAGACCTCCTCTCAAGGCCCCATGCCTAAAAAGCAGATGCTTAAAATGGCTGAGGATTTGATTACTCTTATCAGGGGTTCTCAACCCCCCCTCTGACAAAAGACCCAGATTAGAGGAAGACTACCCTTCCTCAGATCAAGCTTCTATTACCTCAGAAAACTCTGAGGACCAGGATTACGCCAATTCCCCTTTCGAATCCTCTGATGCTGAGGAGTCTATTCCCTCTGTCCCCCCCCCCCCCCCCCGAGGACTACTCTTTTGGGGAAACCCTGCATACATTGAAGGGAACACTTTCACTGGAAAGGCCAAGATTACTCAGATTCCAAGAAAAGGCTCAGGGAATTTCTACTGCTTCCCCAGCATAGGCCCCTGGCTATCCCTCCTGTTTTAGATATTTTGGATGATGTGTACACAGAAGCCAGCCTTAATCCAGATTCTTTACCAGCTCCTGTTAAACCAGACCGGTATTACCGGGTTCCTGATTCTCACCAGTTCCTATATAAAAGCCATACTGCTGACCCAGAAACTATTTCACAGGGTCCCAAGGGAATTAAGGCCTCTACTGCTAAAAACCCATTACCTTCAGAGAGATTCCAGAGCATTAGAAAGGTGGGGGGAAAAGGTGTATACCTCGGCCACTTTAACCATGAGGGCATTATTTTATTTTTTTTATTTTTATTTATTTTACATTTGTTGACTGGTCTAGTCTAGCTTGGATACATGTCCATTTTCAGTAGAGGCCCGAGGAGTTAAGCTCCAGAGTGAAGTAGTACATTTACTATATTACAAGAAAGTAAGGAAGGAACAATATGCAAAGAGTACACACAAAAGTGAGCCAAAAAAAATTACAAGCAAGGTTATCCAGTTAACAATATAAAAGATTAATATAAATTTTTTTTTTTTTTTTTTTTTTTTAGTAGTTTGAAGGGGAGGTTAAAGGGGAGAGTGTGTAAGATAAGAGAGGGGAGTTAGGGTTATAGGATGAAAGGGATTTGTCTGAAGGCATAGAGTGTTAGTCAGGATTACTGCAGGGCCATATGTTAAAGTATCAACAGTTTTTGTTATCTCGGTTGAAAAGCAAAATGACACAACCAGAACAACCAGATTTGAAAGAGTTGCAGGATTTGTTGCATGGTGCAGAGCAAGTGGGTAAACATACCTTGCAGTGTGACTTTGATGCTTTAGAGGCCTCATGTAGAGCTGCTGTTACAGGGTCTGTTATACGTAGACATGCTTGGCTCAAAGAGCAAACCTTACCAGATCATGTCAAAGCAAAATTATTAGATGCACCACTTCAAAAATATGTATTGTTTGGTGTTAAAGCTGAGGAGGTACTAAAGAAAATGGAGGAAAAAGCGAAATCAATGCAAACAGTGAAAGATTTCCTGCAGGTACAACCTCCACGTTTCAGCAGAAACTGGCCTTCAAAAAATTGGTCCTTTCCAGCCACGGACAGACCTCAAAGGGGCAGATACAGACGCCCAAGGGGTAGAGAGCAACCTCAAGGATCTTAGAGCAAGACGGTGGCAAGCACCAACCCCAAGAGGTGGAGAAGATAGATCACAGTCATTTAGAAAACAGACACAATGACTTCCCCCTTTACCTGCCAAGCAAAGCTTTAATGGCAGCACCTTTGGGCGGAAAACTGGCATTATTTTCAAAAAATTGGCATATTGTTACAAAAGACAAATGGATTCTGGACATTATAGACAGAGGCTACAGGTTACACTTTCACACCCTTCCAAAAATGAGAGGCATGCCAAACCTGCCACAAAATCAAAGGGCAGAGGCACAAAGACAAATTTCCGCTCTCATGGACATGAAAGCGATTCAAGAGGTACCTGCAAAAGAACAAGGTCAAGGTTTTTACTCCAGACTATTCCTGGTACCAAGGAAAGACAAAGATTGGAGACCTATCTTAGATCTATCCATCCTAAACACATATCTACAGGTGCCAAAATTCAAGATGCTCACATTACAGCAGCTTCTTCCCATGCTGGGCAAGGAGTCTTGGCTAGTAACATTGGACCTCAAGGAGGCATACCTGCATGTCCTTATCAGACAAGATTGCAGAAGATACCTCAGATTTTCTTGCAGGTTTAACCCATTACCAATTCTCTGCATTGCCCTTTGGCTTATCTACTGCGCCCAGAGTGTTTACGAAATGCCTGGCATCAGTAATCACCTTCTGCAGACAAGGAATACAAATCTGTCCATATCTGGACGACTGCCTGATCCAAGCGGACAGCAAGGACATACTATTGCAGCATCTGGCGTTTGTAATAAAACTGTTAAACTTCCTGGGATACACAGTCAACAAAAAGAAATCAAAACTAAAACCCTCTCTACAAATAATTTTCCTGGGTGCCAGCTTGAATACAACCACCCAGATGGACTACCTCACGCCAGACAAACAAGGGCAACTGTCTCAATACTTCAGCAAAATGGCAACTTTCACCAGGCTAACTGCAAGGAAAGTCCTGCAGCCTCTGGGATTCATGGCATCTTGCATCCTACTAATCCCATGTGCAAAGCTGCATATGAGGAAGCTTCAGTGGTACCTAAAAAACTTACGGTCTCATCACAGCCACAGCTTGGAAACAATTATACCACTCATTCCATGCCTTCAAAAGGAATTTTTGTGGAGGGCTCAAGCATGCCAAAGAAACACAGGACTCCCTTTCTGTGTACATCAAGCAACTCAAATCATCACAGCAGATGCCTCAGACTACGCCTGGGGAGCACACATGGCAGATCAGTGCATTCAGGGAAAATGGTCCCAAAAAGAGAAGCACCTACACATCAACCAAAAGGAGATGCTAGCCGTGCAAAATGCTATTATGACCTTCAAAGACCTACTGCATCCAGGCCAGCTATTGATAAGAACAGACAACACCACAGTGATGTGGTACATAAACGGGGGATCTCATTCATACCCCCTGTGCAGGCAAGCCATGACCCTATGGAACACAGCACTGGAATTGCAAATTCAACTACAGGCACAATTCCTGCCAGGGAAGGAAAACACACTGGCAGACAACCTAAGCAGAAATATGACAGATCCACACGAATGGAAGTTGCATCCTCAAGTTTTCACAGATAACTCTGGCATGGGGACAGCCAGACATAGATCTATTTGCTACCCACAGAAATTACCAGTTGAAAAAATTTTGTTCAAGGACCTATCATCGACAGGCCTGGAAAGTGGACACACTCTTTCATGTGGACAACATTGACAGTTTATGCCTTCCCGCCTCTTCCTCTACTGACCAAAGTTCTATTAAAAGCCAGAGCGGAGAGGCCGCAAATGATTCTCATTGCTCCAGACTGGCCAGGACAACACCTGGTATCCACTCCTGAAGAGCCTGACACATTCCCCACCATGGATCCTACCTCTAGTCCCTCTTCTGTTGTCCCAGCACAACTACAAAACCCTTCACAGCCAGCTCAAAACTCTAAATCTAGCTGCATGGAGAATTCCTTAATTTCCCAACAGACTCTCCTCTCCAAGGAGGTGCAGGATGTCATCTTGGAGGCCAGAAGACCTTCTACGAGAAAAGCCTACTCTGCCAAATGGAAACGATTTTGTGCCTGGAATCAAGAAAAGGGCCAGAATCCTTGGGTAATAAATATACCTCAAATTTTACAGTACCTAGCTGAGATGTTAAATAGTGGACTTTCCTTCTCCTCCAAGATCCATGCTTCAGCCATTTCTGCACAATACAACACAGATCCTCCTTTATTCTAACATCCTCTCTCAAGGCAGTTCCTCAGAGGGGCAAAAAATATAAAACCCCCAAGGAAACCACCAGTCCCTGCTTGGGACCTCAACTTCGTATTGGAAAAGCTGACCCTTCCCCCCCCTTTGAGCCAGCTTCTTCAACAGAGCTACAATACTTGTCATGGAAAACGGCCTTTCTTCTGGCTATCACCTCAGCACGCAGGGTTTCGGA
The DNA here is from genome assembly GCF_019279795.1 of Protopterus annectens. Lineage (NCBI taxonomy): Eukaryota > Metazoa > Chordata > Ceratodontiformes > Protopteridae > Protopterus > Protopterus annectens. Next base: position 206,559,967 of record NC_056729.1, read on the forward strand.
GCTACAGGCCCTCATGGCTGTACAACCATTCATCATTTTCCATCAGGACGGAGTTTCCTTATGAACCAACCCTACCTTTATGCCAAAGGTAGTATCCAGTGTAGCTTTGAATCAGACTATCCACTTACCTACCTTTTATCCAAATCTACAAAACAAAGGGGAAAGACTGCTACATTCCTTGGACTTTCACAGACAACTTCGTTATTATTTGGACAGGACAAAGCCATTCAGGAAATCTGAGCAACTCTGTGTCCTATGCTACAGGTGCTCAAGGAAAGGCTATTTCCAAACGGACAATTTCAAAATGGATAGCCCACTGCATACGCTTTTGTTACTCATTTCATGGAAAAACTGTCTGCATGCATCAGATCCCACTCCACCAGGGCCACAGCTACCTCTGCAGCTTTCCTCAGGGGGGTCCCTACCAAGGACATTTTGGAAGCAGCCACTTGGAGTTCAGTGCACACTTTCTCCAAGCACTATTGCCTTCCACTATACTCTAAATCTAGAGTGGGTTTTGCCACAGCAGTCTTGCAGGGCATCCTCTTTCCTCCTAGTTCCACTTAGTGCCTACCACCTTTACTTATCTTTGGGATTCTTCCCATCTGTAATGACTGCAGCTGTATGCACGATGAACATAGTACAGTTTTGTACCCACCATAAATGTAGATGTTGGTGCTCATTCAGCTGTAGTCCAGGTCCCCCCCCCCTCCATCCCCTCTTAGGACAGGCCTTATGACAAACACCTTATCATACAACCTATTTGGGGTATTCTTTTATGGTGTATTTGCCTGCAACTACTGTTTTTTGATTTTTCTGTATTGCATGTTTGCATAACATTGTTTTGCCTTCCTTCTGGGGGCACCTGACATCTGGGGCAAGAAAAACTGAAGAAAATGGCGTCTGCTGCCTCTTTTGTACCCCTGCCGCACTGACTGGGAAGAAGCAATGACAACCGACGCCGGACCTAGACTTTGGAATTTGGCCGACAGCGGACCCGCCTGACGGCAGAATAACCCATCTGTAATGACTGCAGCTGTATGAGCACTCTATCATCTACATTTATGGTAGCTACAAAACTGTACTTTCTCCCTCCTCGGAGCTTCGACGCAGGTGAGCTCTGCTCCTACATCGGCCTCTGAGCAGTCTCCCTTGATGAGGAGAAAGGTTCCTATTTCTTCGGAACCGGAGCTTTCTCTGCATCGTGGCAGGGATGCCTTCGATGTCATGTGGAGTGTGCTCCAGGACACCCCGTTGGGTGTTTCCTCTTCCGAGGCCTCCCTTGATCACTCAGAGGAGCCCCCTCGGAAGAAGTGCAAGAGGAAGCACATTGACTCCCCTGAGTCTGTCTCTTCTGATACAGACTTAGATGAATCGGAAGGGTCCCAGAGATCCCCCTCTGAAGATGTTTCCTTCTCGGACATCCTGGAGATGCTCAAGCAGAGGGGGAACTGGAATCCCCTAGCCCCTTCTGAGGATGAGTCTGTATTTCTGGATGCCTTCGGTTCCCAAACTTCCACCGCCTGGGTGTCTCCGCCTTTCGATCCACTTATGACAGTGGTGGCTTGAAAGGCTTGGTCAGCTCCCGATAGTGAAACCAACTCAGAGACGACCTAGTAAATTTATTACAGCACCCCAGGATAAGCAGTTCCTTTCAAAAGGTGTTCCTGTTGATGCTATGGTGGTAGCAGCAGCTACCAAAAGTTAGCGGAGACCTCTTCGTCTGTCCATCCCCCTAACAAGGAGTCTAGGATGATGGACAGATATGGGAAGCGAATGTTCGCTTCAACGACCTTCTCTGAGGTCACTGAACTACCTGTGTCATTTTCCCAGACTTCAAAGGGATCTCCTTAAAGAACTCTGAGATGCACTCCAAGATCCAACAGCTGAGGGAGCACAAGCCAAGGTAGCTTCCCAGGTAGCGACACTTAATTATGTTAACTCCTCCATGAGGCCCATTTCCTAGAGCCGCTGTTACTGCGGGGCCCTTAGGAGGCATGCCTGGATGCGGATGTGTAACTTTGCGGAACCCTTTCTAGCTCCCTTTGATGGTTCCTTTCTTTTTGGACCACAGGTGAGACACCTTGACTAGGTGTGAGTAAGAAGGCAAGAGACTCTGCCGTGGGAGTCTGTTTTTCCACTCTCTCTAGACCCTACCCCAAGGGTCAGAAGAGTGGTAAGATGTGGTTTTGTAAATCTCGGGGAGCCTTGCCTGACACATGTAGTGATTCTTTCCTCCATAGGCAGAGGGGGAAACAATAAGAATAGACACCGCCCTACTGGTAGCGGGGGTCTGCAGAACCAGAGCAACCGAGAATCCTTCTCTGAGCCCTTTCAGCATCTCTGAATGGTTGCCCGGCTGCTCATCTCTGGAGGCAGTCGGGGGAAGACTTTCGCTGTACCCAAAAGCCTGGCGAAGTTTAACACAAGACGGATGGGTACGGTCCGTTATATCCACAGGATGTTCATGTTTCACTGTTGCAGTCATTACACTTGGGTTATCCTGCTGGCAGGCTACCCGCAGTTGGCCTAAATTCCAAAGTCCTGGTCTGGTGTCTGTTGCTGTCGCCTCTTCCCTGACGTCAAGTGCGCCAGGGGTATACAAGTTGCAGCCGATGCCATTTTCTTCAGTATTTCTTGCTGCGTGGTGCCCGAAGCAAAAGCAGTTCGCAAGTGCCGGTCGGCCGACTCATGAGATTTTCGCATTTGAATTTCAGATCCGAAGTCTTCAATAAAACTAAGTACCCCGTTTCAGGTTTCTCAATGGGTACCTGCCACCTAGCCTGTACCAATGGAAATCCTTCTGTTTTTAAGTATAGGTTTAAGTGGAACCATATTATTTAGCCCAGGGAAGCCATCAGCTCTCAGGTTTACTATCCAATTAATCTTTCTTATCTCAGTGCGATTTACATCCCCTTCCTTAATAGTTTGGGGCATACACTCAATTACTTGAAAAACAAATTTATGTGTAGGATTGGCGGAAATATGTAGTGAAAGTGCATTCTTCAAATCTTGGTTGCTGATGTCTGTTAAATGCCATAAAACGTTATCCTTTAGACGCTGGTCTGTTTTGCCAATGCAAGGTAAACCAAGTGTTGGGTATTGCAATCTGCATGTACATCAGACACATTGTTTATTAGTGATGGGATGACAGAACATATTACTATCAATCGACGTACAGGCTTTGCACCTACTACATTCAAAAGCCCCCTTTCTGTCAGAAGTTTTTTACGATTAAATCCATCCATGCCACAAAGTAATCTCTTGATGTTTTTCTTGTTCTTAAAAGAACATTTTAGATAATTACCTACAGTGATGTTCATCATGTTACACTGCTGCAGTCATTACACTTGGGTTATCCTGCCGTCAGGCGGTTTCCCAGTCGGCCTGAGTTCCAAAGTCTTGGTCAGGCGTCTGTTGCTGTCGCCTCCTCCCTGTTGTCAGTGCGACAGGGGTATACAAGATGCAGCAGACGCCATTTTCTTTAGTCTTTCTTGCCGCACGGTGCCCGAAGCAAAAGCAGTTCGCAAGTGCCGGTCAACAGTGTCCTGAGATTTTCATTCCGAATCCAGAACCGAAGTCTTCTACAAAGCTAAGTACCCCATTGGGGAAACTTTTTCTTGCCTCAGACCGATGTCAGTAAAAGTTAATAACTGTATTTCTTGTGGGAAGCAAATACCTCATAAGGATTTCCATTCCTATTATATCCCATGCCTAGGCCCAGACCACAACGTCACTGGTTGTCTGTTTTGTGCTAGGTTTAACAAGCGCACTATTAAACATCTGATTTTGCCCGACATTATTTTGGTAGAAACTTCAATTATACCATGCCGTCAGAACTTCCGACCGGAATACACAAAAAGCGCAAAGACAAGGATAGGCATCAGAGGCCCAAAACTGACGACGAAGCCTCTTCTAGGCCAGTCGCCGGTTCTCCAGTTTTCAGCGAGGCGCCTTTGCAGCCCCTGACTACTGCTTTTGTAGAACCACAGGCTGCCTCTGACTTCCACGTGGAGATGGCTGGGCCTTCGGATGCACAAGTTATTCAGCCTACCGAGACTAACCTTTCAGAGGGATCCGGAGTAGCTGACCAACCCATAGCTTCAGAGGATGTCTTCAGACCTACTCAGTTAAGCATTAAACCCTCAGCTAAGTCTAAGCCTCCTTTAAAATCAAAGAAACAAATGCAGCATTCTCCAGGACAGGCCTCCATGCCTAAGAAACAAATCTTCAAAATGGCCGAAGACCTAATCACACTGATCAGGGGGTCCCATCCCCCTCCTGATAACAGGCCTAGACAGGATGCAGACTATGACTCTTCCAAACAGGTGTCCATCTCTTCAGATTCATCCTCAGACCTAGGATCTTCTTTACCCCCCCTTATGAGGATTCTGATGCTGAAGAATCCATTCCATCAGCTTCACTGTCTGAGGACTACTCCTTTGGGGAAACCCTACATACCATGAGGGAGCATTTCCACTGGGAAGGCCAGGATTACTCAGAATCCAAGAAAAGGCTCCGACTTCCTTTTATTACCTCAACACAGACCCCTTGTGCCAGTGTTAGATATTGTGGATGATGTGTATACTGAATCCAGCTTAAATCCTGATTCCTTACCTCCAGCCCCTGTTAAACCTGACCGATACTACAGAGTCCCTGACTCACATAAATTTCTGTATAAAAGCCCTGTAGCTTACCCTGAAACTGTTTCTCAGGGACCCAAAGGAGTTAAGGCCTCATCAACCAAGAATCCAGTTCCCTCTGACAGAGATTCCAGAGCATTAGACAGATGGGGAAAGAAAGTATATACGTCTGCAAGTTTAGCAATGAGAGCCTTAAATTGCCACTTTCACACGCTAAAATGTCAGCAATGTTTACTGTCTCAGTTAAAACAAAAAAATGCTTTCCGAATCAGATCCTCCTAATTTTAAAGAAATGCAGGATTTATTGCATGCAGCTGAACAAGTGGGAAAGCATACTTTGCAATGTGGTTTTGATTCCCTAGAGGCCTCCTGCAGAGCAGCAGTTAGTCTCTGTCATTAGAAGACATGCTTGGTTAAAAAACATACGTTACTAGATCATGTTAAAACAAAGTTATTGGATGCACCTTTTCAGCAGGATGTGTTTGGAGTTAAGGCAGAAGAGGTATTGAAGAAAATGGAGGATAAGGCAAAATCTATGCAAACGGTGAAGGATTTCTTACAGGTTCAGCCTCCTAGATTTAGCAGAAACTGGCAAACTAAGAATTGGTCCTTTCCTATTACAGACGGACCTCAAAGGGGAAGATACAGATGTCCCAAGAGGTAGAGGTCAAACACAAGGTCCTTGCAGGCCTCGACAATGGGTTGCATCAGGCCAGAAAGAAGGGGAAGATGGGCCCCAACCATATAAAAAACAGTTCCAATGACTTCCCTCTACAGCTGCCAAACAAATCCCTCTTGGTAGCCCCCCTTGGGAGGAAAACTGGCACTCTTCTACCACAATTGGCAAATGATCACCAAAGACAAATGGGTTCTCAACATTGTATTTCAAGGTAACAGGTTCCACTTTCACACTCTGCCAAGGTTAAAAGGAATGCCAAATCTGCCACCACATCAGTGGGCAGAGGCTCAAAAACAAATTACAGCACTCATGGATATGAGAGCTATTCAAAAGGTAAAAGGTACCATCACAGGAGCAAGGACAAGGATTTTGTTCAAGACGCTCTCTGGTACCCAGAAAGGACAAAGCCTGGAGGCCCATTCTGGATCTTTCATCTCTAAACACTTAACCTGGATGTTCCGAAATTCAAAATGTTGACATTAAAGCAGCTTCTTCCCATGCTGGGCAAGAAAGCTTGGCTCGTGACGACCTCAGAGGCATACCTGCATGTCCCTATCAGACAAAACTGCGGAAGATACCTTAGATTCATAGCTGGTTCAATGCACTACCAATTCTCTGCACTGCCCTTTGGCTTATCTACTGTGCCCAGGGTCTTCACAAAGTGCCTGGCACCAGTAATTGCATTTTGCAGACAGAAAGGAATTCACATTTATCTGTACCTGGACGACTGCCTGATTCAAGCAGAGAGCAAGGACATTCTTCTAAAGCATCTGGTGTTTGTAAAACAGTTAAGTTGCCTGCGGTACACAGTAAACAAAAAAATCAAAACTAGTGCCCTCACAAGAATATTCCTGGGTGCCAGCTTGAACACAACGGCCCAGATGGCTTATCTCATGCCAGACAAGCAAGGACAACCTACTCAATACTTTCAATTGATGGCAACAAAGACACAACTCCCTGCAAGAAAAATTCTGCAGTCCTTGGGTTACATGGCATCCTGCATACTACTAATTCCATATGCCAGACTGCATATGCGGAAACTACAATGGTACCTAAAGAATGTATGGTCTCAACACTATCAAGGTTTGTAAACAGTTATACCACTAAACCCTTGCCTTCAACAGGAGTTTCAGTGGTGGGCTCAAGCTTGTCACCTCAACAAGGGAAGGCCTTTTACACAACCCACAGCCAGGCAAACACTGACAACAGATGCATCGGATTACGTCTGGGGAGCACACATGGAAGGCAAATGTATTTAGGGCACGTGGCCTGCAAAACAAAGGCATCTTCACATCAATCAAAAAGAGATGCTAGCTGTACAAAATGCCCTTGTAGCTTTCAAGGACCTGCTGCATCCAGGACAACTACTGCTAAAGACAGACAACACCACAGTTATGTGGTACATAAACAAGCAAGGGGTACTCACTTTTACCCCCTATGCAGACAAGCCTTGACCTTGTGGAACACCGCTATAAACCTTCAAGTTCATCTGCAAGCGCAATTCCTGCCAGGAGAGAAACACACTGGCAGACGACTTGAGCAGAAACCTCATGGATCCCCACGAATGGGAATTGAATCCACAAATATTCAGAATGATAACACAGAAATGGTGGAGCCCGGACATAGATCTGTTTGCATCCCCAATAAAACTGCCAGCTACAAAAATTCTGCACAAGGAGTTGCCATCCACAAGCATGGAAAGTGGATGCCTTCTCATTCAGCTGGGAGAACCTACAAGTATATGCTTTCCCACCACTAGCTCTCCTGCCAAAGGTACTCATAAAAGCCAGGCAAGAAGAGCCAAAGATGATCCTGATTGCACCAGACGGGCCATGCCAGCACTGGTACCCAATCTTGAGGAGCTTAGCACAAGAACCACCCTGGGTTTTGCCTCAAATCCCACATCTGCTGACAGCACAACAAATACTGCACAGCCAGCTAAAGACCTTAAACCTAGCTGAATGAAAGATTCCTTAGTCAAGCAAGCAATGCCTCTATCCAAAGCTGTTATGAATGTCTTTCTGGAGGCCAGAAGGCCTAGTACCAGGAAAGCCTATTCGGATAAATGGATGAGATTCTGTGCCTGGAACCAAGCTCACAGCCTTGACCCTCTTGTCCCAAACATTCCTCAGATACAATACTTAACTGAGACGCTGGACAAAGGCCTCTACTTCTCATCCATCAATATCCACTCCTCTGCCATCTCTGCTCATTACAGCACGAATCCACCAATTTTCTGTAATCCTCTGTTAAAACAATACCTCAGAGGGGCTAAAAGCAAGACCACCCTGTAGAGCACCTACTCCAACTTGGGACCTCAACTTTGTTTTGGAAAAACTAACTTTACCTTCTTTTCAGCCAGCTAACACAGCAGAATTAAACTATATCTCTTGGAAAACTGCTCTGCTCCTGGCAATAACATCAGCACTGAGTTTCAGAATTAGTCACTAATGGCAGTGGAACCTTTCCTCATTTTCTACCAGGACAGGGTGTCTTTAAGAACTAACCCTACGTTTATGCCAAAGGTGGTATCCAGTGTGGCTCTAAACCAAACTATTCACCTGCCAACTTTTTATCTTAAACCACAGAATAAAGGGGAGAGACTACTGTACTCTTTGGACATTCACAGGCAGTTACGCTTCTACTTGAACAAAACATAAGCTTTCAGAAAATCTGAGCAATTGTTGGTAGCATATGCTGCAGGGGCACAGGGAAAAGCCAAAACAGACTATTTCAAAATGGATAGGACATTGTATACGTTTCTGCTACACATACCATGGAAAACCTGTACCTAGCAGCATTAGATCTTACTCCACCAGGGCAACAGCCACTTCAACTGCCTACCTCAGGGGAGTACCTACCAAGGATATTTTGGAAGCAGCATCTTGGAGTTCTGTACAAACCTTCACCAAGCATTACCATCTGCCTCTATACTCTAAATCCAGAGCTGGCTTCACCACTGCAGTGCTGCAGGGCCTTATAGCCACCCCTAATGCCTTCTAGAACCAGCCACCCTACCTCAGCTTTGGTATTCTACCCAAGTGTAATGACTGCAGCAGTGTAACACGATGAACATAGTACAGTTTTGTACCTACCATAAATGTAGATGTTAGAGTGTATACACTGCTGCAGTCCCCTCCTTCCCCTCTTACTGGCTGGTACGTACCTATGTCTTCTACCCTTACTACCTATGAGGAGTATTTGCTGGTAGCTGTAAGTTGTTTTTTTTTGCTTTTCTTACGTATGTTTTATTAGCAATTGGAATTGCCTACCTGTTTAGAGGCACCTGACATCTGGGGCAAGAAAAACTGAAGAAAATGGTGTCTGCTGCATCTTGTCACTCCAACAGGGGTATACGTCAGGGAGGAGGCGACAGCAACAGACGCCGGACCAAGACTTTGGAACTCATGCTGACTGGGGAACTGCCTGACGGCAGGATAACCCAAGTGTAATGACTGCAGCAGTGTATGCACTCGAACATCTACAATTATGGTAGGTACAAAACTGTACTTTATTTTACTATCCTCCACAAGTATTGGCCAAAATCTTCTGATTACTTCATGTATCAAATAGTTTTCAGTATCATCTGTAAGGGTACTATTAGATAAATTCAGAAAGTTCTCCTGAAAATCAGGAGACAAACCAAAAATCTTGTTGGTGACTCCCCACTGGCCAAGACAGCACTGGTTCCACCCACTTCTCAGTCTAGCCAAGGGCAGTCACCACAACTTACCCCACAAGGTGGACCTTCTTGCAACAAAAGGAGGTACCCTCATCCACCCACACTTGCAGATGTTGTCACTGACTCTGTGGGTGATTAACTTAATTCCCTTTAGGCACCACTACTCAGAGAATGTGTTTTCAGTCCTGAGGGAGGCCAGGAAACCTGCCACAAGAAAATCATACTTGGCTAAATGGGAACGATTTTCAAAATTGTGTCTGGACAAGGGCAGGGATCCAAGCATCACAGACCCCACCCCCCCACCCCAGTCCTTGCTTGTGTGTTGGGTAGTAAAGGGTGGACTCTCTTACTCTTCAGTGAAAGTTCACCTTCCAGAAATCTCAGCCTGCCGCTAGACCCTCCCCTACTAGCCAGGCTCAACTTGAAACTATTCTTAAAAGGGGTCTTAGACATCGGACCACCAAGAAAGCCCATCCCCGCCACCCTGGGACCTTAACTTCTTACTGGAAAAACTAACCCAGTCTCCGTTTGAACCTGCTAGTGCAGCTACTCTGCAAATGTGCACATGGAAGTTAGCACTGCTAGTGGCCATAACTTCAGCCAGAAGAGTGTCTGAATTACAGGCCCAGATGGCCCATCTCCCATACACTGCCTTTCCACAAGGATAGAGTAACACTAAGAATTAACCCTTCATGCCAAAGGTGGTCAATGATCTGTCCTTAAACCAATCTGTTTATCATCCCACCTTCTATCCCACTCCTACCAATGATGGTGAGAGAATACTCCACTCCCTAGATGTGCACAGGCAACTAATGTTTTAGCTAGACAAACCAGAATCCATTAGAAAATCCAATCAACTGTTTTCTTCCACCCACGGCCCTGGGCAAGGCAGTCTCCAAACAAACCATCACATGTTGGATTAGGAAAACCATTTGCCTCTGTTACTCTCACCATGGCAAAAAGCTCCTGCAGGGAATCTAAGCTCACTCCACCAGACAGTGGCAGCCTCCAAAGCCTTTTTAAAAGGCCTGGACACCGCTTCCATACTGGAAGCATCCCCATGGTCCACTATTTACACTTCCACAAAACCCTGCAAGTTAGACTGTCTACAGAGCAACGGCAGGATTTGCCAGGGCAATCCTGCAGGAGTTTTTGGGATCTGCCTCTTCTACCTCCACCCTTCCTTGCAACTGAGTTGTGGTACTCCCACACCCAAAATACTGCAACATAGGAATAGAAGGACATAGAATAGTTGTGTAAAATCTTTCAACAACCATAAATGTCCTTGTCTTCCATGTTGCAGAATTCCTTCCCACCCACCAAAACCCCCTTATCCTCTGTCACAATCACTCGTATCTTCCAGTCTCTGGGGTTCCACACCCTATCCTTTGACCTACACAACCTCAAAAGGGCCCCCTAACCCTATGACTGATATCACTGGCTACTCCTCCTGCTGGGCCTTCCAAGTTCTGAGGGCTGTGCGTGCAGACATCACATTTAAGGTCCCTGGTTTATGGGTCCTACGTGTGACATCCCACGCAACTACAACAACCAAGCTGAAGCTTTTGTGTAGGAGCCGGCGTATGGGTTGCCTGAGGCGGAAAATCCTACACCAAGAATACTGCAACATTGAAGAGACGGGACATCTATGGTTATTGTAAGGTTTTGCACAACTATTTTTCTCTTTCTATTTTGATTTTACAAAGCCTAAAGCATCGTTGCACAAATTCCACCGTGCCTTAGAAATACCGCAGCTGCATTTTGGCTGGTAATGAGACTAGGTCTTTTCCACTCTTCGCAGTTCTCTTTTGTAGTGTATTGCATCTCCCATTTCATTCCTTTTATTTGTGATATAAATTGTTCTGCATTGCTTTTCGATTTGTCTTGTGCATACAGCTTCAGCAGATGTTCTTCATTGTAAAGCTGAGTTGCTCTCACCGCAGAGTTCCTCCTCGTAGAACAGGAAGCTTATCAGCCCTTATAGAAGGGAAACTGGGTATTTACCATGGATATGTTAAAGCTGATTGTAGCCACTGATTCTCTCTAGTGTTTTTTTTTTCCTGTCACACCCATTTATGGTGCCATAACCCAGAGTTTGTTGGATCAGAACTGTCCTGTGCTACCAGTGGGAAGATAGACCAAACAAGTTGTTTCAAGGCACATGGATATTACTCATTTGAACATCAGAGCTGTGCAAACAGAGCTACGCACATGCACGCACACACACACACTGGTCACAGTCTAAGTAGCAACATAAAAAAAACACACAGCTGTTGTCAGAAGATAAAACTATACTGCATAACTGTTGCAAAGCAGATGGGAGATGTTCTGCAGTTAATGTCCAGAACAGACTTAAGTAGCCTGACATAATATAATATGCAAGCAGTGATGCCTGAAAGGAGCCATTATATGGGAAATAATGGATTGGCAGGAAGTTGATGCCAACCCGTCGCGTAGAGCACCTTCACCCGTGAAGGCTGGCTCTGTCCTTTCTCGCTACTTTATTCTAATTTGATATTGACCAACCCAGCTCCACCACTCCGGAACCTTGCTCATTATTGCTTTGCAAATCTCTGTACTTCCTTTAGGAAGATGGTATTAATGCAAACCGATATGAAGATTTTGAAGATTTGAATAATGTTTGATACATGTGTACCTTTTGTAGTATTAGATACCAGTTTTTCATAGCATTTTTTTGTAGCATTGTGCTATGGAGTGCTGTCATGTTTAAAGAGAAATTTACTGGAATTTTCTTTTATGTGCACATCATTAGATTCCATTTCAGAACAGAAGTGAAACTGATTCTTGTAGGTCTATTTATGGTTGTGTGTGTGTGTATGTATGTATGTGTGTATATATATATATATATATATATATATATATATATATATATATATATATATATATATATATATATATATATGTGTGTCTGTGTGTATATGTGTATTTATATATACATACACATTCACACCTGTTGTGTGTGCGTTTGTTTTGCGAACTACAAATTTTTGATCTTTATGTATTAAGGAAAAATTAAGAAAGAAGAGTGAAGATCCAGATCGTGAGGAAAGATTAAGGAAAGAACGTGAAGAGAAAGAGAGAGAGCGTGAAAGAGAAGAAAGGGAGAGAAAGAGGCGGCGAGAGGAAGAAGAAAGGGAAAAAGAAAGAGAGAGGGAAAGAGAAAAGCGTAGGAGAAGTAATTCACGCAGCAGACATTCAAGTAGAGCATCAGACAGGAGACGCAGTAGATCGAGAGACCGCAAACGTTCAAAAAGCCGGGAACGAGATAGGAGTAGCAGGTATATGGAAAGATTTTTTTATTTGTAAGCCATTTTGTGTTCTGTGCTTGCTTGACATATTAGATAAATGTTTACCCTCATTTTTTTCCCTGTGTGTTCTTCAGAGCAGAAGTTGTGTGTGTATATTCATTTTGTGTAATTTGTCTGTAAACTACTAAATTCAGTAATTTTGCTCATGCAGTGATTAAGGGAACATTGAATTGATAGGATGTTCTTGGAAGGTGCTTTGTGGTGGTCAGCACAAGAGTTGTGGAATTTATATGGAATTTGAGAACCAAAAACTATTTCAAAGTAGAGTGTAATGTAAAATGCAAATTAAATATTCTAGGTACAATTGAATGATTCAGCCAGAGATTTATTTGTTTACTGGGAAAGTACAGCTGCATATATGATGACACTTTTTCAGAGGAGGCATGGGGAAAAAATCTGCTAAATGTATTGCATTAAAAAGAGCATCTAAGGCATCTAAAGTTGTGTAGCGTTTTAGTAGCAATATTTAACACATAAGATAACATTTAATATGCACTTGTAGCATTTAGTGGCAGTTTATACAATTGAGTAATTTGTTGAAAAACTTGCAGGTGACATTTTTACATTGTCTGAGTAATAGTATTTTGAGAGAAGTCCTAGGTGCAGTGGCATGATACAACACCTGTTTAATACACTCCACAAAATACCACTCACAGTGGGACTACACTCCTCGCAAATGGATTTATTAACCTAATATACTACCCTTCCTCCGTTCGTAATGAACTACCTTTTCTAGCTACATAACAATAAATGTCCTCCTTAAAGAATGTTCTCTACGTAAATGGAGCTGTTTTATATGCTACTGTCTTGTCCGAAGTAGCATCAAAACTGACCTGGCATCTCAGTTGACCAGGCACTCTGTTAGATGCAGTTATGCTGCAGAGGCCTCTGCTAGATCTGCTGCATCTGCATCTATGCTTCGCAGGTATTCATTGATTCGGTTATAACCATTGCCTGAAGATTTCAAATCTGAAATTCTGGATGCACCACTAGACCACAACCTCCTGTTTGGGAAAACAGTCTGCTGAGCTGTTTAAGAACCTTCAGGAGAAGAGCAAGGAAGCTACAAGACATTAAGCACCTTCTAGTATCTCCTATATCAGAATACTACAGAAACTATCCAGCTAAGACCTATGTCTGACAAATCCCCTCCACTGCTGCTACTCCTTCCAGGCATAGGAAAGGAACCAGGAGGCAAACGTCTTCTCAGCCTACCCACATACTGGAAAATATTAAGATACAACCAAGCACCGTAATACTGGGTGATTTCAACTACCCTGCCATTAACTGGGAAAACTACTCTGGTACCAACACCTTTTTCCAACGGTTCTTGGAATTCATAAATTCCAACACCCTGGATCAACTAATCCATTGTCCCACTGGGGGCTCCAATATCCTAGACCTGGTCATTACCAACATGGAAGATTCTCCACACCAGTGGTCATCCCTTCATTGGTCAGGTGTGACATTAAGCTAATCACCCTTGACATCCCACATCCCACCCCCACCCCCCAGTGAGGAAACCTCCATAAAAAACTTCTCCAAAGCCAACTTTATGCTACTCAAGTCAGAAGTGACTAATTTCATGACACCTATGCAGATGGGAACTGAAAGTCTTGACTGCTGAATCCTACACTAAGGCACTGTACGAGCACATCCACTTGTGCATGAATCGTGCCATCCCAAATGGAACCAAGACACTCTCCTCCAAAAAAAGGAAGCCAGTCTGGTAGTCTGCCATAAACTATACAACAGAAGGAAGAAACTGTTGCAGAAAAGCGGAAAATCCTAGGATGCAAAAAAGAAATCCCTTATCAGCCTCTGTAAGAAGCTGAGATCCCTCATAAAATCCTTCAAAGCTAGTTACGAAAATAAAATTGCTAAAGATTCCAAAGACAACCACAAGGCATTCTATAATTTGTCAAGAATCTAAATGGCAATGCTCAGATCTGCTCTGAGCTACAACAGAATGGCATTAAATATACTGATCCCAAGGATATTGCCAATATCCTGGCAGATCGATTTAGTGCCAACTTCATCCTCTAAAGGGCCCATCTCCATACCAAAAGATTGCCAAATTCTGATAGTCACGGCCACACAAGTAGAAATCACACTTTCCAAAGCTAAAAATACAGAATCCATGGAACCAGATGATATCCCGGGCTGTGTACTACATGAACTACAAAATGAACTGGCACCTCACTTAAGTGTCATGTTTAATCATAGCCTCACCTCACGCTTTGTGCCCACTGAGTGGTGCACAGCTACAGTTATCACACTCCACAAACGGGGATCCACCTTGGATCCCGGAACTACCTTCCCATCAATCTGATGAGCCTGATCTGCAATGGCATGGAATGCGTTATCATGAACTTATAAACGGATATTGGCAGCCTTCAAACACAGGACCCCACCCATTTTGGGTTTGTGAAGGGCCGATCTGGTCTCCTGAACCTGATTGACTTCTTCACATCGGTCTGTAGAGCTGTGGATGAGGATAAGGCGGTCCACACAGCCTGTCTGGATGTCGCCAAGGCATTCAACACCATCCCTCACTCTGGAATCCTAGATAAACTTACTAAGCTGGGCATAAATCCCTACATCACTGGATGGGTTGCAAACTGGCTTACTGACAGAACCCAGACTGTAAAAGTAGCCGACTCCAAATCTAGCTCTAGACTGGTGACAAGTGGAGTATCTCAGGGTTGAGTCCTGGGACCGCTCTCTTGTTTGGCATCTACTTCTCTGAAGTACAGGCCAACATTAAGGGGCTCTGGCTAATGAAGTTTACAGATGACTGCAAACTGGGAGCCATTATTGAATCCCCAAATGATGTGGATCTTCTATAAAAGGTCCTTACAGAAACAGATGCTTGTGCCAGAGCCATGGGCTCAAGCTTAATGCCAATAAATGCATAGTTATCCCCTTTAGGAAAAAAACATGTACCCATGAATTACCACAGCGGTGGCAGTACACTAAACACCTAAAGTGTGATGAGAGACTTGGAGACACAGCTAGACAGTGATCTCAACTTTGATAACCACATCGCCACAACAGTCAGGAAATCCTATCTGGCACACCATCACTAAGGGCTTTTCATTCAGAAAAAAGGAGGTCATTGTCCCACTGTACTCATCCCTCGTCAGACCCATTATAGAGTACAACACCCCGTTTGGTATGTACCTCACAAGACATCTGCAACAGCTGGAAAGGCCGCAGAAATACCTCGCTAAAAGAATCTCAGACCTAAAGCAGATGCCCTATGCTGACAGTCTCTTTTTAAAAAAAAAAAAAAAAAAAAATAAAAACAGCTATACTCTGTGGCATATCATCTACTCGGAGGTGATCTCCACTTAAAATACAAGGCCATGTCAAACCCTAGCTGTTGAGCATGCTCCACTTAAAGAAATCCCAATCAGAGCCACACGCTCCAGGGATCTAAACCTTGTCATCCCAATGAAAAAAACATGCTGGAGGGATAGGTTCCTGACCCAGAGACTCCCCATAATCTGGAATTGACTGCCCATACATGTCAAGCAGAGCACCTCCTTGGCCCTCTTCAGAAGGAACCTTGACGATTGGATGGGAGGTAAGAAATTCACCTTGGGGATCGCGTCCATCGCCCTGCTGGACAAGGGTCCAGGGAAGTAAATATTGTGGGAAGAGCTATCCAGGGAATTGTTATGGCTAGGCTTTTATAGGCCCTAGGTCTGATAGCCTAGTACCAATCTATGAACAAAACAGCCCTTTCAAGACCAAAATGGTACCAACAATGTGTGACTGCCTTACCCATCTCCCTCTGTCAGCCAGTCTTCCCCACTCCAAGCCCTTTTGGAGAACAATCACTCCAGATCGCTGGGTTCTGACAATAGTAGAAAAGGGATATTTCCTATCTCAAAAAGAAAGGCCTACACCAGGGGGCATTCCTCCCCCCCCCAAAAACCAACTACACTTTATTCCACAAATTATACAGGATCCTACTGGCTCATGGAACCACAGAACCTGTCCCCACAGGACAAAATGGAAAAGGTTTCTACTGAAGGCTATTCCTAGTACCAAAAAAGGACAGACCATGGAAGCCAATCCTGGATTTCTTTTCTAAATCTCTTCCTAAAAGGACCCTTCCTTAAGAAATGCTATCCCTTCAGACCCTCCTTCCACTACTGCCACCCCAAGCGTTCATGGCCACTCTAGACCTGAAGGAGGCCTGCCTCCACATCCCTGTACAGCCCATTCACAGAAAGTACTTAATCTTGACTGGGCCCTGTTCTCACTTTCAATTTACTGCATTGCCCTTGGGCTTATCCACTGCACTCATGGTCTTCACCAAATGCCTAGCTCCCAGCATAGTCTATTGCAGGACCAAGGGCTTTCAAATCTATCCCTACCTAGATGATATTCTCATTCTTGTAGAGAAAGAGACCGCCCTAAAAAATCTGCAGTTTTCCATGACTCTACTACAAAGGGTGGGTTCACCCTCAGTCTCCCCAAATCATCCCTTGGACCAGAGCAGGAAAAAATCTTCCTGGGATGCAGGATCTGAACAGACCTGATGAAGGCATTCCTTCCCTCCGGGCAAGGCAATTTCCCTAACAAATCACTACTAGGAACTTATCCAGACCCACCAACGCAAGACAATTCACTTGACTTCTGGGTCTTATGGCAGCCGCTATATTCCTGTGCTGCTGCTAGCCAGGATGCACATGAGGAAGCTAGAGTGGTATCTAAAGAATGTGTGGTCACAACACAGCCACCCTCTAGAGGTCCAGATCCCCTTTCTACCCTGCCTAAAGGCAGAGTTCCGGTGGTGGATTCAACAATTTCAAATTAACCCAGGCCTTCTGCTCCTACCCCCCCACACCAGTTCAACATATGCACAGATGCCTCAGATCTGGGCTAGGGGGCTACCATGAAGGGCCTCAAGGTGCAAGAATGCTAGCAGGCAACCCTCCTGAAAAAGCACATCAACGTAAGGGAAAATGACTGCAGTTCATTTAGCCCTGAAAGATGTTATTGTTTCACTGTTGCAGTCATTACACTTGGGTTATCCTACTGGCAGGCTACCCGCAGTCGGCCAGAATTCCAAAGTCTAGGTCCGGTGACGGTTTGTCGCCTCTTCCCTGACGTCAGAGCGCCAGGGGTATAAAAGATGCAGCCGACGCCATTTTCTTCAGTCTTTCTTGCCGTGCGGTGCCCGAAGCAAAACCAGTTCGCAAGTGCCGGTCGACTCCTGAGATTTTCAAAATTGAATTTCAGAACCGAAGTCTTCAATAAAGCTAAGTACCCCGTTGGGGAAACTTTCCAGACCGATGTCAGTAAAAGTTAACAGTTGTATTTCTTGTGGGAAGCAAATACCTCATAAGGATTTTCACTTTTACTGTATTCCTTGCCAAGGCCCTGACCACATTGCTAGTTGTCGGTTTTGTGCTAGATTCAACCAACGTGCTATTAAGCGTCTGTTTGATTTTGCTTTACATTACTCTGGCTGAAGATTTAACTACATAATGCTGTCGGAACAACAGACCGGAATTAAAAAAAAACGCAAAGACAAAGAAAAGGACAGGCATCCGATGTCTAAAACCGATGAAGCCTCTTCTAGGCCAGTCGCCGGTTCTCAGTGAGGCGCTTTCGCAGCCCCTGACACCCGCTACCTCAGAGCCACAGGCCGCATCCGACTCCCACGTGGAGACACCTAGGCCTCTGGAAACTCCAGGTATTGGGCCTGCGGAAACTATTCCCTCAGATGGGTCCGGAGCCGCTGAGCAGGCATCTGCTTCTGAGGGTGTTTTCAGACCTTCACAGCTTACTATTAAGTCCACTACAGCAGCCAAGGCAAAGTCAAAAACACCATTAAAGACAAGGAAACAAGTACAGCATTCTCCTGGACAGTCATCCATGCCAAAGAAATAGATGCTTAAAGTGGCCGAGGACCTAATTACTTTGATTGGGGGTTCCCATCCCCCTCCTGATAGGCCTAGGCAAGATACTGACTGACTCCTCTGACCAGGTTTCTATTTCCTCCGATTCCTCTTCAGATCAGGGATATTCTCTCCCTCCCTGTGAGGACTCTGATGCAGAAGATTCTATACCTTCAGCCTCTCCACATGAGGATTACTCTTTTGTGGAAACCTGGCACACCATGAGGGAGCATTTCCATTGGGATAGCCAGGATTATTCAGAATCCAAGAAAAGGCTCAGATTTTCTTTTATTGCCTCAGCACAGACCCCTGGCTATCCCCCCTGTGCTTGATATTGTTGATGTTTTCTCTGAATCCAGTTTGTCTCCTGATTCCTTACCCCCTGCACCAGTCAAGCCAGACAGGTACTACAGGATCCCAGACTCTCATAAATTTCTTTATAAAAACCCTGCTGCTGACCCAGAAACTATTTTCTCAGGGTCCCAAAGGGGTTAAGGCTTCCACTGCAAAAAACCCTGTTCCCTCTGATAGGGATTCCAGAACTCTGGATAGATGGGGGGAAAAAGTTTACACTTCTGCTACTTTAGCTGCAAGGGCTTTAAGCTGCCAGTTTTACATGCTCAAATATCAACAATACCTAATGTCTTTGTTAAAACAGAAAATGCTTACAAACTCAGAATGTCCTGGCAGTAAGAAAATGCAGGATTTATTGCATGCAGCTGAACAAGTGGGAAAGCATACTCTGCAATGTGGTTTTGCTTCATTAGAGGCTTCTTGCAGAGCTGCAGTTACAGGCTCTGTCATTCAAATGCATGCTTGGTTAAAAGAACAAAGTTTACCTGATCATGTTAAAGTAAAATTATTGGATGCTCCACTACAGCATAATACTTTGTCTCTTGTTAAGGCAGAAGAGGTGTTAAAGAAAATGGAGGATAAAGCAAAATCATTGCAGACAGTAAAGGATTTCTTACAGGTTCAGCCACCAGACAGGCCACAAAGAGGCAGATACAGATGCCCAAGAGGCAGATCTCAGCCCTAAGGCTCATACAGACCTAAACCAATGGGGTGCTTCAGCCCCCAAAGGAGGAGAAGACCAATCACAACCTTATAGGAAACAGTCCCAGTGACTTCCCTGTACAAATGCCAAGCACTTGCCTTTTGGCAGCACCCTTAGGGGGAAAGCTAGCACTTTTCGCACAAAATTGGCACATGATCACCCAGGACAAATGGGTACTGAATATTGTTTCACAGGGTTGCAGGTTCCACTTTCACACCCTTTCAAAATCAAAAGCTATGCCAGACCTGCCACAAAACCAATAGAGGCACAAAAACAAATTTCTGCTCTCATGGACATGAGAGCTATTCAAAGAGTACTACAGCAAGAACAAGGACAAGGATTTTACTCAAGACTTTTCCTGGTACCCAGAAAGGACAAAGCCTGGAGACCAATACTGGACCTGTCGATCCTAAATGCTTTCTTGGTTGTTCCGAAATTCAAAATGTTGACACTGCAGCAACTTCTATCCATGCTGGGCATGAAGGATTGGCTAGTTACTTTGGACCTCAAGGAGGCATACCTGCATGTCCCAGTCAGACAATCTTGCAGAAGATACCTCAGATTCATAGCTGGCTCAGTGCATTACCAATTTTCTGCGCTGCTCTCTGGCTTATCTACTGCACCCAGGGTCTTCACAAAATGCCTGGCACCAGTAATTGCATTTTGCAGACAAAAAGGAATTCAGATATATCCCTACTTGGACGACTGCCTTATTCAAGCAGAGAGCAAGGACATTCTACTAAAGCATCTGGCATTTGTAAAAAGATTACTGATTTGCCTAGGGTACACAGTAAACGAAAAGAAGTCAAAACTAGTGCCCTCTCGAGATGTATTCCTGGGTGCAAGCTTAAATTTAACTGCCCAGATGGCTTATCTCATGCCAGACCAGCAAAGACAACTGACTCGTTACTTTCAAATGATGGCAACAAAGACCCAGCTCCCTGCAAGAAAAATTCTGCAGGCTCTGGGCTTCATGGCATCCTTCATTCTACTAATTCTGTGCAAGACTGCATATGAGGAAACTACAATGGTATTTTAGTTTGGACTCAACATTGCCACAGCCTAGAAACCATAGTGACTCTTATTCCATGCCTGCAACAGGAGTTTCGATGGTGGGCACTGGCCTGTCACCACAAGGGACAGCCTTTCACCTTACCCACAGCCAGGCAGACAATAACAGATGCATCGGATTATGCCTGGGGGGGGGCACACATGGCAGGAAAATGTATTCAGGGCACATGGCCCAAGGAACAAATGCATCTTCACATCAATCAAAAAGAGATGCTAGCCGTACAGCATTCCCTGACAGCCTTCAAGGTTCTACTACATCCAGGACAACTATTACTAAAGACTGACAATACCACAGTTATGTGGTACATAAGCAAGGGGGCACACATTCCTACCCCCTCTGCAGGCAAGCCATGACTTTGTGGAACACAGCACTGACCTATAAAGTACATCTGCAGGCACAATTCCTGCCAGGAAAGAAAAATACTCTGGCAGACGAACTAAGCAGAAATCTCCTGGATCATCACGAATGGAAACTAAATCCACAGGTCTTCAGCATGATAACCAGGAAATGGGGACACACAGGCAGATCTTTTTGCCTCCCCTCACAACTGCCAACTACAGAGATTCTGCACAAGAACTTATCATTCACAGTCACGTAAAGTGGATGCTCTATCATTCAGCTGGAAAACACTGACAGTTTATGCCTTTCATCCACTGCCTCTTCTTCCCAAGGTGCTCCTAAAAGCCAGACGAGCAACCAAAAATTATTCTGATTGCCCCAGACTGGCCACGCCAGCACTGGTACCCAATCCTAAAGAGCTTGTCTCAAGGCCCAGCCTGGGCTTTACCTCAAATTCATAATCTGATTCAACAAAAC
The DNA here is from genome assembly GCF_019279795.1 of Protopterus annectens. NCBI lineage: Eukaryota > Metazoa > Chordata > Ceratodontiformes > Protopteridae > Protopterus > Protopterus annectens. Next base: position 206,581,163 of record NC_056729.1, read on the forward strand.
AATCAGATTCTGCACAGTCAACTCAGAACCTTAAATCTGGCTGCATGGCAGATAATATAGCCACTCGGACCACACCTCTCTCTAAAGCTGTTATGGATGTTATTTTAGAAGCCAGGAGGCCCAGCACTAGGAAATCTTATGCAGAAAATTGGAAGAGATTATGTGCTTGGAACCAGGCACAAGGACTCTAACCACTTGTTCCAAATATACCTCAGATTTTACAATCCCTAACTGAGATGCTGGACAAAGGCCTATCCTTCTCATCAATTAAGATCCATGCCTCTGCCATGTCAGCTCATTACAATACGGTTTTCCCTCATCCACTACTAAGACAGTACCTCAGAGGGGCAAGAAACAAGGCCCCCAAGGAGAGTACCTACATGGGACCTCAATTTTGTTAGAAAAGCTCACACTGCCTCCTTTTGAGCCAGCCAATACAGCTGATATAAATTTCTTATGGAAAACTGCTCTGCTCCTAGCAGTAACTTCAGCAAGAAGAGTCTGAGTTACATGCATTAATGGCAGTGGAACCTTTCATCATTTTTCATCAGGACAGGGTTTCTCTAAGGACCAACCCAACATTTATGCCAAAGGTAGTATCCAGTGTGGCTTTTAACCAAACCATTCTTTTTCCAACATTTTATCCAAATCCCCAGAATAAAGGGGAAAGACTTTCTGCACGCTACATACACAGCTACGCTTCTATTTGGACAAAACAAAAACTTTCAGAAAAACTGAGCAACTGTTTGTAGCTTATGCTGCAGGATCACAAGGAAAGCCTATCTCTAAGCAGACTATTTCAAAATGGATAGGACCCTGCATTCGTTTTTGCTATTCACAACATGGCAAATCAGTGCCCAAGGGAATTAGGCCACATTCAGCCAGAGCAGCAGCCACTTCAGCAGCCTTCTTCAGAGGAGTACCAACCAAAGACATTTTGGAGGCTGCAACCTGGAGTTCAGTACACACTTTCACCAAGCACTACCACTTACTTCTCTGCTCTAAATCCAGAGCAGGCTTTGCCACTGCAGTTCTGCAGGGCCTTTGTAGCCTCTCCTAATCCTGTTTAGGCCCATCCACCCAACCTCAGCTTTGGGATTCAACCCAAGTGTAATGACTGCAACAGTGAAACACTGTGAACATAGTACAGTTGTGTACCTACCATAAATGTAGATGTTAGTGTATTCACTGTTGCAGTCCAGGTTACCCACCCACCCACCATCCCCCTTTTCTTTGCTGTGACTTTTCTGTACTTCTCTATTCTGTACAACATATGTGGTGTATTTGCTTGTAGATGAAGGAAATGTTTATTTTAGTACATGCGTGCTTCTTAGCATAATTTGTTTAGCCTGCTTATTTGGGGGCACCTGGGGCAAGAAAATCTGAAGAAAATGGCGTTGGCTGCATCTTTTATACCCCTGGCGCACTGACGTCGGGGAAGAGGCGACAGCAACTGACGCCGGACCTTGACTTTGGAATTCTGGCCGACTGCGGGTAGCCTGCCAGCAGGATAACCAAGTGTAATGACTGCAACAGTGAATGCACTCTAACATCTACATTTATGGTGGGTACACAACCTGTACTTTTTTCTCCCCTGCTACAGCCAGGCCCCCTTCAAATCTTCACAGACAACACCACGGTTATGTGGTACATAAACAGGGGGGCGCCAAGTCTTACCTCCTCTGCAAGCTGGCAGTGCAGTTTTGGGATCTAGCCTCACAAAACAACTCTGCTCTACGGGCAGTTTACATCACATCCCAGGACAACCACCAAGCGGATGCTCTCAGAAGATCATTCTGTCTGCTTCATTAGTGGATGTTGCACAGAGTTTTTCTAGACATTGTCCACCAGTGGGGCTCACCTCAAATAGACTTATTTGCCTCTCCCCAAAACAGACAACTGAGAATTTTGTATCAAGGACCACTCCCCACTAGCCTGGAGAGTGGACGCCTTCACCATCTCATGGAAGGGATGATTTCTGTATGCCTTTCCTCTCATTCAAAAGGTCTTCCTAAAAGTCAGGAGGGACAATCCAAAAATCTTGCTGGTGATTCTCTATTGGCCAAGGCAGCATTGGTTCCCCCTTCTACTATCCCTCACCAAGGGCAATTGCCACAAGTTACCCCACAAGGTGGACCCTACTCACACAGCAGAAGGGGACTCTCATCCACCCTCATCTGGAGATGCTGTTTAACACTCTGGGTTTTAAACTTTTAATACCCTTCAGACATCACTACCATATTTCTCCATAAATAAGACCTAACCAGAGAATAAGACCTAGCATGGCTTTCCAGGGTGGTCATGATATAAGCCCTACCCCAAAAAGTAAGCCCCAGTTAAGATAGTCAACAACACACGACTGACTTAAGTATTAACACCTGTTGACTGAGGTTATCGTGCTCTGCTCACCATTTTTGGACCATTCAGACACCCAACTTCTCTTTGCAGTAAATCGTAAGATTCTTTCCCTGGGAGTCCTCCACGATTTTTACTGGAACTCTAATCCTCACTCTCACTTGACTGAGATCATTGGCCCATAAACACTGGCAAATGTACTTTGGTTAAAGTACAAGCAACACACGTAAAATGTGCACACTTGTTAAATGGCTGTGGTGTCTTAACCGTCTCCATTTTGTGTTGCCACTCCTGTCTCACAAGTCTTTATTTACCCCCCCCCCCCCCAGACAAGATGAGTGCAAAAAGAAAGAGCTATTCTGTCGAGTACAAAAAAGGAGTCATGGAGGACTCCCGGGGAAAGAATCTGATAGCGGAGAAGTTGGATCTCCTCCGAATGGTCCGAATATGGTGTGCAGCGTACGATAACGGCAGTCAACAGGCCGACGAGAGAAATAAGACGTGCAAGTGTGGATCAGCTCGGCAACCATTATTTCCTGAGCTGGAAGACATAATCTGTGAATGGATTGCGAACAGGAGAGCAAAGGCTTTGGTTGTACGCAGGGCTGATATTCAAGCATTTGCCCTTGCAATGGCACCACAGTTTGAATTCTTCTGGGGATATTTTTAAGAATCACAACATTGGCTGGATGACTTCCTTCAGCGATATGAACAGTCTCTAAGATCATCAACAACACTGTTCAAGCTAGAAGATACTAAAGTTCTTAAAAGTGCACGTGCATTAGAGTCCTTTGTTGATGGCATCGACTTTTCTAAATACCAGCTCTCCAACAGGATTGCTATGGATGAAACTGCAGTGTTTGTGCCAAGGGTCTCAAACGACAATTTGTTCATTGTTTCACTATTGTCTTTACATTTGGGTAATCTGCTGGCAGGTTGCCCTCAGTCGGCCTGATTAACAAAGTCTTGGGTCCTGCGTCAGTTGCTGTCCCTTCCATGACGTCTTGTAGTCGGGGGTATAAAACATGCAGCAGATGCCGTTACATCAGTCTTTCTTGCCGCGTGGTGCCCGAAGCAGTTCGCAAGTGCCAGTCGGCAGACTCTTGAAATTTTCATTTTTAGAGTTTCAGATCCGAAGTCTTAAACTAAAAGCCAAGTACCCATTTGGGGAAACTTTTTTTTTTTTTTTTTTTTTTTTTGCTCCTTACAGATTTCAGTAAGTTAATAATTGTATTACTTGTGGGAAGCAAATACCTCGTAAGGATTTTCATTTGTACTCTCTTCCTTGCCTAGGCCCTGACCACGACATACTTTGCTGTCAGTTTTGTGCTTTATTTAATCAGCGCACTATCCATCGTTGGAACAGTTTTGTTTCAAAATATTTCAGTTCTCAGTTTAATTATCCAGAAATGACGTCTGTTAGCCATCCGACTACCGGAATACCGAAAAAAAAACGCAAAGAAACCGGCCGTTGAGGTCCAAAGCTGCCGATGACGCTTCTAAGCCAGTTCGCCGGTACTCAGTGAGGCGCTGTCGCAGCCCCTGATATCTATTACTTCTGATTCGCAGGCCACTACTGAGACCCATTTGGAGTCTGGTATGCCACGAGATGCTTCACATGTGGAACCCGCCAATGTGTCTCTACCTTGGATGGGTCCGGAGCCGTTGAGCAGGCACCGGCTTCTGAGGGTGTATTCAGGCCTACAGACTTTCATATTAAACCAACTCCAACTTCAGTGCGAAGGCCTAAATCTTGATCTAGGTGTAAAAAAAAAAAAATGATGCCCAGGCCACATGTTCAGGCCCCTATGCCTACAAAAACAAATTATCAAAATTGCTGAAGATTTAACTCTGATCAGGGGTAGTCAACGCCCCCCCCCCCCCCCCCCCCAGGACTTGGATTGAATTTGACTATGAATCTTCTGAACAGGACTCTGTTTCTTCTGACTCTCTCTTTAAATGATCTGGATCTGTCCATACCTACTTATGAGGACTCTGCAGAGGATTCCGTTCCCTCTGCTTCTTTGCCTGAGGATTTCTCTTTTGGGGAAACTTTACATACCTTAAGGGATCATTTCCACTGGGAAGTCAGGATTTCTCTGAATCCAAAAAGAGGCTTAGGGATTTCCTTCTTCCTCAGCATAGGCCTTTGGCTATACCTCCTGTACTAGATATTGTTGTGTTTTTGGAATCCAGTATGGCCCCTGATTCCTTGCCTCCAGCACCTAGCAAACCAGACAGGAACTACAGGGTTCCTGAGTTGCACAAATTCCTTTTCAAAAATCCTGTTGCGGACCCTGAAACCTTTTCTCAGGGTCCCAAGGGCATTAAGGCTTCTACTGCTAAAAATCCTACCCCTTCTGATAGAGACTGCAGAGGGCTGGATAGATGGGGTAAAAAGGTTTATACTTGTGCAGCTTTAAACTGTCAATTCCATATGCTAAAATATCAACAGCATATCATGGGACTGCTTAAACAGAAAATGATGTGGATTTCTGACTGTGTGGATAATACAGATTTGCAGGATTTATTGCATTCAGCTGAACAAGTTGGCAAAGATACTTTGTGATGTGGTTTTGATTCCTTAGAGGCCTCTTGTAGGGCTGCTGTTACTGGGTCTGTGCTTAGAAGGCATGCTTGGCTTAGAGCAATCTCTGCCTGATCATGTTAAAGCAAAACTTTTGGATGCTCCTTTACAGCAGGACCGCCTGTTTGGCAATAAGGCTGAAGAAGTTCAAAGATGGAAGATAAAGCTAAATCTATGCAAACTGTGAAAGATTTCTTACAAGTGCAACCTCCTAGATTTAGTAGGCATTGGCCTACTAAGAACTGGTCCTTTCCAGCTCCTTCCAGAGCCACTACGGCCAAACCCAGACATTCCAAAAGCACCAGGTTAAGTCCCTAGGGACTTTCAGAACTAAGCAATGGTGTGCTTCCACTTCCAAATCTGGAAACAACAAGGCACCACCCTGTGGTAAACGGTCTCAATGACTTCCCTTTGAAATTACCAAGCACTTGCCTTAGCCGCCCCTTTGGGGGGAAAACTGGCAACTTATAACCCAGGACAAATGGGTTTTAAATAGTGTCCCAGGGATACAGATTTCATTTCCACACATTGCCAACACCAAATGGATGTCCAGACCTGCCCCCAAATCAGTGGGCAGAGGCTCAGAAACAAGTACTTTCCCTCCTAAACATGGGGGCAGTTCATCTAGTACCAGAAGAGGAAAAGGGACACTGTTTCTATTCCAGACTTTTCCTGGTACCCAAAAAAGACTAATCATGGCGTCCAATTCTGGACTGGTCTACTCTAAATACCTTTCTGGACATTCCAAAATTCAAGATGCTGACTCTTTACCAGTTACTTCCTATGCTAGGCAAGGATGCCTGGTTGGCAACTCTCGACTTAAGAGGCTTACCTGCATATCCCAATCAGGGAATCTTGCAGAGGATTCCTACGCTTCAAAGCAGGCTGCATGAGTTGGCTCCAGTAATTGCATTTTGCAGGCAAATATTCAAATATATCCATACCTGGACGATTGTCTTAATTCAGGCAGAAAACCAGGCCATTCTTCTAAAACATCTGGCATTTGTAAAGAGTTCTAACCTGTCTAGGGTACACCATAAACAAAAATAAATCTCAACTGGTACCCTCTCAAAAGATTACTTTCCTGAGTGCAAGCTTGAATACAACTGCCCAGGTGGCTTTCCTTACGCCAGAAAAGCAAATTCATTTGGTGACTTACTTCAAACAGGTGGCCACAAAAACATGCTATCTGCAAGGCATACACTGCAAGCCTTTGGGTTCATGGCCTCCTGCATACTTCTGATTCCATATGCATGACTGCATATGAGGAAACTTCAGTGGTACTTAAAAGGTTTATGGAGTCAACCTTGTCACAGCCTGGAAACTGATTCCTATCATATCTTGCCTGCAACTAGAGTTCCTATGGTGGGCATAGGCGTGCCACCAAAACAAGGGACTGCCATTCACACCAGCTCCTGCCACCCAACCACAAATGCAGCAGACTATGCATGGGGGGCTCATCTGGCAGGGAAATGCATTCAGGGCAAATGGAGCCCAAATCAAATGCACCTTCATATCAATCAAAAAGAAATGCTAGCTGTACAGAATGCACTGACAGCCTTCAAGGACGACCTTCATCCAGGGCAATTACTGATAGACAAACACCACCACGGTTATGTGGTACATAAACAAGCAGGGGGTACACATTCCTACCCCCTCTGCAGACTAGCCATGGCATTGTGGAACACAGCCTTGAACTACCATTTACAACTACAAGCTCAATTCCTGCCAGGAAAGCAGAATGTTCTGGCAGACGAACTAAGCAGAAATCTCATGGACCCTCGCGAATGGAGACTGGAACCACGGATTTTCAACCTGTTGACACACAAATGGGGGAGCCCAGACATAGATCTTTTTGCCTCACCCCAGAACTACCAGTTGGGCAAATTTTGCACAAGAACTCATCGCAAAAAAAACTGGAAAGTGGATGCTCTGTCCTTCAGCTGGAAAAATCTATCAGTCTGTCTTTCCTGTTCTGCCTTTGCTCTCCAAAGTACTACTAAATGATTTTGATTGCTCCAGACTGGCCTCGCCAACACTTGTACCCACACCTGCGCAGTGTCACATTTCTCTGTGGCACCTGGCTCAGACACCTTGTCTCAGCAGGAGAACCAAATTCTGCACCCTCTGCTCCAAACATTGAATCTTGCAGCTTGACTAATCACTTAAATTCCCCCTTAGCATCCCTCAGCAAACCTGTGATGGATGTCATTTTGGAGGCGAGAAGACCTAGTACTAGAAAATCTTATGCTGACAAACTGAAAAGGTTCTGTGCCTGGAATTGCTCTCAAGGGATGAGCACAGCAGTGCCCAATTTACCTCAGATTTTGCAATACTTAACTGAGATGCTTAGTGTCTTTTTTTTTTTTCCATAAAAATCCATGCCTCAGTCATTTCAGCTCATTACAACACAGACCTCCCCCCCCCCCCTTCTCTCATCCTCTTCTAAAGCAGCTTCTCAGATGGGCCAAAAACTTGAGACCACCCAGGAGAGCCCCAACCCCTGCCTGGGACCTTCTCTTTGTATTAGAGAAACTCACTCTACCTCCTTTCGAGCCAGCTGCAACTGCAGACTTAAAATTTCTCTCCTGGAAAACCGCCTTCATTTTAGCAATCTCTTCAGCTAGAAGGATATCTGAATTACAGGCCCTTATGGCAGTGGAGTGTTGTCTTTCATGTTGACAGGGTGTCACTCAGGACCAATCCATCATTCATGGCCAAGGTGGTATCCAGTGTGGCTCTTAATCAGTCCATCCATTTGCCAACTTTCTTTCTCAATCCACAGAACAAGGTGAAGTGGATTCTGCATTCATTGGATGTACACAGACAACTTAGATTCTACTTGGACAGGACTAAATCTCAAAGAAAATCTGAACTGCTGGTAGCATTTGCTGCAGGGGCAGAGGGGAAGGCTATTTCAAAGCAAACCATTTCTAAATGGATAAGCCATTGTATTAATTTCCGTTATAAGCACCATGGAAAACCTATCCCCCAGGGGATCAGATCTCATTCCACCAGGGCTACATCTACTTCAGCAGCCTTTCTCGGAGGTGTTCCTACCAGGGATATTCTAGAAGCTGCTACCTGGAGTTCAGTTCATACTTTCACCAAGCATGATCACTTACCAATGTTCTCTAAATCAGAGCTGGCTTTGCCACTGCTGTTTGCAGGGCCTTATAGCTGGTCCTAATGCTGTATAAATCCATCCTCCCAACCTTAGCTTTGGGAATCTACCCAAATGTAATGACTACAACAGTGAAACATTAACATAGTACAGTTGTGTACACTTAACATAAATTTAGATGTTCGAGTGTATTCACTGTTGCAGTCCTGGTTACCCTCCCTCCAGCCCCCCGTTTTTCTTTTACTATACCTCTTCTCTCTTTTACTATGCTTTAAAAGCCTTTTTGGTGTATTTGCTTTTGTTTGGAGGTATATTTTTGTTTATATACGGCACCTGACATCTGGGGCAAGAAAAACTGATGGAATGGCGTCTGCTGTATGTTTTATACACCTGACGTCATGGAAGAAGGGACTGCAACTGGCGCAGGACCCAAGACTTTGTTAATCAGGCTGACTGAGGGAAACCTGCCAGCAGATTACCCAAATGTAATGACTGCAACAGTGAATACACTTGAAAATCTATATTTATGGTAAGTATCCACAACTGTACTTTCAGATGGGTGCCTCGTCCATCTACATTCCCTCTACTGGTTACGAAAGTGCACGCGTTACCTGTATTTTGGTAATTTCTGTCTAGATGGAAAGAAAACCCGACCTCTAATCATTAGGACATTAAAGATCAGATTGAACATCTTTCAGGCATTTACATTCTTGAAACTGAAAAAGCCTGGTGCGCACAAGCAGTTATAAGGAAGTGGGTCGATGTAATGCTGCCACTTGTTTTGCGAGGTGGCGAAAGAGATCTGCTAATCTGGGATTCAGCCAGCACTCGCCATGCTAAAGACATGAAGAAATTCCTTGCACAGAGAATAGTGCCTCAAGTAAATTATTCCCCCAGGAATGACTGCCTATCTCCAGACTCTTGATATTGCAGTAAACAAGCCATTTAAGGACCATTTGCGCATGGAACTCAATGACTACATTGAAAATAGAATGGAGCGAAATCCGCATGGAAACTTTGAAGCCTAAGCCTACAAGAGGTCGTGACTTGGGTAAAAAATTCATAGGATAAAATCACTGACAGCTGTGTTGCCAATGCACTATGAGCAGGCTACTTGGACAAGCAGTGCTTATTTAAGGAGAGCTCTATTAGGCATGACAGATTGGGGCCAATGGTTCGACTGGAAATGGAGTCGCACGAAATTCAGGCTGGAATTTGGGGGTTCGAGACTTATCACAATGTTCCAGAAGAAGATGACATGACTGTATTTGAATATCTTTTTCATTATCGGGGAAACGGAATGGATTGCTTCTTCTTTCAGCTGCCAGCAAGACCTTGTCAGTTTTTTTTACTTTATTGCATTAAGGCAACCTTTCATTATCAAGAGGTAATTGCAAAGTAAGGTCACTAGTTCCCAGACTTCATTTTTATGACTTTATATCATTCTTCTCTTATGGTTTGGGTAAGGAGTAAAGAAAGCATCACCACTGAAAAAGTGGCAGTTAGTCGCCTGTTTTTTTTTTTTTCCCCCTCTTCCAAAACACATGTATTGAGATTTTTCTGCACTTACTGTTAAGAATGAAATGTTGCACTGTGAAAACCAAGGATGTTATGTGATCCTATCTCGCCTACATTCTGTACTGATGGGCTCAGAGCCGATCCTTGGCTCCGACTCGGCACGCTATGCTATAGAGCGAAGCCTCTCATTGGCTGAGCTATTCTCTGTCCCAGGATGCACCACCACTAATCCCCCAGATCTCGTTTGCCGCTTACAAGCTAGGACGTGGTCTCAAACTTGGCTGAGCTAAGTGCTGTTTTTTTCTACCTGTCAGGAAGTTCTCTATTCTTACCCAAAAGCTGTTTTAACAGCTATTGTTGTACGCGTGTTTTTTGGTTTAATTTTGTGGTAAATTTGTGTGTTTGTTTAGGGAAAGGTTTCCCGTTTAAGTTAGAGGGGCCTTCCCCTATTCCTTAGCAAGTTTCTCTTTTTTTAAGGAGGTCAAGTACCTGTTTAAGTTAGAGGGTTCTTGGCCCTCCTTTTTGGTGTTTGTGATATTGGTATTGTATCGTAACAAAAAAAAAAAAAAAAAAAAAAAAAAATATATATATTTATATATTGTTTAAAATCTTTGTTTTTCTGACTAGATAGTGTTTTTTTCCACGGTTATAGTGACTGTTTTAGAGACATTATGTCCAAAGAACATAGACCCTCAGGGTTCAAAAAGTGCACGAGGTGCAATTATAAAATGTCTATAACCGATCAGTCCTTGTGTTGGCGGTCGTGACTGCTCACCTGAGGAGTCTAGGATTCCAGGTGTTTCCGTATTTGGATGACTGGCTCCTAACTGCCACCTCCAGACGTCTACTATTGCGGAACCTACAAGCCACAATATCACTAGGCACTTCCATTGGAATCACCTTCAATTGGCCAAAGTCTGTGTTGCTGCCATCTCAACGCATAAGATTCATCGGAGTAGAAATAGACTCAAACCGAATGCGGGTCTATCTTCCTACAGAAAGGATACAAACCATACAAGCTCAAGTCCGAGCCTTGCTTCTCAGATCCAAAGCTCCAGCCAGGATGGTCTTGCAGCTATTGGGATCTGTCTGCCACGGTTCTTCTAGTTCCCCTAGCAAGGTTGCATATGAGAATTCTCCAGTGGCAGCTCCAGCCAGGATGGTCTTGCAGCTATTGGGATCTATGTCTGCCACGGTTCTTCTAGTTCCCCTAGCAAGGTTGCATATGAGAATTCTCCAGTGGCTTCTTTGGACACAGTGGTCCTTTCAGGATCTCCTGCTCAGTCGCCTCATATGGATCACGGAAACCTGCAAACTGGACCTTCGCTGGTGGCTTGTGCCCTCCAATCTGGATCAGGGTCGACCTTTTGTTCCACCCCCTCCTATGGCCACTTTGACTACGGATGCCTCCCAGATGGGGTGGGGGGGGGGGTCATTCCCTGGGCAGGTCAGTCCAAGGCAAATGGCATTCAGAAGAGTCTTCTTCATATCAACATTTTGGAAATGAGGGCGGTGCTTCTATCTCTACAAGCCCTTCACGATTACCTCCCTCAGGGCGTAATTGCCATTCACTCCGACATGTCAGTGGTCTGGTATCTGAACAAGCAGGGAGGAACCAGATCCTACCCTCTTTGCAGAGAGACCATGAGAGTCTGGGAATGGGCAGTGGCGACCAGACGTTTTCTGGTAGCAACTCATATCCCTGGCAAATCCAACGTGATAGCCGACAGACTGAGCAGAACTATCCTCTCTCCTCACGAGTGGTCTCTGAACAATGCAGTGACAACTCAGATCTTCAGCAAATGGGGAATTCCTTGTTGCGACCTCTTCGCAACCCGCTGAGCTGAAGTGCAGAAAGTTCTTCTCCCTCACTCCAGCTCCGGGGGAGAGTCCTATGGATGCACTAGCCCATCCTTGGCCCACCGGCTTGCTATACGCCTTCCCCCCAGTTCCCCTCCTTCCCAGAGTGATCCAAAAGGCGTCTTACTTAGGGAGCAAAATGATCTTAGTTGCTCATTACTGGCCTCGTCAGGTATGGTTCCCCTATCTTTGGAAATATGCACTGGACGGTCCATGGTTCCTGGATCGGATCCCAGACCTATTAATTCATCAGTCGGGACTACTCCACCAGTCCCTTCACACTTTGAAGTTAACAGCTTGGCTCTTCCTCTTCCGACTATAGTCGGGAATCATACCTTAGACCCGGAAGTCATACATATCTTATCTTCGGCCCACAAGTCTGCCACTAAGAAATTGTATACTAGCAAATGGAAGAGATTTGCGATTTGGGCTCAACTCCGGGGTCTGTATCCCATCACTATTCCTGTATCAGAAGTCCTAAAATTTCTAACTTCCCTTTTCAATCAAGGTTCTTCAGTCTCTACCATCAAGGTCCAATTGGCAGCTATTTCCAATTTTCATGAATCTATAAACCCACCTTTAATGAGCAACAGATTGTGTAAAACCTTCATGAAAGGTGCTGCACTTTTACGACCTCAGATTTCTCATCCTGCTCCTCCGTGGGATCTCGATGTGGTGTTGCGTGCCTTATCCTCCTCCCCCTTCGAACCGGCAGCAACATGTGATTTGAAATTTCTATCTTGGAAAACTGCTTTTCTGGTCGTGATTACTTCCGCCAGAAGGGTTTCAGAGCTTCAAGCTCTATCTGTAAAACCACTGTACCTGGTTTTTCACAAAGATAAGAGTATCTCTCAGGCCTAATCCATCCTTTGTCCCTAAAGTTTGTTCCAGTTTTTGCCTGCAACAGTCATTAGAACTTCCAGTTTTCTTTCCAAACTACTCAAACAAAGCAGAATACATATTCCACACATTGGATGTCCACAGGCAATTGCGTTTTTATTTAGATAGGACCAAACAAACAAGGAAAACAGATCAATTGTTTGTGTCCTTTGCGGATAATAAATTGGGCAAAGCCGTCACAAAGGTCACTATTGCCAAATGGATCAGGGACTGTATTACTCAAGCTTATTCTTATTCTAACAAAGAGCTTACCACCTCTGTCAAAGCTCATTCTATAAGAGCTATGGCTACTTCAATAGCATTCCATTCTAAGCTTGCCATTAGTGACATTTGTGCTGCGGCTACGTGGTCTTCCCCGCACACTTTCATTTCCCACTACAAATTGGATGTGGTATCCCGGGGGCGAGCTTCATTTGGTTCCACAGTGCTCAGGAGTGTTTTCCAGTGAGCCACCCAGGATTTAGGTGCTAGGGACGCTGTCCCATCAGTACAGAATGTAGGCGAGATAGGATCACATAACATCTTTTAGTTATGTACTCACCATAACTTTAGATGTTTGTGATCCATCTCTCCTACATTCCCAATAACCCACCCTCCTTCCCCCTTCCTTGGAGATCAGAAGAGATCGGACGGTCCGAATTGTGTTTCATCTTGAAACACCTGGCAATGTTATATGAACAAGTTATGTGTGTGTGCATGAATGCGGACAAACAAGATCTGGGGGATTAGTGGTGGTGCATCCTGGGATAGAGAATAGCTCAGCCAGTGAGAGGCTTCGCTCTATAGCATAGCGTGCTGAGTCGGAGCCGAGGATCGGCTCCGAGCCCATCAGTATAGAATGTAGGAGAGATGGATCCCAAACATCTAAAGTTATGGTGAGTACATAACTAAAAGTTTAGATATTCTGAAGATGAAATTATTGTTGCACTGTATGTAGAATTCTCACACAACTGTTGATGCATTACCTAGAACTGTTGCTTAATAACAGAAAAGTACCAAGTAAATGTCAGTTTGCGTACATGAATAAATTAATAGGTTCATAGGTAGGTATTAGGCTATTGGCCCTAGGGCCTAAGTAAGCCTAGCCAAAAGGGTACCCTGGCTTTTGCCGCCCAAGAAAATTATTTTCCTGTGCCCCTGTTGAGCAGAGCCGCAGAAGTGATCCCTGGGGTGAATTTCCTATTTCCCATCCAATCCAGATTTTTCTTAGAGTGCTAATGAGGAGCTCTGTTTGACATGGATAGGTAGTCTGTTCCAGAGTATGGGGAGTCTCTGGGACAGTAATCTATCCCTCCAGCATGTTCTGTTTATTGTGGTGACAAGGTTTAGGTCCCTGCAGCATGTAGTTCGGAGGGATTGGGAATTCTTTAAATGGAGCATGTCCAACAGCTCTGTGTTTGACATAGCTTTGTATGTTAGGCAGAGATTGCCTCTGAGTAAGCGATATGCGACGGAGTAAAGCTGGAGTTTTTGAGCCTGTCTGCGTAGGGTATCTGAGGCCAGTAATCCTCTTGTGAGGTATTTCTGTGGCCTCTCCAGATGTTCTTAGTGTTTCACTGTTGCAGCCATTAAATTTGGGTAATCCTGCTGGCAGGTTGCCCTCGGTCAGCCTGAATTCCAAAGTCCAGGGTCCCACGTCGGCCGCTGTCGCCCCTTCCCTTACGTCAGGGGTATAATAGATGCGGCCGACGCCATTTTGTCTTTCTTGCCACGTGGTGCCCGAAGCAGAAGCAGTTCGCAAGTGCCGGTCGGCCGACTCCTGAGATTTTCGTGTTCGAGTTTCAGATCCGAAGTCTTCAATAAAGCTAACTTTTTTCTTGCTACAGACCGATGTCAGAAAAAGTAAATAATTGTATTTCTTGTGGAAAGCAAATACCTCATAAGAACTTCCATTCTTACTGTATTCCTTGCCTAGGCCCTGATCACAATGTTGCTGGTTGTCGGTTTTGTGCTAGATTTAACCAACGCACTATTGAGCATCGGTATGATTTTCCTTTAAACTATTTTGGACGCCGGTTTAATTATCAAGAAATGTTGTCTGAGCCATCTGACTACCGGAATTTGCAAAAAAACGCAAAGAAAAGGAGACAGCCGAGGCCCAAAACAGACTACTAAGCTTCTCCCAAGCCAGTCGCCATTTCTCAGTGAGGTGCTTTCGCAGCCCCTGACACCCGCTACTTTAGAGTCGCAGGCCGCTACAGACACCCACGTGGAGTCGGCCATGTCGCTGGAAACTCAAGGTATTGGAGCCTCTGATACTATTCCTTCAGATGGGTCCAGAGTTGCTGAGCAGTCACCGGCTTCTGAGGGTGTATTCAGACCTAAACATCTTTACATTAAACCAACCTCAGCTTCTAAGGCAAAGAAACTCAAGAGCCACGTGGACAGACCTCTATGCCCAAAAAACAGATGCTCAAAATGGCCGAAGACTTGATTACCTTGATCAGGGGTTTCCATCCCTCGCCTGATAAGAGGCCTAGGCAAGAGACTGACTATGAATCTTGAGTTCAGGTTTCTATTTCTTCTGATCAGGAATATTCTCTTCTCCCCTATGAGGATTCTGATGCTGAAGAATCTATACCTTCAGCTTCTCCAGAGGACTATTCTTTTGGGGAAACCTTGCATACCATGAGGGAGCATTTCCACTGGGAGAGCCAAGATTTTTCAGAATCCAAAGCTTACGGATTTCCTTTTACTACCTCAACACAGGCCACTATCTATTCCACATGTTAAATATTGTAGATGATGGTGTTTTCGGAGTCTAGTCTTACCCCTGACTCCTTAACTCCAGCTCCTGTTAAGCCTGACCGATATTACAGGGTTCTTGACTATCTCCTAAATTCCTTTTTAAAAACCCTGCTGCAGACCCAGAAACTATTTCACAGGATCCCAAAGGAGTTAAGGCTTCCGCTGCAAAATACCCTACCCCCTCTGACAGAGCTTCTAGGGCACTGGATAGATGGGGGGGGGGAAAAAGGTTTACCCATCTGCTACCTTGGCTATAAGGGCCTTTAAACTGTCAGTTTCATATGCTCAAATATCAGCAACATGTCATGGCATTCCTTAAAACAGAAAATGATGTTAAACTATGTGCAGAAAACAAGGAAATGCAGGATTTATTGCATGCAGCTGAACAAGTTGGAAAGCATACTTTGCAATGTGATTTTGATTCTTTGGTGGCCTCCTGCAGGGCTGCAGTTACAGGTTCTGTAATTAGGAGGCATGCTTGGTTAAAGGAACAAAATCTGCCTGATCATGCCAAAGTTAAATTATTAGATGCACCTTTACATCATGATACTTTGTTTGGTGTTAAGGCAGAGGAGGTGTTAAAGAAAATGGAGGACAAAGCTAAATCTATGCAAACTGTCAGATTTTTTACAAGTATAGCCACCTAGGTTTAGTAGACACTGGCCTACAAAGAATTGGTCATTTCCTGTGTCAGCTCCTCAAAGGAGCAGATCCAGACGCCCTAGGGGCATTTCCCAGGCGCAAGGTTCCTATAGGTCAAAACAATGGGGTGCTTCTACCTCCAAAGTTGGAGAAGACAAATCACAACCATACAGGAAACAATCCCAATGACTTCCCCCCTGCCTGCACCAAGCACTTATCTTCTGGCAGCACCCTTAGGGGGAAAATTAGCACTTTTTTCACAAAATTGGCACATTATAACCCAGGACAAGTGGGTTCTAAACATCGTGTCACAAGGCTACAAGTTCCTTTTCCATACCCTGCCAGAAGCAAACAGCTGGCCAGATCTGCCAAAAAAAATCAATGGGCAGAGGCACAAAAACAAGTCTCATCCCTCATGGACATGGGGGCCATTCAACAAGTACCAGAGCAAGAGCAGGGACAAGGATTTTACTCATGACTGTTCTTGATACCCAGAAAGGACAAGACCTGGAGACCAATACTGGACCTATCTATTCTGAACACATTCCTGGCTATACCAAAATTCAAGATGATGACTTTGCAGCAGCTTCTGCCCATGCTGGGCAAGAACGCTTGGCTAGTGACTCTAGACCTAAAAGGCATACCTGCATGTCCCAATCGGACAATTATGCAGAAGAATACCTCTGATTCAAGGCTGGCTAAATGCATTACAAATTCTCTGCACACTGCCCTTTAGCTTATCTACTGCACCCATGATCTTTACAAAGTGCCTGGCACCAGTAATTGCATTCTGCAGACAAAGAGGAATACAAATATATCCTTACTTGGACGACTGTCTAATTCAAGCAGAGAACAAGGACAGTCTACAGCTTCTGGCGTTTGTGTAAAAGACTTATAATATGCCTAGGGTACACAGTCAAAGAAAAGAATTCAAAACTAGTACCCTCTCAAATATTATTCCTTGGTGCAAGCTTAAATACAACTGCCCTGATGGCTTATCTCATGCCAGACAAAGGCAACCGACTACCTATTTCAAAATGTTGGCAACAAAGGCCCAGTTATCTGCAAGAAAAATTCTGTAGGCTTTGGGCTTCATGGCATCCGGCATCCTACTAATTCCATATGCAAGACTGCATACGAGGAAACTTCAATGGTACCTAAAGTGTTTGGACTCAACATTGCCACAGCCTGAAACCATGATTACTCTCATTCCCTGCCTACAACAGGAGTTTCGATGGTGGGCAAAGGCTTGTCACCAAAACAAGGGACAGCCATTCATATTACCCCCAGCCATGCAGACGCCCACAACGGATGCATCAGATTATGCCTGGGGGGCCCACATGGCAGGAAGATGCATTCAGGGCACATGGTCCTTAACCCAAATGCATCTACATATCGATCAAAGAGATGGTAGCTGTTCAGAATGCCCTGAAGGCCTTAAACGACCTACTTCATCCGGGTCACCTACTGATAAAACTGACAACACCACGGTCATGTGGTATATAAACGAACAGTGGGGCACATATTCTTACCCCCTTACAGACTAGTCATGACTTTGTGGGACACTGCATTAACTTACCAAGTATATCTGCAGGCACATTTCCTGCCAGGAAGGAAAAATACTCTGGCAGACGAATTAAGCAGAAACCTAATTGAGCAGAAACCTCATGGATCCCCACGAGTGGCAGCTGGATCCACAAGTCTTCAGCATAACAAGGAAATGGGGATGCCCGGACATAGTTCTATTTGCCTCCCCTCACAACTACCAACTAAAAAGATTCTGCACAAGGACTTATCACAGACAAGCATGGAAAGTGGACACCCTATTTTTAGCTGGACAAATCTATCAGTATATGCCTTTCCCCCCCAACGTACTCCTAAAGGTCAGACAGGAGAAGCCAAAAATGATACTGATTGTCCGAGACACTCCCTGCCAGTACTGGTATCCAATTCTAAAGAACTTGTCTCAATGCCTAGCTTGGACCTTACCTCAAATACCTCATCTACTGTCCCAGCAAAACAATCTGATCCTGCACAGCCAACTCAGGACTTCAAATCTGGCAGCATGGCGGATAATGTAGTCATACAAAATACACCTCTCAGTAAAGCTGTGATGGATGTCATTTTGGAGGCCAGAAGGCCTAGTACTAGAAATTCTTATGCTGGAAAATGGAAGAGATTCTGTGCTTGCTTAAACACCCCAGCTTTGGCCGGCTAAGAACTTGGTTATATTCAACTGGACGTATAAGAGAATTTAAGTACCTTTATCTGCACTTTTTTTTAAAAAACATACAGCATTTAATTTGATTTAAACTGTGTTGTAGGAATATTAACTGAACTGGCAGTTTTAACTCTGCTCTTCAGTTATTCCCAGCCACCCTCCCTGTTTTTGTTTTGGTGTTAATCTTAGTGGCCTTGAAACTGCCCGCCCCTCAGCCTGCCTCTGGGCCCATCTCATTTGCTCACTCAACTGAGTGCAGTGAGATCATATTCTGATTTCAGGCACTCCTACTGTGTACAAAGAGCATTTCCTGTTAAGTGGTATAGACTATTTGTAGGCTTCTGAGCCCCCAAGCCCTTCTGTGTTTGAGGGAAGCCTTCTAGCTTTTCTTTCTTATAACTAGCCAGTTTTCTAGTTTCAGCACTCAAATCTGTTTTTCTGATCTCAGCACTTGTTCAGATAAAAAAAAAAAATTCATCTGCTTTTACTGTACTTGTGTTTCTACCTACTTCATTTTACTTTTGCATCATCTAAAAAAATACTCAATTGTATTTATTACTGCTTGGTGTAACTCATTCTAAGCCTTTTGGTTTAAACACTTGGGCTTCGGACCAGTTTTGCACCGAGAGGGTTTGTGGTCTGCACTGTAGTGGCAGAACAGGTAGCTTACATCCTTCTAGGTTGGGAACTGCTGATCAGTGTCTGTTATTCTAAAAGTGTATTAATTCTGATTTAAGCACTTGGGCTTTCAGGCCAGTTGTTTTACATTAAGAGGGTTCGTGGTCTGCACTCTTGTGGGAGGAGAGGCTGGACTCTGCCCTTCTGAGCTGGGAATTTCTGGTTAAAGGCTTATAGTGCATATGCATATCTGAACTGCTTCTTACTGAAGTTGGTGAACCTTGTTTGCTGTGGCATAGACTGGATTTGGGCCTGCTGGATCTAGCTTTGTTTGTGTAACTTGAGCACTAATCCAGACATTCTCTAAAGTATTCAATTGTATTTATTACTGCTTGGTTGTAACTTGATTAAAGTGTAGCTATCATTCTA
>NC_056729.1:206605664-206633164 GCF_019279795.1 Protopterus annectens
AGACTTGTTCCATCCCAAAGAATAACCTTTCTGGGTGCGAATCTAGATACAACCACCCAAATGGCTTTCCTCACAGAAGAAAAACAGTCAACTACCAGATTACTTCAAAAGTCTGACAAGAAAAACTCAGCTGACTGCAAGGAAAATCCTGCAGGCCCTGGGTTACATGGCTTCTTGCATCCTTCTGATTTCACAAGCAAGGCTGCATATGAGGAAACTACAATGGTACCTAAGGAGTTTATGGTCTCAGCACAGTCAAAGCTTGGAAACTTATACCACTCATCCCATGCCTTCAAAGGGAATTTTTGTGGTGGGCTCAAGCAAGCCAGTCAAACAGGGGTCTGCCCTTCAACAAACCATTAGCCAGCCAAACCATTACAACGGACGCTTCAGACCACGGATGGGGAGCGCACATGGAGGGCAGATGCATTCAAGGTCTATGGTCACAAAAAGAGCTACGCATGCACATAAACCACAAGGAACTTCTGGCAGTGATACATGCAGTCGAAGCCTTCAAACCTTTTCTGCATCAAGGCCACCTACTAATGACAGACAACATCACAGTTATGTGGTACGTAAACAAGCAAGGAGGCACCCATTCATATCCTCTTTGCAGACTGGCAATGAATCTATGGGAACTTTCCTTGAAACTCAACATAGAGCTGCAATCTCAATTTGTGCCAGGGAAAGACAATATACTGGCGGACAGCTTAAGCAGAAATATCATGGATGCTGCACCCAGACATCTTTCTACAGATAACACAATCATGGGGCAGGCCGGACATAGATTTTTTTTGCCTCCCCCCACAATCATCAGCTGAAGAAATTCTGCTCAAGGACATACCACCCACAAGCATGGAAAGTGGACGCCCTCTCTTTCAGCTGGAGAACTCTAACAGTGTATGCATTTCCACCTCTCCCATTAATGACCAAGGTCTTACTGAAGATCAGGACAGAGCAGCCGGAAGTGATTCTGATAGCTCCGGACTGGCCAAGACAGCACTGGTACCCACTGTTAAAGAGCATGTCACGCACGAAACCATGGCCTCTTCCTCAGTGGCCACTGCTCCTGACACAGCACAATTACAAAACTCTGCATTCCAACCTGAAAACCTTGCAACTAACAGCCTGAAAAATACCTTGATTCCTCCTCAAGACAGGCTATCCCAGAGAGTGAAGGATATTATCATGGAACCTCGCCGGCCTTCCACAAGAAAGGCATATTCAGCAAAATGGAAAAGATTTCTCATTTGGAACACCACAAAGGGCCTAGATGTGACAGTGATGAACATGGCACGTATCCTGGAGTACTTGGCAGAAATGTTCCACAATGGTCTGTCGTACTCTTCCATTAAAATTCATGCTTCAGCAATTTCAGCAGAGTACAATACTGATCCACCTGTCTTCTCACATCCTCTCCTAAGGCAATTTCTAAGAGGGATCAAAAACATCAAGCCTCCAAGGACACCACCACTGCCTACTTGGGACCTTAACTTCGTGTTGGAAAAACTAACACTGCCTCCCTTTGAACCAGCAGCATCTGCAGAGCTACAGTTCTTGTCTTGGAAGACTGCCTTCCTTCTGGCCATAACCTCAGCAAGAAGAGTATCCGAGTTACAGGCCCTCATGGCAGTACAGCCATTTACTATTTTTCATCAAGACATAGTCTCATTGAGAACCAATCCTACATTTATGCCAAAGGTGGTATCCAGGGTCTCATTAAACCAAGCTATTCATTTGCCTACCTTCTTTCCGAATCCACAAAACAAAGGGGAGAAACTTCTGCACACCCTGGACATACACAGACAGTTGCGCTACTACTTGGACAGAACTAAAAGTTACAGAAAAACTGACCAGCTGTTGGTAGCATATGCTGCTAGTGCACAAGGAAAAGCAATTTCCAAACAGACAATCTCAAAATGGATAGGGAATTGCATTCGTTTTTGTTACTCCTTTCATGGAAAAACTGTGCCAGCTAACATTAGACCTCATTCCACAAGAGCCACAGCCACCTCCACAGCCTTCTTAAGAGGGATGGCTACCAAGGACACTTTAGAAGCTGCTACATGGAGCTCCGTGCATACATTCTCCAAGCATTACAATTTACCTTTATATTCCAGATCCAGAGCAGGCTTTGCTACGGCAGTCCTGCAGGGCATTTTAGCTACACCATCCTATACATAGATCCTACACCCCCAGATTGGCTATGGTATTCTACCCATATGTGATGACTGCAGATGCATCCTTGAAGGACATAGTACAGTTTTGTACCTACCATAGATGTAGATGTCCGATAGGTATGCATCTGCAGTCAGGTTTTCCCTCCCTCCTTCCCCTCTGTGGTATTTCTTGGGTAATACTCCCTCTTATAGCTGGCTGGGGTTATCTATTATGGTGTATTTGTTTTTTATTACTGTGCATGTTTGGAATATTTTGCATTTCTCCAAATTTAGCCTTCCTTAGAGGGCACCTGGCATCTGGGGCAAGAAAAACTGAGGAAGATGGCGTTTGACTTTTTTTTTTTTTTTTTTTTTATACCCCAGGCGCTCTGACGTCGGGGAAAGGGCGACATCAGCCGACGCCGGACCCAGACTTTGGAATCCGGCTGACCGAAGGGCTGCCTGAGGCAGGAAAACCCATATGTGATGACTGCAGATGCATACCTATCAGACATCTACATTTATGGTAGGTACAAAACTGTACTTTCTCCACTTGTCTGAAGTCTGATTTGGAGTCTGCCACTTTCATGGTGTGGGTTCCGTCCATGAGCCAGTTGGCAACCCATCTTGTGACCTAGGGATTTATACCTAGGTTAGTGTGTTTGTCTGTAATTTGAGTGGGGGATGGTATCGAAAGCCTTGGCGAGATCTAGATAGGCTGTGTGAACCACCTTACCCTCATCTATGGCTTTGTTGAGCAATCCTGTTTAGGAGACATGATCTGCCTTTTTGCAAACCCGAACTGCGTTGGGTCCAGAGTTTGGAGCTTACCAATGTCTTAAGAGTTCCATGATGATGCATTCCATGGCCTTGCAGACTAGGCTCGTCAGGCTAATATGGCGGTATTGCCGGGGTACGTCATGGCTTCCCCTTTGTGGAGTGGGATAACTGTCACGGTGCGCCACTCCGGCACAAAGCCTGAGGTGAGGCTATGCTTGAACATGGTACTTAGGTGGGGTGCCAGTTCGTTTTCTACTTCTTGTAGAACGCATCCTGGGATATTGTCAGGTTCCATGGATGCTGTGTTCTTGGCTTTGGAAAGTGTGTTTTTTTTACCTTTGCAGCCGTAATTACAGGAACTTTGCATTCTTCCGGTATAGAGATGGGCCCTCTGGGGGTGAGAGGGGGGTAAAGTTAGCACTGAACTTATCTGCCAGGATGTTGGCAATAATCAGTTGGTTTTGTACATTTAGTGCCATTGTGCTGTAACTCAGAGCATATCTGAGTGTTGCCATTGAGATTCTTGACATAGCTGTAGAATGCTTTGTGGCTGTCTTTAGTCGGTGGCAATTTTGTTTTCGTAACCAGCTTTAGAGGATTTTGAGGGATCTCTGCTTCTTACTGATGCTGACCAGGAAGCTCCTCCAGTCATAGCATTTTACTTTTTTTTTTTTTTTTTTTTTTTTGCAACAGTTTTTCTTCTGTTGTAGAGTTTGTTTGGCAGCGGACCACCAGATTGGCTTCCTTTTTTTGGAGGATAGCATCTTGGTTCTGTTAGGGATAGCATGATCCATGCACTCATGTAAGTGCTTATAAAGTACATTTGTGTAGGATTCAGCAGTCGTACCTCTATTGTCCGTCTGCTTGGGTGTCATGAAGTTTGCCACTTCTGTCTTAAGTGTTAAGTTGGCTTTGGAGAAGTTTTTTACGGTGGTTTCCCTAATAGGGGTAAGGGGTGGGATGTGGATGTCTAGGGTGATTAGCTTGTGCTCAGATCTGAGCAATAAGGAATTGACCTCTGGTTTGGAACACCAGTCGCTCTTGTTGGAAATGACCAGGTCTAGGATATTGCTGCCTCTGGTGGGGGTGTGAATAAGTTGATCCAAGGCGTTAAAATTTATGAATTCCAGAAAACGTTGAGCAAAAGAGTTGGCACATTAGTTTTCCCAGTTAATGGTGGAGTAGTTGTAATGGTGGAGTAGTTGAAATTGCCCATTATTAGGGTGTTAGGTTGCACCCTAATATTTTCCAGTGTACCAAGAAATGAAGAGTGGGAATCCTGGGGCATGGTGGGGGGTCTATAGCGAGCTCCAATTTGGATTGCGGTCTTGCCCAGAGTTAGTTGCACTTGGGTAATCTGGGATGTATTATGCTGTGCAACTAGCCTGGAGGTGTGGATATCCTTAATGAATATGGGCACACCTCCACCTTTAGTGCTTCGGTCCGGGTTAGGTGGCCGAAAGGTGTGGTATGAATTATAGCCTGGTAATGCAGGGGTGCTTTCTGGAGCTTTGAACCAGGTCTCTGTCACTGCACAGATGTTTTTCTATTTTAAGGAGTGCCTCGGGTGAATGCATTTTGAGGTTTAGACTTCTAGCATTGAGTAGCATTATCCTCAGATTTTGCTTGCCTTGTACCTGTTATGGTGGTGAATTTTTCATTTGAACCTTGCTTTAAAAAGGCACTATAGGGGTGGCACGAGCTTTAGCCAGTATCTAGAATCCCAAGGCCGACAGGTGCAGTCCATCTCTGGCAAAGTAGTATGGTCTGTTGATCATGTTATCCCAGGCTGACAAATACTGGATCCCTTTAGAATGACACCAGAAGCTTAGCAATCATTTTGTCCTTGTACTGTGGTATCATTCTGGGTGATGGTAGGATGATTCTCAGTGCTAGGGTCATACCTGCCTGGGCTACAAGATCAGAGAGCTCCTCTGTCTCTCCATGTAGTCCAGGGAGGTACGTGTCGGGTCATTCACACCAACATGGACAGTGACGAGTCATATTTGTACTTGTTGTGCAGTGACCTGACTGCATGCGTTATGTGGTGGGTCCTGGCAGGCAGCTGACAGTAACTTTCTCTTTGTTTAGCCTGGTGAGTGGAACATCAGTGTGCCTGACTATATAGTCGCCTATGACTAGAGCGTTGGGTACATTGTTATGCCTTATGGGCTGTGGTTGAGTGGCATACTGAGATTGTGCTACATGTGTCATTTGGGTTGTTTTGGGGGGGTGGAGTTTGCTTGCGTTTCGGCTTTGGAGTCCCTCTTGCTTGGGCAGGCTTTTTTGAGCCTCCGCGAATGTAGGTTTGTGCTGCATTTCTGTGTGTGTTTTTGGTGGTGTAGATTTTGAGGGACTATGGTGTGTGGTGTGGTGCAAGTGTTTACCTTCTCCTCTTGACTGTCTATTCCAATCTTGGGTACAGAAAGCTTTGTTTCCAGTTTGGCTGTATAACTGCTTCTCTCACAGGTTGTAGTGTTTGGTGGTAGGAGGAGAGGGTTGTCTGTGTACATGAGGCAATTGCTACATTGCCCTAAGATGCCCAGATTCATCAGGTGGACAAGAGATAACACCGGGAGCTGACCCTTGGACATGCCTGGATAGGTGCTTTTATATTAAGTACTAAAAACTGCTTTCCTCTAGACAAGTGAGGAAAGTTGAGTGCTGTAGTAATTTGTAGCTTATTTAGTGCTTACGAGTTCTGAACAAGTGCTGAGCTCAAAGAAACTGATTTGAAACTAAAAATCTGGCTAGTTCTAAGAAACCAAATTAAGCTGGAAGGCTTCTCTCCAACACTGAAAGGTTTGGGGCCTCAGAAGCTTATAAATAGTCCGGGATATGGCAGATACGTATATGGACTAGAGTGCTTACAGGAAAGGCAGGAAGGAAACTTAAATATGCTTTTCTTCCCAAATGCTCTTTGTACACAGTAGGAGTGCCTGAAATCAGAATATGACCTCACTGCACTCATTTGGCAAAGTAAATGAGGTGGTCCCAGAAGGAGTATCCAAATGCAAATTTACAAGAGGGGCGTGCAATTTCAAAGCCACCAAGATTAGCACCAAAGCAAGAAAAGGTGGACTGGGAACTAACTGTAGAGAGAGTGCCACAATTTTCAGTTCAATTAATATTCAGTAATAACAAAAACACACAAAATGCAGTACTATATGAAAAAAGTGGAGATAAGTGTACTTAAATTCACTTGTACGTCCAGTTGATTGCAGGCAGACCTTAGCCGGCCAAAGCTAAAGTATTTAGCCTAAATGTGGATTGTTGTACGGGGAGTGTTAAATAAGGCATCCCCTGATAAGCCCTAATGCATATTTCGGCAGGGAGAAAGTATAGGACCAGTTCTTATTTTCGGGGAAATACAGTACTCTGAGGGCATGCTTTCTGTCTTGAGGGGAGGCCAGGAAACCTAACACAAGGAGATCCTACATTTTAAAATGGGAAAGATTCTTCATGTGGTGTCTCCAAAGGCCTAGGGATCCCTTTCTAGCAGATGTACCTCTAGTCTTGGCTTGTGTGTTTGCTTATTAAAGCAGGCCTTTCATACTCTTCAGTGAAAGTACACTTTTCTGCTATCTCTACCTGCTTTCCCTTAGACCCTCCTTTACTCTCCAGGCTAGATGTTAAATTGTTGCTGAATGGGGTCTTGAACATCAGACCACCGTGGAAGCCTATCCCTCCACCTTGGGACCTAAATTTTATCCTGAAAAACTCACTGGCTCCATTTGAGCCAGCTAGTTCTGCATCACTACAGATGTGCGCATGGAAAACAGTCCTTCTAGTAGCCCTCACCTCAGCCAGAAAGGTGTCTGTTACAGGCTCTCATGGCATGCCCTCCCACGCTATCTTCCACAAACACAAGGTGACCCTGAGCACCAACCCTTCATTCATGCCCAAAGTGGTCAACGAGCTGTCATTAAATCAGTCCATTCACCTTCCCACCTTCTATCCCTCTCCTGCCATTCACCGAGAATACTCCATTCCCTGGATGTTCACAGGCAACTAAGGTTTTACTTGGACAAAACTAAGACCATTAGAAATCTAATAAACTCTTTTTGTATCCTTTCATCCCAGCCTGAGCAAGGCAGTCATCAAACTATCTCCTATTGGATCAGGAAAATTGGCTTCTGGTACTCCTACCACAGCAAGGATTCTCTTCAGGGGGTAAGATCACACACTACCAGGGCTGTACTATCCACAAAGGCCTTCTTCAAGGGCCTGGAAACAGCCTCCATCCTGGAGGCAGCCACCTAGACCACTATACACACCTTTACCAAACACTAAAAATTTGATCTCGCCAGAGCAAGTTTTGCTAGGGCAGTCCTGCAGGGATTTCTGGAATCCGCTACCTCCACCCTTCCTCCTTCCTAAGCTGTGGTACTCTCCCCCACAGTAAGAATACTGCAAAATGGGCATAGAAGGGGATAGAATAGTTGTAAAATCTTACCATAACCATAGATGTCCTTCTCTTCCATGGTGTGGTATTCCTTCCCCCCCCACCTATCCCCCTGCATTACTTTTCACCTGTCTGAGGCACTACGTAGACTTTTGGTCACACTGGGCAGTCTATGGCATTTCACTGGTCTATAGGACACCAGTTTGCTCTACCTTGTCTATTGCCCAACTAGGCATTTAGATGTTCTTCGTGTTTCACTGTCGCAGTCATTACATTTAGGTTATCTGCCTGCAGGCAGCCGGTCTGAATATCTGTCTTGGGTCCTGCGTCGGATGCTGTCTCTTCCATGCGTCCGGTCGTCAGGGGTATAAAGCATGCAGCTGATGCCATTACATCAGTCTTGTCGCACGGTGCCCGATGCAGAAGCAGTTGGCAAGTGCCGGTCGGCCGACTCCTGAAATTTTCTTTTTCGAGTTTCAGAACCGAAGTCTTCAAAAAAGCTAAGTACCCAGTTGGGGATCCTTTTTCTTGCTCTAAACTGATGTCAGTAAAAGTTAATTGCATTACCTGTGGAAAGCAAATACCTGATGAAGCTTTTCATTCGTACTGCATTCCTTGCTTAGGCCCAGACCTTGACGTCCCTACCTGTTGGTTTTGTGTCTTATTCAATCCTCGAACTATTAGTCATCTGTTCATTTTTGCATCAAACTATTTTCGTACTCTGTTTAGTTATCCAGAAATGGCTTTGCTAAGCCATCTGAATGCCGACATTCCGAAATAACGTAAAGATGGACAGACCGCATAGGTCCAAAGCTGCCGACGCTTCTGTTAAGCTAGTCGCCAGTTCGCCTGTACTTGGGCGCTTTCGCAGTCCCTGATACCAGCTACTTCAGATTCGCAGGCTACTACTGAGACCCATTTGGAGTTCGGTATGCTGCAAACTGCTTCTTCGACTATGGAACCTGCAGATGTCTCTACCTTGGATGGGTCCGGAGCAGCTGTGCAGGCATTGGCTTCTGATGGTGTATTCAGGCCTACTGACTTGCATTTCAAACCAACACCATCTTCTTAAAGGCCTAAGTCTCGACCCACACCTAGAAAACAGACGTCCAAACCGCAAGGTCAGGCCCATATGCCTAAACAAATGAGAAGAATGGCTGAAGACCTTATTACTTTAATTAGGGTAACCCAGCTTTCACCTTCTAAGAGACCTAGAACTGATTTTCCTTCTGATTTCTTCTGATCAGGAGTCTGAAGTTTCTGATGTGAAGTTGTCAATCTTGCAGTTTGTTCTTTACATGTGGGTTCGGAGATGATCCATAGTTTGAGTCTGCCGCTTTCCAAGCTCAAGATCTTTGAGTTAGCTTGAGGCACAGTCCCTATCCCATGATGCTCTCCTACCAACCCCAGATGTAGTTTGCCGCTGCAACGGATCGCACGATCTTCAGAAGAAGCTCGGGCCAGTAACCTTCTTTACTATATTTAAAGAATTTAAAATTTCTTATTAGACTATAATTAGTTAGTGGATTGAGTGAGATTTCACATTTTTTTATTTGTTTATTTTTTTGTCTACTAATTCGGAAAGGCTGCTCCTAGTCCTTTAGCCTTTCTTGAGTTGCATTTACTTGGCAGGGCTCTGTCGAATTCATTTCCCTATCCCCTTATGTTTCTTAGTTTTCATGTATTTGAACTTTTTGTGTAACACTCTTCTTATAGTCATTACAATTCAGGGATTTGAACTTTCTAAGGAGTCTGTGTCTTCAATTTTTTGATTATCAGGGATCTTATATTTGTTGTAATTGTTATAATGTCGGTGAAACAAAAATCTAGTTTTAAAAGATGACTGTGGACAAAAGATGTCCATCACTGATAATCATGTTTCTTGTGTGTACTGCTTGGGTCCACTACATTTACAAGAAGATTGCTCTATCTGCCATTCCTTCAGTGGCAGGGTTTGATTAGAGAGGTGAAGGAAGTTTGTCGATAGAGGACTGTTGAAGCCAGATTTCCAAGAAGCTTTAGACAAGACTGACAAGACCTCAAAGTCCTCGAAGGGGTCGAAGTTTTTTTAAGGTGTCATCGGAGCATGTCTTCTGTTCGGAGCACCTCTGGGAAGACTGTCGCCGGCTCCAGATCCTGCGGAGCTGTGCACGGAGATCTTGCCTCGGAGCAACCTCCTTGTGTTGGAGTCAGTGTCGGAGATGTTAAAGTCCCCGATCCTTAAGTCGGTGGCTTCTTAGGCTCCTTCGACCCGTTCTTCCAGTACCCTTTCCGACATGTATGTGTACCGTGTGGTGCAGAGACTTTTAGTGAACCCGGCCCTGGCCAAACTGCTTTCAGCTTCGACCCAGTTGGCTTCGAAGCCTACGACAACCCCCCCATCCCAACTACAATTTCTTCTCCTTGAGGCCAGTTGAGCCTTCAGAGCCAGAAAGCGAGGATCCGATAGTGGTGGAACCCTCTGAGCAGAGGCCTGTTCCAGTGCCCTCTGCTCCGTTGACCTTGACTTAAGGCAGAGGGGTGACTGTCAGTCCCTTACCCCTACTGAGGATGTCAGTGCTCCTGAAGGCCTTTGGGTTTCAACCTTCCACCTCTTGGGTTACTCTGCCCTTTGACAAATTAATGGACTTGGTTGCTCGAAGGACTTGGGAGTCTCCTGATTCCATGGAACTGGTCCCTCGGAGGCCTAACAAATTTATCACCCCCCCTCCTCAAGACAGGCCTTTTCTTACGAAGGGAGTCCCCGTTGATGCCATGGTGGTGGCGGTGGCTACCAAGAAAGAGGTGTCAGAAACCTCTTCTGTTCATCCTCCTAATAAGGACTCTAGGACTATTGACAGATATGGGAAACGTATCTTTAGTTCTGCAACATTTGCAATGAGATCGCTCAACTATTTCACCCACTTTACTCGTCTTCAACGAGATCTCCTCAGAGCTTGGAGATGCTCTACAGGGCAAAACGGATGATGCTGTTTCAGAGAAAGTTAAGGCACAGCTTAACAGCCTTAATTCTGTTGTGAACTCGTCCATGTGGCTTATTACTTATGCAGCCGATGGAGCGAGCTGGGCAGCAGGTTCAGCGATAGCTCTGCAGAGATGATCCTGGATGTGCTTATGCTCCTTTGCGGAAGCCTTCAAGTCTTCCTTTAAGTCTTCCTCTAATTCCTTTAGTGCCCTATTTGATGGCTCTTCCTTGTTTGGGCCTAAATTCAAGGAGACCCTCACTAGGTGTGAGCAGGAAGGAAAGACTATCTACCTTAGGAGTCTGATTTTCCACCCCCACTAGACCATACCACAAAGGGCAGAAAGGTGGAAAAATGTGGTTCCAAAAGTCCCAAGGAGTTTTCCAGAACACATGTAGTGAACCTCTCTCCAGGGACAGAGGAGGAGGTATAATGGTAGATGCCGCCCAGGCGGCAGAGGGGGTCTGCAGAACCAGGGTGACAGGGAGCAGTTCCTTGGCAAGCCCTTTCAGCGCTCCTGAGAGGAGGCCTGACCGTCCTGCTCTGGAGGCATTCGGGGGTCGCTTAGCTTTTATACCCAGCCGCCTGGCTAGGAATTGCATCAGATTCTTGGGTAAAAAGCATAATTACCAGAGGCTACATCATTCCCTTTTCAGAATCCCCTTCCATTCATACAAGAATCCACCCAGTCTGCGGAATCTAGCAAGCATAGAAGTTCAAAGGCCGCTAGAAAGTCATCCAGCCAGTCCTGGCCAACCAGATAGGATCCGGAACTTACTCCAGGTTCTTTTTAGTTCCAAAGAAAACTGGGGACTGGAGGCCCATTTTAGACCTCGGCAAACTAAATACCTTTGTCAAAAAGGAAAAGTTCTGGATGGTCACGCTTCAATCGATACTTCCGTTTCTCGAAACGGGTGATTGGATGTGCTCTATAGATCTTAAGGATGCGTACTACCACATCAAAATGGCCAGGCCATCCAGAGATTACCTGCGTTTCCGGCTGGGGGCCAGTCACTACCAATTCCGAGCTCTGCCCTTTGGTCTCATCGCAGCCCCCAGATTGTTCACCAAATGTATGGCAGTGGGCATGGTTCACCTGAGACTTGTGGGATTCCGGGTGTTTCCATATCTCGAAGACTGGCTTCTTCTCACCACCACCAGGCATCAACTAATTTGCGCCAGAGATTACACTATCAACCTGTGTTCCAGGTTGGGCATAATCTTAAATTTCAAAAAATCTGCTTTATTGCTGTCGCAGCATATTTCCTGTATAGGAGCAGATCTTGACACCACCACCTCCCTGGTCAGATTGCCTCTATAAAGAGTAATATCTTTGCGAAGTTAAGTGTGCCAGATATTAATGGAAAGAAGAGTTCTGGCATTCCAGGTCCTGAAGCTGCTAGGCACCATGACAGCTACGTTTGTAGCAGTTCCTTTGGGACGAATGCACATGAGGATACTCCAATGGCTACTATTCACACACTGGTCTTATCAACAGCTTCCAATGTCACACAAGATTATTCTGACAAATGCTTGCAAAAAGGATCTTCTTTGGTGGTTGGAACAGCCACCAAGTTACTGTAGGTCGCCCATTTGTCCTTCCCCCTCCCACAGCCACAGTGACCACGGATGCTTTCCTGATAGGGTGGGGGGGCTATTTAAGGGAAGAACTGTCCAAGGCACTTGGTCAGACATGGAATCTCATTTGCACATCAATGTCTTAGAGTTGAGAGCTGTGTTTCTAGCTTTGCAACACTTTCACAACTCTCTACCTCGAGAGACTATTACAATACAGACAGACATGTGTGTAGTCCAGTACATCAACAAGCAAGGGGGGAACCAAGTCTTGCCCCTTATGCCGAGAGGCCCAGAGACTTTGGCAGTGGGCTGTATCCACCGGGCACTTTCTGTTAGCAACGCACATACCCGGGTCATCCAACATGATGGTGGACAAACTGAGCAGAGCCATTCTGTTGCCCCACGAGTGGTCCCTCAAAGAACGAGTGGCAGAAATATTCCGCAGATTAGGCCAGCCTTGCTGCGAC
This sequence comes from Protopterus annectens, assembly GCF_019279795.1. Lineage (NCBI taxonomy): Eukaryota > Metazoa > Chordata > Ceratodontiformes > Protopteridae > Protopterus > Protopterus annectens. Next base: position 206,618,017 of record NC_056729.1, read on the forward strand.
CTTTTTGCATCCCCGCTGAATGCAAAATGCAGAAGCTACTTCTCCCTGTACCCCCCACCGGGGGACAGCCCAAAAAGACTCACTTGTATATGATTGGCCCTGGGGTCTCCTGTATGCCTTCCCTCCAATTCCCAGATTCTTACAGAAAGCCAAAAGCCTGGGAATGACTGTTATTGTGATAGCCCCGTTTTGGTCTCAGCAGATATGGTTCCCCTTCCTACAGCAATACCAAGTGGAAGAACCTTGTGTTCTGGACCCAGTTCCAGACCTTCTGACTCATTCGTCGGGTGTTCTTCACCCCTCTCTTGTCTCCCTCAAACTGACAGCTTGGCTGCTCCACTTCCCAACCTAGCCAGGTCACATGATTTGTCTCCAGCGGTTCAACATATTTTAGTTTCCTTTCACAAAGTCTCCACCAGGAAGCTTTATAATAGCAAATGGAGGCGATTTACCCATTGGGCTTCTTAGCATGGTATTGATCCCTATGTTGCCCCCTATTCATAGTATTCTGGAATTCTTGACTTCGCTCTTTCACGATGGTGCTGCAGCTTCTATGATAAGGGTTCAATTAGCTGCCATTTCTAACTTCCATGTGGGATGCAGTGGCTCAAACATTATCACACAGGTTATGTAAAGCCTTTTTGAAAGGGACTCCTCACCTTAGGCCACCTATCGGACATCCTGTTACTCCTGGAATCTGAATGGTGATATCTCAACACATTCTTCCACCTTTTGAGCCTGCATCATCTTGTCCTTTGAAGTTCTTTTCTTGGAAGACAATTTTCCTAGTGGCTATTACTTCGGCTCAGAGTTTCTGAACTGCAAGCAGTTTCTATCAGGCCCCCATATCTAGTCTTTCACCCCAACAGAGTGTCTTTAAGAACGAATCCTACCTTTCTTCCTAAGGTCTACTCAGAGGCAAATTTGAGCCAGTCTGTTGACCTTCCTACTTTTTTCAGACTTTCTAGTAGAATGGAGTACGTTACATAACCTGATGTTCAGACAGTTGAGGTTTTACTTAGAACAAAAGAATTTATGAAATCTGATTAACTATTTGTCTCCTATGCAGACAATAAGAAAGGTTTGTCGGTATCCAAAGTTAAATTGTCCAAATGGATTGCTGACTTTATAAAACTTGCGTATTCTTCAGCTAAACAACCTTTAGAACGTGAGGTGAAAGCTCAGTCTACCAGGGTGATGTCCTTCAAGGATGCATCTGCAGTCCTAACAAATGGGTTGTCCTGTCGTCAGGCAGCCCCTCTGTCGGCCGGATTCCAAAGTCTGGGTCTGGCTTCGGTTGGTGTCGCACTTCACCTGACGTCATAGTTGCAGTTATTCGGGTATAAAGGCATCAGCCGACGCCATTTTCCTCAGTCTTTCTTGCCGCGTGGCGCCCGAAGCAGAAGCTGTTCGTAAGTGCCGGTCGGTCAGATCCAGAGATTACTACTACCGAATACTACTTCGAAGACTTCTAAAAAGCTAAGTACCCTGTTGGGGACTCTTTCTTGCCTCAGCCGATGTCAGAAAAAGTGAATAACTGTTTAACTTGTGGGAAACAAATACCTCATAAAGATTTCCACTCTTACTGCTTACCTTGCTTAGGCCCAGACCACGACGTAGTAGCTTGTCTAGCCTGTGCTTCTTTTAACCGACGGACGCTTAGACGTCGGTCGGAGTTTGCTGAGCAGTTTTTCGGCTCTGATTTTGCGTATATTATGCAGTCGGATCCTCCGACTACACAAACGGCCAAAAAACGCAAAGAAAAGGACCGACACTCACGGTCCGCGGTTTTGGCTGAAACCGCGGTTAAGCAAACCGAGTCTCTCTGTTTCGGCCGAAGCTGAGCAAGCGGTCCTTGCTTCAGCCGAATCCATGCCTTCCACCGAGGCCTCTTCTAGCCTGGTAGAATCACCTTCAGAAATCCAACCTGCTGTTGTGGTTTCTCAGGAATTATCGGACACTATTCCCTTGGATGTTTCTACTCCTGCAGGTGGAGCTGCTAGGCCTCCTGCAGCCATGTCCATTAAGGCCTTTGCCAGAGCTAAAGCTACCAAAACTGCAACTGTTAAGGCCCCTACTCCCAGGTCCAGTTCCAGTTCTCAAATGCTTTCTTTGGCAGAGGATCTTATTTAATCCGGGGATCCCAGCCTCATCCAGACGGGGCCTCTCATCCTCCTCCCCAGAAGAGGCCTAGAGCAGAGCCACCTGAGCCAGTGTCCACTGATGATTCCTCTGATGATTCAGACAATGCAGACCCTCCAGAGGCTTCTTATTCCCCTTACGAAGACTCTGATGCTGAAGAGTCCATTCCTTCTGCCTCTCCTCCTGAGGAATTTTCCTTTGGGGAAACCTTGCATGCCATGAGGGAACAATTTCAGTGGCAGGGCCAAGATTTTTCAGACTCCAGAAAAAGGCTTAGAACTTTTTTGCATTTACCTCAACACAGGCCTTTAGCTTTACCTCCAGTTCTCTCTGTTGTAGATGATGCATTTAATGATGCTTGCACTGCTCCTGATTCTTTACCTCCGGCCCCTGCTAAGCCCGACAGGTACTACAGGGTCCCAGACACACATTACCATTTATACAAGGCTCCTTTTGCAGATCCCAAGAGTATCTCCCAGGTACCTAAGGCTGTAGCTTCTACCTCTGCTAAAAACCCCCTCCCCTCTGAAAGGGAATCCAGGTCCTTAGAGAGATGGGGTAAAAAAGTTTACACTTCAGCTACTTTGTCAGCCAGGGCTTTGAACTGTCAGTTTCACATGATACAATATCAAGAATTTATGCTAGACCAGTTAACTAAAAAACTGTCCTCTGATGAACCTTTTGATAAGAAGTATGTTCAGGAGATGGTACATAACATTCAACAAGTTAGTAACCATTCTTTAAAATGCGGCTATGATGCACTGGAGGCTTCCTTTAGATCAGCCATGACAGGCACAGTTATCAGAAGGCATGCCTGGTTGAAAGAGCAGGCCTTACCTGACCACGTCAAATCAAAGTTATTAGATGCGCCCATGGACAAGGCCAACTTATTTGGTTCTCCTGCACAACAGGTACTGTAGAAGATGGAGGAGAAGGCAAAATCTGTTCAAACAGTGAAAGACTTCCTACAGGTCCAACCTCCAAGGCTTAGCCGGAACTGGCCCTCCAAGAATTGGTCCTTTCCAGACTCCTCTAAGGCACAAAGAGGCAGGAATAGGAGATCGAGGCAGAAATCAGTCCAGAGGTGCCTACCGGGGCCGCCAGTGGCAGGGTAATAACCAACGAGGCACAGACACAGCCACCACCACTGCAACAGGACAAACACAGTGACTTGGCTCTAGCACCGCCTACCAGGGAACAGCTAGAAGCACCCTTAGGCGGGAAGCTAGCCTTATTTTCAAAAAACTGGCATTACATCACAAGGGACAAGTGGATTTTACAAACCATAGACCAAGGTTACAGGTTTCATTTCCATACTCTTCCAGCAAAGAGAGGAATGCCAAACCTACCTCCAACTCAAAAGGCAGAAGCTCTACAACAAATATCTCGGTTATTAAGGATGAGAGCCGTGGAAAAGGTACCATCTATGGAACAAGGAAAGGGATTTTACTCCAGACTCTTCCTGGTACCAAGAAAAGGGAGCAAATGGAGGCATATTCTCGACCTGTCCGCTTTAAACACATTCCTCATTGTTCCAAAATTCAAAATGCTGACTCTACAGCAGCTTCTTCCCATGCTGGGCAAGGAGTCTTGGCTGGTAACTCTAGATCTCAAGGAGGCATACCTGCACGTCCCCATTCGACCAATTTGCAGAAGATACCTCAGATTTCTTGCAGGATCAGAGCATTATCAATTATCAGCATTGCCCTTTGGCTTATCTACTGCGCCCAGAGTATTCACGAAATGCCTGGCATCAGTAATTGCCCATTGCAGACTTCAGGGAATACAAATTTACCCATACCTGGACGACTGCCTGATACAAGCGGACAGCACCAACAAGTTAACAGAACACTTACAAAGAGTCATTTACCTGCTACAAGCCCTGGGATACACAGTCAACATAAAAAAGTCAACTGATACCATCCCAAAGAATAACCTTTTTGGGTGCAGAACTGGACACAACAAAGCAAATGGCATTCTTAACCATAGAAAAACAGGAACAACTACCACTCTACTTCTTGGCATTGACAAAGCAGAGTCATCTTACAGCAAGAAAAGTACTACAAGCCCTGGGCTTCATGGCATCCTGCATAATCCTGGTACCTCATGCCAGACTGCACATGAGAAAACTACAGTGGTACCTAAGGAATTTATGGTCTCAACACAAGCACAGCCTAGAAACCAAAATTCCAATAATCCCATGCTTAAAGCGAGAGTTCCTATGGTGGGCTCAGGCCTGCCAGTCAAACACAGGATTGCCCTTCAAAAGCACTCGACCATGCCAAACCATCACGACGGACGCCTCAGACCTCGGATGGGGGGCCCACATGCTGGACAAGCGCATACAAGGCTTATGGACTCAAGACCAGTTACTCCTGCACATAAATCTAAAGGAAATGCTGGCAGTAAAATTGGCAATCCAGACATTCAGACCATTCCTCCAGGAAGGCCAGTTGATAAGGACAGACAACACCACAGTGATGTGGTACATCAACAAACAGGGAGGCACCCATTCATACCCTCTATGCCGGATGGCACTGGACTTATGGAATGTGGCTCTGAGCTGCAACATTCAGTTACAGGCAATTTTTGTACCAGGAAAAGAAAACATACTAGCAGACATACTAAGCAGGACTACCACGGATGCCCACGAATGGATGCTGCATCCGGACATCTTCAAAACCATTACAAGAAAATGGGGACTCCCAGAAATAGACTTATTTGCATCCCCACACAATCACCAACTAAAGAAATTCTGCACAAGGACGTACCACCCACTAGCTTGGAAAGTGGACTCCCTATCTTTCAGTTGGAGGAACCTGACAGCATATGCATTCCCACCTCTTCCTTTGATGCACAAGGTGCTATTGAAGATCAAAGAGGACCGTCCAAAGGTCATTCTGATAGCTCCAGACTGGCCAAGGCAACATTGGTACCCATTACTAAGGAGCTTGTCTCGGGAACAAATATGGACACTACCCCTGGTTCCATTACTGTTAACACAGAACAACTACAGCAACCTGCATCCAAACCTGAAAACCCTGCAACTGACTGCCTGGAACATTGCATAAGATCAATTAATCCACAGTTATCACAAAGGGTTAAAGACATTATACGTGAGGCTCGCAGACCCTCAACAAGAAAGAATTATGCAGCAAAATGGAAACGATATAACATTTGGAGTACTGCAAGGGGAGAGGATGTGTCACTGGTAAACATAGCCAGCATCCTGGAATACTTGGCAGAACTTTTACACTCAGGCCTGTCCTATTCTTCCATAAAAATACATGCATCAGCTATTTCAGCAGAATACAGCTTGGATCCTCCAGTCTTCTCACACCCTCTGCTCAGACAGTTTGAGGGGAATTAAAAATGTAAAACCTCCCAGGAAGCCACCATTGCCAGCTTGGGACTTGAACTTTGTGCTAGAAAAATTGACACTTCCTCCTTTCGAACCAGCAGCAACAGCAGAGATGCAATACTTATCCTGGAAAACTGCTTTCCTGCTAGCAATCACTTCAGCAAGAAGGGTTTCTGAACTACAGGCATTAATGGCAGTACAACCCTTCCTGATCTTCCATCAAGACAGAGTGTCCATGAGAACAAATCCTTCATTTATGCCTAAGGTGGTATCCAGAGTGTCTTTAAACCAGGCTATCCACCTGCCTACATTCTTTCCCAACCCACAGAACAGGGGAGAAAGACTGCTACATACCTTGGATGTACACAGACAGTTACGCTACTACCTGGACAGAACCAAGAGCAACAGGAAAACTGACCAGCTACTGGTAGCATATGCACCAGGAAGGGAAGGAAAAGCAATTTCAAAACAGACAATCTCAAAGTGGATAGGAAATTGCATTAGATTTTGTTACTCTCATCATGGAAAGAAAACTCCAGAAAACATCAGGCCTCACTCTACAAGGGCCACAGCCACTACCACAGCCTTCTTAAGAGGAGTGGCTACCAAGGACATTATAGAGGCTGCTACTTGGACCTCCGTGCTTACATTTGCCAAGCATTATAATTTACCTTTATACTCTAGATCCCGAGCAGGTTTTGCCTCTGCTGTTCTGCAAGGGATTCTATCTACACCATAAACTATCCTGTTTCCTCCTCCCCTAGTTTGGCTATGGTATTCTACCCATTTGTTAGGACTGCAGATGCATCCTTGAAGGACATAGTACAGTTTTGTACCTACCATAAATGTAGATGTCCGATAGGAATGCATCTGCAGTCAGGATTACCCACCTGCCTTCCCCTCTGTGGTACTCCTAGGATATTTACCCACCTTATAGCTAGCTGGGGGGATCTGTAATGGTGTATTTGTTTGTATATATGTACATACATGCTTATTATTTGTGTTTACTCTCTATTATTTGGAATCATTGGCATTTATCCAAATTTAGCCTTCCTAAAGGGCACCTGGCATCTGGGGCAAGAAACACTGAGGAAAATGGTGTCGGCTGATGCCTTTATACCCGAATAACTGCAGCTATGACGTTGGGTGAAGTGCGACACCAGTCGAAGCCAGACCCAGACTTTGGAATCCGGCCGACCGAGGGGCTGCCTGACGACAGGACAACCCATTTGTTAGGACTGCAGATGCATTCCTATCGGACATCTACATTTATGGTAGGTACAAAACTGTACTGTTTCTACATCTTTAGCCCACGCAGCCAGTCTACCTTTGGACACCATTTATGCAGCTGCTACTTGGTCCAAACCTCATACGTTTATCACTCAATACAAAGTGGACAGGGCTTCCTTTGGTTCCACCGTTCTCGGGAATATACTCCAGTGAGCTGCCCAGGATTAGGGTGCTTGGGACGCTACCCACGTGTAAAGAACAAACTGCGAGATTGAACAACTTCACATGAAGTTATGTTCTTACCATGACGTTCCATGTGAGTTGTTCATCTCGCCTTTGTTCTTACACTCCCTCCCACCTTCCCCCTCCAGGTTATGGAAGAACAGGTATGACTGGTGGTCAGGTTGGTCTTGTTCATGTCCTCCTTTCCAACCAGATTATTGTTTAGCTATTGTAAATAGTCATGTACTTTGTACATTGTTTATAATTGGTTGCTTAGTGTGTTTTTTATTGCTGGTTTAGCAAACTAGATCTGGGGTTGGTTGAAGAGCATCATGGGATAGGGACTGTGCCTCGAGCTAACTCAAAGATCTTGAGCTTGGAAAGTGGCTGACTCGGAGCCGATGGATCGGCTCCGAACCCAAGTGTAAAGAACAAAGGCGAGATTAACAACTCGCATGGAACGTTATGGTAAGAACATAACTTTTTTTTTCTTCTGATTACCAGGATTTGCCGTTAACTACCTATGAGGATTCTGATGCAGAGGATTCCATTCCCTCTGCTTCCCCTCCAGAAGATTTTTCGTTTGAAGCCTTGCACACTCTTGGGGAGCATTTCCACTGGGAAAGCCAGGATTACTCTGACTCCAAAAAGAGGTTTAGGGAATTCTTACTCCTACCTCAACACAGGCCTTTACCTATCCCTCCTGTCCTGGACATTGTAGATGATGCCTTCTTGGAGTCCAGCCTAGCCCAAGGCACTTTACCTCCAGCTCCCAAGAAACCTGACCGATATTAGAGTGCCTGACTCTCAAGTTCCTCTTCAAGAATCCTACTGCGGACGCAGATACCATTTCACAGGGACCTAAAGGCATTAAGGCTACTACTGTCACCCCCCCCCCCCCGATAGAGATTCCAGGGCTCTGGACAGATTGGGTAAGAAGGTATACACTTCTGCTACTTTGGCCATTAGGGCCTTAAACTGCCAGTTTCATATGTTAAAGTATAAGCAACATATTATTGGACTATTTAAACAAAGTGATGTTGATTCCTGACTGTGCTAAAAATAAAGAATTACAGGATTTAATGCATTCTGCTGAACAAATTGGTAATCATACTTTACGATGTAGTTTTGACTCTTTAGAAACATCTTGCAGGGCTGCTGTCACTGGGTCTGTTCTTAGAAGGCATGGTTGGCTTAAGGAGCAAAATTTGCCAGATCATGTTAAAGCTAAATTACTGGATGCTCCCTTAAACCAAGACCGCCTGTTTGGCAACAAAGCAGATGAAGTACTAAAAAGATGGAGGAAAAAGCAAAATCTATGCAAACTGTTAAAAGATTTCCTGCAAGTACAGCCTCCCAGGTTTAGTATGCATTGGCCTTCTAAGAACTGGTCCTTTCCTGTCTCTTCCAGGCTTTCTCAGTCCAAACCCAGGAACAGCAGACCACCTAGGCTACAGTCTCAAGGTCGCTCACAAATTTAAGCAGTGGGGGGCTCCCACTTCCAAAGCTGGAAGTAGTAAGACCCACCCTCCTATGGAAAACTGTCAGTGACTTAACCTTAAATCTTCCAAGCCCTGCTCAGCTGCTTGCTCCCTTAGGGGGAAACATCGCCCTGCATGCAAAAAACTGGGAACTCATTACCCAGGACAAATGGGTTTTAAATATAGATGTTAAGTTGTCCCATCTCGCCTTCGTTCTTGCTGTTTGGTTGGCTCCGACTCTGCCTACTTCTATAGCTCGGGAGCGGTTTACTGGCTCAAGACTAACCCTTATCCCAGAATGCCCAGCATCAGCTACCCAGATCTCGTTTGCCGCTTCAGCTGCGAGGTTGCTTCATTACTGGCTCAGGCTTAGTATAGTTTTTTCTATTGTTTATTCTTCAGAATTTAACAAGTTTTTGTCTATATAGTTTGTATCCCCTTATCGCCTTTTCTTGTGTGTTGTGCTTGTTGTCTCTCTCTCCATACTCGCAGGCCTTTCTGTTTCCACTGAACTCGTTTAAATTAGTCGTCGTCCCCCCGGACAATGTTTGTTAGAGGCTCTCCTCTTTTTTCTATTAAAAAAAAAAAAAAAAAAAAAGACTGTTTGCTTCTTTAGTTGTTGAAAGATGTCTAAAGAGACCAAAGTTTCCAGCTTCAAAAAGTGACTCATGCTGTCAGAAAATGTCTGACAGATGGGCACACTAGTTGATTGTTTAGGGGCTGTGCACCTGCAGGACTGCTGTATCTGTCATTCATTTAGTCCAAGGGTCCTGCAGGAGCGTAAAAACAAATTTAATTTTTCGAGGATTATTGAAACTACAGGATTCCCCGGCTGTCAAGCCATTGGCTCCATCTTCGGAACCGACCCTTGGGATTGAACAACCAAGTTTGTCGGTGACGACTAGTATTGACTAGACCACTCCTCCCTTGGCTCCATCTGCTACCTCTGAGCCATCTCGAAGCCTCAAGCAAGCAAGGTTTCCTTCATTGGAGCTGATCCGCTTGGTGCCACAGTCACCCTTACTAGGAAGTGAACGCAGTCATTGCTCTTTATCCCACTCCTCTCGATCCTTTAGGTTATCGGATCAGGACGTGGAGAGAGTAGTCAGCAGGTTGCTTAAGTCACATGCCTTTGCGAAATTACTTTCCAGCCCACCTCAGCAGGTTGTGGCTCCATCTGCCCTATCTCCATTCCTCCGACTACACTTTAGTTTGGAGTCTAAGACCATGGACGTACCGATAGTAGAAGCAACCGCGCCAATCGCCTCCCCTTTGGTTCTGACATCTGCTCTGATCACCTAGATTGTTCCGTCAATCGAGGGATCTGGGCGCCGAGGCTGTCTCGTCTGCTCAGAGGGGATGAGTGGCATTGGACCCTTGTCCGACCCCGCTCTCCCCCTCAGAGCTTCGCCGCAGGTGAGCTCAGCTCCCAGATCGACCTCGGAGCAGTAACTCAATGTGGAGAAGGACTCCCGTCTCTTCGGAGCCGAAGCTTTCTTTGCCTTGGGGTCGTGATGCCTTCAATGTCATGTGGAGTGTGCTGTCCCCTGAAACAGCTCTACTGTCAGCCCCATTGGCTCTATCCCTCGTGGTGTCTGTGCCAACCTCTGCTCCTCTGGCCCAGAAGCGTAGGGAATCTATGCTCCAGTACACCACATTTGGCGATCCCTCTTCTTCCAAGGCCTCCCCTGATCACTCAGAGCAGCCTCCCTGGAAGAAGTGCAAGAGGAAGCACCTAGACTCCTCTGAGTCTGTCACCTCAGATACAGACCTGGATGAATCGGAAGGATCCCCCAGGTCCCCCTCAGAAGAGGTTTCTTTTTTGGACATCCTTGAACTGCTTAGGCAGAGGGATGTCTGGTCTTCCCTAGCCCCTACCGAGGACGACTCTGTATACCTGGAGGCATTCTGTTCCCAACCCTCCACCTCCTGGATGTCTCCACCTTTCGATCCACTTAAGTCTGTAGTGGCTCGAAAGGCTTGGTCAGCTCCGGATTCTGTGGAACCTACTCCGAGGAGACCAAATAAATTTGTAACTGCTCCCTAGGATAAACAGTTTCTCACTAAAAGGTGTGCCAGTTGATGCCATGGTGGTAGCAGCAGCCAAGAAAGAGTTAGCAGAAACTTCTTCGTCTGTCCATCCACCAGTCTAGGATGATGGACAGATATGGGAAGTAAATGTTTTCCTCAGCGACCTTCTCCATGAGGTCCCTGAATTATCTCTCTCATTTTACACTACTTCAGAGGGATCTCCTAAAAAAGCTTGGAGATATCCTACAAGATCATACAGCTGAGGGAGCATCAGCCAAAATAGCTTCCCAGCTTGCGACTCTTAATTCAGTAGTCCATTAGGCTTATTTCCTATGCAGCCGATGGAGCGAGCAGCACTACAGGTGCAGGGAGTGGCTCTCAGGAGACATGCTTGGCTGTGTCAATTTGTGGAACCCTTTCGAGCGTCCTTCACAAATGCTCCGTTTGGCTCCTCGCTATCGGGGCCTCAGGTGAAAGGCACTCTTACCAGGTGTGAGCAGGAAGACAAGACTCTCTGCCATGGGAGTCCGTTTTTCCACTCCTAATAGACCTTAGGTCAGAGGGGTGGAAAGATGTGGTTTTGAAAATCCCAGGGACCCTTGCCTGATGCATGTGATTTTTCCCTCAGGGGCAGAGGGGAAAACAACAATTGCAGACGCCGCCCTCGTGGCAGAGGGAGAAACTTTCTCTGCCAAACCATTCTAGCATCCCTGATGGGTTACCCAACTGTCACCTCTGGAGGCAGTCGGGGGAAGACTTTCGCTGTACCCAAAAGCTTGGCAAAATATAACGAGAGGGTACTATTTATTATATCTGGAGGTTACAAAATTCCCTTCCATCAACCCCCTCTAGAGTCATAAAAGTCTATCCCAGATGTCCCACCCAATCTAAGGGATGAAGCCGTCATAAAACTGCTAATAAAAAGCCATTCAGGAAGTCCCCGCAGACCAATTAGGATCCAAAACTTAAGATTCTGTTTAGTACCAAAAAAAAGACACTGGACTGGAGACCAATACTGGATCTCAGCAGATTGAACCAATCTGTACAAAAAGAAAAGTTCCTGATGGTAACACTGCAGTCCATTCTCCCCTTTCTGGGTCAGGGCAATTGGATGTGCTCTAAATCTTCAGGATGCGTACTACCATATCAAAATGGACAGACTCTCCAGGAGATTTCTTCCCTTCCAGGTAGGGGCCAGTCATTACCAGTTCAGAGCTCTGCCCTTTGGTCTCACCACAGCCCCTTCCGGGATTATTGCGACCCAAACAGACATGTTAGTTGTGTGGTACATCAGCAAGCAGGGCGGGACCAGGTCCTACCCCTTGTGTCGAGAAGCTCCGACTATGGCAATGGGTGATTTCCTCCCAACGTTTTCTGACCGCAATGCACATCCCTGGGAAATCCAACGTTATAGCGTTCAGGCTCAGCAGGGCTATCCTTATGCCTCACAAGTGGTCTCTGTATCAGGAAGATGTTCATTGTGTTACCCTGCTGCAGTCATCACACTTGGGTTATCCTGCCATCAGGGCAGTCGGCCCGAATTCCAAAGTCTTGGTCCGGTGTCTGTTGCTGTCGCTTCTTCCCTGACATCAGAGCGCCAGGGGTATATCGGAGGCATCCGACGCCATTTTCTTCAGTCTTTCTTGCCGTGCGGTGCCCGAAGCAGAAGCAGTTCGCAAGTGCCGGTCGGCCGACATCTGAGATTTTCGAATAGAGTTTCAGTCCGAAGTCTTCAATGCTAAGTACCCCATTGGGGAACCTTTTCTTGCCTCAGTCCGATGTCAGAAAAAGTTAACAATTGCATTTCTTGTGGGGAGCAAATACCTCATAAGGACTTTCATTCTTTTTGTATACCTTGCCTAGGCCCAGACCACAACGTCACTGGTTGTCGCTTTTGTGCTAAGTTCAATAAGCAAACTATAAAGCGACGCTTTGATTTCACACAACACTACTTCAGTAGAAAATTTAATTACACTATGCCGTCAGAGCAACAGACTTCCGGCGTGCATAAAAAACGCAAAGATAAAGACAGGCAGCCTAGATCCAAGCCAGATTCCGAGGCCTCGGCTGGGTTGGTCGCCAGTTCTCCGGTTTTCAGTGAGGTGCCTATGCAGCCCCTGGCTACCGCTGAATTGGATCCCCAGACCGCTTCGGATCCCCCAGCAGAGAGTTCTAGGCCGACGCAGCCATTTTCTTTAGGCCCTGCCGATATTGCAGTAGGGGAAGCCGGTGCTGTAGAAACACCTTCGGTTTCTGAAGGTGTCTTCAGACCGACTACTCTAACCATAAAATCTTATGCTAAGCTTGACTCCTCTAAAACCAAAAAAGCCTACACTTCAGTCTCCAGGTCAAGGCCTATGCCTAAGAAACAGATGCTTAAAATGGCTGAAGATTTGATTTCTTTGTTCAGGGGTTCCCAACCCCCACCCGACAAAAGGCCTAGACAAAAGGAGGATTATGCCTCCTCTGATGGTGTCTGTTTCCTCAGGCTCCTCTGAGGGAAAAGGATTTCACCTTTCCCCCTTATGAAGATTCTGATGCTGAAGACTCCATTCCCTCAGCTTCTCCCCCTGAAGATTATTCCTTTGGGGGAAACCTTACATACCATGAGGGAACATTTCCACTGGGAAGGTTAGGACTACTACGACTCAAAGAAAAGGCTCAGAGTTTCTTTTACTCCCCCAGCGCAGACCACTTGCTATCCCCCCAGTTTTGGACACTGTGGATGATGTTTTCTTAGAATCTAGTCTAAATTCAGATTCTCTGCCTCCTGCTCCGGCCAAACCAGATAGATACTATAGAGTGCCTGACTCTCACAAATTCCTATACAAAAGCCCTGTTGCTGACCCAGAGACAATCTCCCAGGGTCCCAAAGGGGCTACGGCTTCTATGGCTAAAAATCCTGTACTCTCTAAAAGGGACTTCAGAGCACTAGATAGGTGGGGGAAGAAGGTTTACACCTCAGCTACTCTAGCTATGAGAGCACTAAATTGTCAATTTCACATGCTTAAATACCAGCAATTCCTAATGTTTCAAATAAAACAAAAGATGGGCACGCACCCTCAGTCTGAATTCAAGGAAATGCAAGATCTGTTGCATGCAGCTGAACAGGTGGGCAAACATACTTTACAATGTGGTTTTGATGCCTTGGAAGCTTCCTCTAGAGCAGCTGTTACTGTGTCTGTTATACGTAGGCATGCTTGGTTAAAGGAACAATCTCTGCCTGATCACGTTAAAGCACAGTTACTGGATGCACCCTTACAGCAGGATGTCTTATTTGGGGTTAAAGCAGAGGAGGTTTTAAAGAAAATGGAGGAGAAGGCAAAATCTATGCAGACTGTCAAAAGATTTCTTACAGGTACAGCCCTCCACGCTTCAGCAGAAATAGGCCAACAAAAAATTGGTCCTTTCCAGCTTCTGACAGACCACAGAGGGGTAAATACAGATGCCCAAGGGGTAGAGGACAAGCACAAATCCCTTACAAACCTCGCCAATGGGGCACTGCAGCTCAGAGGGGAGGAGAAGACAGGTCCCAAACTACTAGAAGGCAAACACAATGAACTGCCAAGCAAAACTGTCTTGGCAGCTCCCTTGGGAGGAAAATTAGCACTTTTTGCAGACAACTGGCGCATCATCACAAAGGACAAATGGGTCCTAGACATTCTCACACGGATACAGATTCCATTTCCACACCTTGCTAAGGATAAAAGGAATGCCAAACCTGCCACAAAATCAGTGGGCAGAGGCACAAAAACAAATTACAGCTCTCATGGACATGAGCCATTCAACTGGTACCTACACAGGAGCAAGGCCAAGGATTTTACTCCAGGCTCTTTCTAGTCCCCAGAAAGGACAATGCTTGGAGACCCACTCTGGACTTTTCAATTTTAAACACCTTCTTGCAAGTACCCAAATTCAAGATGCTAACACTACAGCAGCTTCTTCCCATGTTGAGCAAGAAAGCTTGGCTAGTAACGTTGGCATACCTGCATGCCCTATCAGACAAAATTGCAGAAGATACCTCAGTTTCATTGCAGGTTCAACCCATTACCAATGCTCTGCACTGCCCTTTGGCTTATCTACTGCTCCCAGGGTCTTCACAAAATGCCTGGCACGAGTAATTGCATACTGCAGACAGAGGCCATACCTGGACGACTGTCTCATCCAAGTAGAAAGCAAGGACTTTCTCATACAACACCTGGCTTTTGTAAAACATCTAAGTTGCCTAGGGTACACAGTAAACGAAAACAAAACTAGTGCCCTCACAAAATGACATTCCTGGGTGCCAGCTTGAATACAACGGCCCAGATGGCTTATATGACGCCAGACAAACGACTACAATTAACTCAATACTTCAGAACAATGGCAACAAAGACCCAACTCCCTGCAAGAAAAATTCTGCAGGCCTTGGGCTTCATGGCATCTTGCATACTACTAATACCATTTGCAAAACTGCATATGAGGAAATTACAATGGTACCTAAAAAGCGTATGGACTCAACACAGCCACAGCTTGGAAACAGTGATACCGCTCATTCCCTGCCTTCAACAGGAGTTTCTATGGTGGTCACAGGCATGTCACCTCAACAAGGGTCAGCCTTTCATCCTACCCCCAGCCAGGCAAACTATGACAACAGATGCATCGGACTGTGCCTGGGGGGGGGGGCACACATGGCAGGATG
>NC_056729.1:206638164-206816201 GCF_019279795.1 Protopterus annectens
AGGTTCTATGCCCCCTAATGATAAGAGGCCTAGGATGGAACCTGTGTTGGGGGATTATGAGCAGGCTTCGGATGTGTCTGAGTCTTCGGCTGAAGACTTGCAGGAGTATTCTCATTATTCTGATTCTGATATGGATGATTCTACTCCTTCTGCTTCTCCTCCGGAGGATTTTTCTTTTTGAGACCCTTCACTCCATGAGAGAGCATTTTAAATGGGAAGGTCAGGATTTCTCTGATTCCAGGAAAAGGCTTAGGGAATTTTTGTTTTTACCCCAGCATAGGCCTTTAGCTATTCCTCCTGTTCTGAATGTGGTGGAAGATGTGTTTGCAGAGGCTTCTCTTAATCCTGATTCTTTGCCTCCTGCTCCTGTTAAACCGGATAGGTATTGCAGGGTGCCTGAAGCTCATAAGTATCTTTTTAAGAGTCCTAGGGCAGACCCAGAAACTGTTAGCCAGGGGCCTAAGGGTGTTAAGGCTTCTGTTGTCAAAAATCCGGTTCCTGCAGATAGAGGCCAGGGCCTTGGATAGATGGGGAAAGAAAGTTTATACTACTTCCACTCTAGCCATGAGAGCTTTGAATTGCCAGTTTCATATGTTGAAATATCAAAATTATCTCCTTTCTCAGTTGAAATCTAAGGTTGATGCCCTGGCGGAAGGTATTGACTGTAAAGAGTTACAAGATTTAGTGCATGTTTCTGAGCAGGTGGGTAAGCATTCTTTGCAATGTGGTTTTGATGCTGTTCAGGCCTCGTCTAGGGTGGCTGCCACTGGGTCAGTTCTTCGCAGGCATGCCTGGCTGAGTGATCAAAATTTATCCGACCATGTTAAAACTAGGATTTTGGATGCCCCTTTGCAATCTGATGTCTTGTTTGGTTCTGTTGAGGCAGTGTTAAAGAAAATGGAAGATAAGGCTAAGTCTATGCAGACTGTTAAAGATTTTTTACAGGTTCAGCCTCCAAAGTTTAGTAGAAATTGGCCTACTAAAGGGTGGACGTATCCTTCTTATGATTCCCAGTCTAGGGGTAGATCTAGACGTGGCAGGGGCAGAGGTCAGGGCTCCTTCAGGCCCAGAACAGGAAGTTCTCCTGCACAGTTTTCAAGTGAGGGCAGGGGTCAGTCCTTTCGTAAACAGACCCAATGACCTACCTTTTCAGCTGCCAGAACCTTCTCGCCTGGCAGCACCTTTGGGAGGAAGGTTGGCACTTTTCAGAGAAAATTGGAGTTTGATTACCCAAGACAAATGGGTACTGGATATCATACATCACGGTTACAGGTTTTATTTCCATACCTTGCCTCCTTTCAAAGGCATGCCAGACATTCCTCCTCAACAAGGAATAGAGGCTCACAAGCAAATTTCACTGCTACTCCAAATAGGGGCCATACAGCCGGTTCCTTTGACAGAAAGGGGCCTAGGATTTTATTCTCGCCTGTTCCTAGTCCCAAAGAAGGGGAACACGTGGAGACCAATTTTGGATTTGTCTATCCTCAACACTTATCTGGACATTCCCAAGTTCAAAATGTTGACGTTGCAGCAGCTTTTACCTCTGCTGGGCAAAGATCATTGGATGGTAACTTTGGATCTCAAGGAGGCTTACCTTCATGTTCCTATCAGACTGAGTTGCAGGAAGTATCTGCGTTTTCGAGCTGGGACTTCTCATTATCAGTTCTCTGCATTGCCCTTTGGCTTATCTACTGCGCCCAGAGTGTTCACAAAAGTTCTGGCTCCAGTGATAGCTTTCTTCAGGCTAAAAGGAATACAGATCTATCCTTATTTGGACGACTGCCTGATTCTGGCTCAAGGAAGGGAAGAGCTTCATCTGGAATATGTGATAGCAGTGCTAAGATGCCTGGGGTATTCTGTGAACGAAATAAAGTCCAGTCTAGTACCCTCTCAAGACATGTGCTTTCTGGGTGTGAGACTGAATACAGCATCCCAGATGGCCTTTCTAACCCCGGACAAACAAAAGAGTCTATCCCTTTACTTTCATCAACTTTCTCATCAGTCCGGGCTGACTGCAAGGACAGTCCTTCAAGCCTTAGGGTTCATGGCATCTTGTATTTTGGTGCTTCCCAATGCCAAACTGCATATGAGGAAGCTGCAATGGTATCTCAAAAATGTATGGACACAGCACTGCCAGGATTTGGACACTGTCATTCAAATAATACCTTGTATTCAAAAGGAATTTTTGTGGTGGGCTCAGGAATGTCACCTAAACAAGGGACTCTCTGTGGCCCGGCCAGAGGCGAGTCAGATTTTAACGACAGATGCCTCAGACATAGCTTGGGGAGCTCATCTAAGTGGAAAGTGGATACAAGACAAGTGGCCTGCCAGACTACAACATCTACATATCAACATGAAGGAGATGTTAGCAGTTCAGTTTGCATTAATGGCTTTCAAGGAGTTGCTTCTTCCAGGGCAGGTGTTGATTCTAACAGACAGCACAACTGTCATGTGGTACATCAACAAGCAAGGGGGAACACATTCTTATCCTCTATGCAGGCAAGCAATGATTTTGTGGGAGACTGCTCTCAGTTTACAACTAAGTCTTCAGGCAAGGTTTCTGCCGGGAGCACAGAACTCCTTAGCAGATGTGTTAAGCAGACAAATCGTGGATCCCCACGAGTGGAAACTGGATCTTCATGTATTTCAGAAACTGACAGTGTCCTGGGGAACTCCAGACATAGATCTGTTCGCTTCTCCACTAAACAACCAGCTGCCAAAGTTTTGCACAAAGCGGTTTCATCACACAGCTTGGAAAGTGGATGCTCTTTCAGTTGGAAAAATCTTCATGTGTATGCCTTTCCACCTCTGCCTCTCCTCCCAAAGGTACTTCTGAAGGTCAGACAGGACAAGCCAAGGATGATTTTGATAGCTCCAGATTGGCCTCGACAGCACTGGTATCCACTACTGAGAAGTCTAGTAAAAAAGCTTCCATGGCCTTTGCCTTTGATTCCACATCTGTTGTCCCAGGAGGACAGTCATTTGCTGAATGTCAAACTTCACTCTCTTCACCTAATAGCATGGCATATTCTGTTTTAAACCATAGAGGGTCTCTACTTCCACAACAAGTTTTGAATATGATTTTGGAAGCTAGAAGGCCTAGTACAAGGAAAGTGTACGCAGATAAATGGAAGAGATTTTTATTTTGGAGTACAGCTAAAGATTTGGATGTTTCTGAGCCTATTTTAAGTGTGGCTCTTCAATACCTTACTGAGTTATTGGACAAAGGTTTGTCCTTCTCTTCTATTAAGATTCATGCTGCAGCAATTTCAGCTCACTACG
This sequence comes from Protopterus annectens, assembly GCF_019279795.1. NCBI lineage: Eukaryota > Metazoa > Chordata > Ceratodontiformes > Protopteridae > Protopterus > Protopterus annectens. Next base: position 206,641,447 of record NC_056729.1, read on the forward strand.
ATTGTGACCCACCATTGTTTTCTCATCCTTTATTCAAGCAATTTCTCAGAGGGGCAAAGAATATAAGACCCCCACGAAGAGCTCCTACTCCTGCTTGGGATCTCAATTTTGTGTTGGAGAAACTCACTCTACAACCTTTTGAGCCTGCAGCTACTGCTGAGTTGAAATATTTGTCATGGAAGACTGCTTTTTTGTTGGCCATTACTTCTGCAAGAAGGGTTTCTGAATTACAGGCCCTTATGGCAGTTGAGCCTTTCTTAATTTTCACAAGGATAGGGTATCTTTACGTACCAATCCCTCCTTCATGCCTAAAGTGGTTTCTAGTGTGGCTTTAAACCAAACTATTCATTTGCCTACTTTTTGTGCAAATCCCCAAACTAAAGGGGAAAAGATTTTGCACACCTTGGATGTTCACAGGCAGTTGCGATATTATTTGGACAGAACTAAAGGGTTCAGACAATCTCAGCAATTATTAGTTTCTTTTGCTTTGTGCTGTCAGGGCAAGCCTGTGTCAAAACAAACTATTTCAAAGTGGATTGGATTTTGCATTGCTTTCTGTTATTCCCATCATGACAAAGAGATTCCAGCCGGGATTAGACCTCATTCCACTAGGGCTACTGCCACGTCAACAGCTTTTTTGAGGGGGGTGGCTACTAAGGATATTTTGGAGGCAGCCACTTGGAGTTCAGTGCATACCTTCTCTAAGCATTACCACCTTCCCTTGTACTCTAGATCTAGGGCTGGTTTTGCCACTGCTGTGCTGCAGGGCATTTTGGCAGCTCCTGCTTCATTATAGTTTAGCCATCCTCCCTTACCTCTGCTTTGGGATTCTACCCAAGTGTTAGGACTGCAGCAATGTGAGATGAAGAACATAGTACAGTTTTGTACCTACCATAAATGTAGATGTTCGAAGATCCACATTGCTGCAGTCCAATTTACTCTCCCTCCTTCCCCTCTGTTGTTGAGGTGGTTGTCTGGGTTGGGTTATCCATCTGAGGTAAACTGCATTTGGTATATGGCATTTTGTATATATTGTATATATTATACATATTTTTGGTGTTAGACTAGCTATTTGTTTAGTTGTGGTCTTTGGGTTTGGACCTTTCTTTTTAGGGTCTTCTGACATCTGGGGCAAGAAAAGACTGAGGATATGACGTCGGTCATGCGCATTTGTACCCTGACGTTCTGATGTCAGTTAAATGCGCCCTGACCGACGTCAGCCTTATGCTCTGATATTCGGGCCGAATGAGGGACAGCGGACTACCCAAGTGTTAGGACTGCAGCAATGTGGATCTTCGAACATCTACATTTATGGTAGGTACAAAACTGTACTTTCCTTTTTCAGAGGCTATTTCTGGGTCAGAGGCTTAAACACCTCCAAGATCCCATAAAAAAAAAGTCTGAACATACAAAGACGAAGTCTCTTCCTTCATCCCCGGCTGGGGACTCCCACCAACCGAGACCCAAGAAGGCTAAGCTTTCCACTTCGGATCCGACTTTTTCAGCTCCAGCGCTTTTGGTGCCTAGACCTTCGGCACCAAGGCCATTGGCGCCATCTGTGATTTTGGCACCAACTAGTATGCCCTTTACCATATCTGTACCGATGGGCTCCTATGTTCAGACTTTACCGGCACCGCCTATCCAGTAGATGCAGACTGTTACCACATCGGCTCAGACACCTTTTTCAGAACCGACAACTCCGTTATTGACACCGATCTTTTGGTCCCAGCCTCAGCACCGGCAACCACTTCGGCACCGACCTTTGGTGCAGACTCCTGTAGTTCAGTCCCTTACAGCCCCGTTTTCAGTGCAGACTGGTGAGGTGGGCACTGAGCTTGCCTGGACTCTCCCTCAGCTGTGTCCGTGAAATCCACTAGAAGCCTCTCTGAACATGACTTGTTGCGTCTTGTGGATCAAGTGCTTTTGGCCAGAGGTATCCTGCCCCCCCAGGACCTCCCCTTCCTTGGGAGGTGATCGCCCTTTGCCAAAGACCCCTACTTAGTCTCCTCCTTTATTGCCTTTGAAGTCCCTTGATGCATCAGTCTGCGGTTCCCTATACGGACCTCACTAAGGAACCACAGTTGCGTTTGTGGCAGAAGTTTTGCTATGACCCAGGATATTAGCTGTGGCGTACGTAATTTGGTGTTTCACAGCCATCCAGGGACTCAGAGTCTGCAGGCTGAGCCACTTAAGGGACGGGTGACCCCTGTCCTGGTCACTCATTCCTCTTCAGGTGGACTGGCCTTCCAATTAATGGAGAAGGCTTTGGCATTGGCTGGCGATACTGTGCTATCAATCTTCCTGCCCTCCTCTGGACTGCAATGTACACAAGTCACTCCTAGCGGACACTGTGCGCAAGGGCCTCGGGGATATACTCACCGGAAACCCCTTTTGCGTTGTTCCCCAGCTTCTTTCTCTGAGGAAGTTCATCGAAAAAGCTCGTGCAAGAGGAAGCACATGAACTCCACAGAGGAGTCCCTTACTGAAGAGACTGACTTTGATGATGGGGAAGGGTCCCCTGTGTCGCCCTCTGAGGTATCCTTTGATATCCTTGAAATCCTTAAACAGTGAGGTGACTAGCAGTCCTCTAACCCGATCTCTGAAGAGTCTGTGTTCCTACAGGCCTTTCGTGCCCGGCCCCCTACCTTCTGGGTTACTCCACCTGCTGACTAACTGGTCCGGCTCAGTGTGCATGGAAGGTTCCTGACACTGAGGCCATTCCCTGGAGGCCAGATACAATTTTGTCCCCTCCTTCTACTGACCCTCATTGGTCCAAAGGTCTTCCTGTAGATGCTCTGGTGGTGGCGGCCGCAACCAAGAAGGACCTGGTGGAAAAAGAAAGCCAGACTGTTAATCCGCCCAACAGAGTCCCGGGCTCTGGACAGAATAGGGAAGCATACTTTTGCATCGGCAACCTTTGCAATCGGGTCCCTGAATTATATGGCACACTTTACCAGGCTTCAAAGGGATTTAATTTCTGAGCTCTCAAACTTTGGCTGGTGCCATGTCTGAAGTCCGTGACAGTGGCCTCTCAGCTGGCCACCAGTGAATCTATATCTAACTCCTCCATGCGCCTGATATCTCACGCATCAGAGGGAGCAGCTAGAACGGCGAGTTCAGGCGTTGTTCTGAGACTGCACGCCTGGATGCTCTTATGTAATTTCACAGAACCCTTCAAGGTTCCCTTTCTCAACTCTCCCATCGAAGCCTCTTCATTGTTTGGACCCAAGGTTAAAAGCACACTGGCCAGATGTGAACAGGACAGTGAAACCCTTTGTGCCGTGTGTGTCCATTATTCCCCTCAATGTGCTTTCTCCAGAAACCAGAAGAGTGGGAAGATACGGTACAAAAAGTTTCAGGGTCCTTTCAGTGACGCACAGGAAATTTCTCCCATATAGGCAGAGGGGGAAACTCGCAGGGAAGACTCCCTTTTCGGGGCAGAGGGGGTCCACGTTACCAGGGTTCCAGGGAGACTCTTCCTGGCTTATCCTACCAGCGCTCCTGAAGAGCGGCCCAACTCCTTTCCTCTGGAGGTGGTTGGGAGTCGTTTCTCCATGTACCCTTCTGCCTGGCTAACCATCACCACCGACTCTTGGGTACAAAGGATAATAACCAGAGGTTACAATATTCCCTTCGATCTTTGTCCTGCCCTCTCAACAAACTTACCCAACGTTCCACCCAGTCAAAGGGAAGAAGCAGCATTAGATAGATATCAAAGCTGCTAAGAAAGAGTCATCCAAATAGTCCCTCCAGACCAGGTAGGATCCAGATTCTACTCAACTATTTTTGGTGCCAAAGAAAACCGGGGACTGGAGACCAATTTTGGATCTCTGTGTTTTGAACAAGTTTGTAAGATGGTCACAATACAGTCTATCCTCCCGCTTTTGGAAAAAGACGATTGGATGTGCTCGATAGATCTTCAAGATGCGTACTACCACATAAAAGTGGACAGGCCATCAAGAAGATTTCTGCGCTTCTGTGCGGGAGCCATTCACTACCAGTTCAGAGTACTGCCGTTCGGACTCTCTACAGCCCCCAGAGTGTTTTGCAAAGTGCATGGCAGTCATCACAGCTCACTTGCGACTACAAGGATTCCAGGTGGTGATCTTCGTGTTTCACTATTGCAGTCAATACTACACTTGGATTATCCTGTTGGCAGGCGACCTGCAGTCGGCCTGACTTCCAAAGTCTTGGTCCGGCGTCTGTTGCTGTCGCCTCTTCCCTGACGTCAGTGTGCCAGGGGTATAAAAGTTGCAACCAACGTCATTTTCTTAAGTCTTTCTTGTCACGTGGTGCCAGAAGCAAAAGCAGTTGGCAAGTGCCGGTCGGCAGACTCTGGTTCTGAAACTCAGTTTTGAAAATCTCAGAAGTCTTCAGTAAAGCTAAGTACCCCGTTGGGGAAACTTTTTCTTGCTCCAGACCGATGTCATTAAAAGTTCATTTTATTTCTTGTGGGAAGCAAATACCTCATAAGGACTTTCACTCTTACTGTATTCCTTGCCTAGGCCCTGACCACAACGTTACCAGTTGTCGGTTTTGTGCTAGACTCAAACGCACTATTAAACGTTTGTTCGATTTTGCTTTACATTATTTTGGCCGAAGGTTTAATTACATAATGCCGTTGGAACAACAGACCGGAATTTATAAAAAATGCAGAGACAAAGAAAAGGGCAGGCATCCAAGGTCCAAAACCGACGAAGCCTCTTCAAGGCCAGTCGCCAGTTCTCAGTGAGGCGCTTTCGCAGCCCCTGACACCCGCTACCTCAGAGCCACAAGTCGTAACAGACAGCCACGTGGAGACACCAAGGCCTGTGGAAACTCAAGGTATTGGGCCTATGGAAACTATTCCCTCAGATGGGTCTGGAGCCGCTGAGCAGGCGTCAGCTTCTGAGGGAGTTTTCAGACCTTCACAGCTTACAATTAAGCCCACTACAGCAGCAAGGGCAAAGTCAAAAACACCATTAAAGACAAGGAAACAAGTACAGCATTCTCATGAACAGTCATCCATGCCAAAGAAACAGATGCTTAAGATGGCCGAAGACCTAATTACTTTAATCAGTGGTTCCCATCCCCCTCCTGACAAAAGGCCTAGGTAAGACACTGACTATGATTCCTCTGACCAGGTTTCCATTTCTTCTGATTCCTCTTCTGATGTGGGATATTCTCTCCTTCCCTATGAGGACTCTGATGCAGAAGAGTCTATACCTTCAGCCTCTCTGCCTGAGGATTATTTTTTTGGGGAAACCCTGCACACCATGAGGGAGCATGTCCATTGGGAGAGCCAGGATTATTCAGAATCCAAGAAAAGGCTCAGACTTCCTTTTATTGCCTCAGCACCGCCCCCTGGCTATCCCCCCTGTGCTTGATATGGTTGATTTCTCTAAATCCAGTCTGTCTCCTGATTCTTTACCCCCTGCACCAGTCAAGCCAAACAGGTACTACATGGTCCCCGACTCTCATAAAGTTCTTTACAAAATCCCCACTGCAGACCCAGAAACAATTTCTCAGGGCCCTAAAGGGGGTTAAGGCTTCCACTGCTAAAAATCCTGTCCCCTCGGATAGGGATTCCAGAGCTCTGGACAGATTGGGGGAAAAAAGTTCACACTTCTGCTACTTTAGCTGTAAGGGCTTTAAATTGGCGGTTTCACATGCTTAAATATTAACAGTACCTCATGTCATTGTTAAAACTGAAAATGATTTCAAATTCAGAAAGTCCTGACAGTAAGGAAATGCAGGATTTATTGCATGCAATTGAACAAGTGGAAAAGCATACTCTGCAATGTGGTTTTGATTCATTAGAGGCTTCTTGTAGAAACGCTTTTACAGCCTCTGTTATTCGAAGGCATGCTTGGTTGAAAGAACAAAGTTTACCTGACCATGTTAAAGTAAAATTATTGGATGCTCCACTACAGCATGATACTTTGTTTGGTGTTAAGGCAGAAGTGTTAAAGAAAATGGAGGATAAAGCAAAATCAATGCAGACAGTGAAGGACTTCTTACAGGTTCAACCACCTACATTTAGCAGAAACTGGCCTTCAAAAAATTGGTCTCTTCCAGTGTCAGACGGGCCACAGAGGCAGATACAGACGCCCAAGAGGCAGATCTCCGCCCCAAGGCTCCTACAGACCTAAACAATGGGGTGCTTCAGCCCCCAAAGGAGTGGAAGACTAATCACAACCTTATAGGAAACGGTCAAAATGACTTCCCTCTACAAATGCCAAGCACTTACCTTTTGGCAGCACCCCTAGGGGGAAAGCTAGCACTATTCTCAAAAATTTGGCACATAATCACGCAGGACTAATGGGTGCTGAATATTGTTTCTCAGGGTTACAGGTTCCACTTCCACACGCTTCCAAAATCAAAAGGTGTGTCAGACCTGCCACAAAACCAATGGGCAGAGGCCCAAAAACAGATTGCTGCTCTTATGGACATGGGAGCTATTCAAAGAGTTCCACAGCAAGAACAGGGACAAGGATTTTACTCAAGACTTTTCTTAGTACCCAGAAAGGACAAAGCCTGGAGACCAATACTGGACCTGTCAATCCTAAATACTTTCCTGGATGTTCCAAAATTCAAAATGTTAACACTACAGCAACTTCTGCCCATGCTGGGCAAGAAGGCTTGGCTAGTTACTTTGGACCACAACGACACATACCTGCATGTCCCAATCAGACAAACTTGCAGAAGATACCTCCGATTCATAGCAGGCTCAATGCATTACCAATTCTCTGCACTGCCCTTTGGCTTATCTACTGTGCCCAGGGTCTTCACAAAATGCCTGGCACCAGTAATTGCTTTTTGCAGACAAAAAAGAATTCAAATATAGCCCTACTTGGACGACTGCCTTATTCAAGCAGAGAGCAAGGACATTCTTCTAACGCATCTGGCGTTTGTAAAAAGATTACTAATTTGCCTAGAGTACACAGTAAACGAAAAGAAATCAAAACTAGTGCCCTCTCAAGAGATAATATTCCTGGGTGCAAGCTTAAATACAACTGCCCAGATGGCTTATCTCACGCCAGACAAAGGCAACTGACTCATTACTTTCAAATGATGGCAACAAAAACCCAGCTCCCTGCAAGAAAAATTCAGGTCCTGGGCTTCATGGCATCCTGCATTCTACTAATTCCATATGCAAAACTGCATATGAGGAAACTACAGTGGTATCTAAAAAGTGTTGTGACTTGGCATTGTCACAGCCTGGAGACAATCCTAACTTTAATTCCATGCCTACAACAGGGGTTTTGATGGTCCCAGGCCTGTCACCACGACAAGGGACAACCTTTCACCTTACCCACAGCCAGGCAGACAATAACAACGGATGCATCAGATTATGCCTGGGGGGCACATATGGCAGGAAAATGTATTCAGGGCACGTGGCCCAAGGAACAAATGCATCTTCACATCAATCAAAAAGAGATGCTAGCTGTACAGAATGCCCTGACAACTTTCAAGGACCTACTACATCCTGGACAACTATTAATAAAGATGGACAATACCACAGTTGTGTGGTACATAAGCAAGGGGGCACACATTCCTAGCCCCTATGCAGGCAAGCCATGACTTTGTGGAACACAGCACTGACCTATCAAGTAAATCTGCAGGCACAATTCCTGCCAGGAACAAAAAATACACTGGCAGACTAAGCGGAAATCTCATGGATCCTCATGAATGGAAACTAAATCCACAGGTGTTCAGCATAATGAGGAAACTAAATCCACAGGTGTTCAGCATAACAAGGAAATAGGGACGCCCAGACATAGATCTTTCTGCCTCCCCTCACAATTACCAAATACAGAAATTCTGCACAAGAACTTATCACTCTCAGGCATGGAAAGTGGATGCTCTATCATTCAGCTGGAAAGGTCTGACAGTCTGCCTTCCCTCCGATGCCCCTTCTTACCAAGGTGCTCCTAAGTCAGACAAGAAAGGCCAAAAATGATCCTGATTGCCCCAGACTGGCCACACCAGCACTGATGCCCAATCCTAAAGAGCTTGTCTCAAGGCCCAGCATGGCTTCTACTTCAAATTCCTCACCTTCTGACACAACAAAACAATCAGATTCTGCACAGTCAACTCAGAACCTTAAATCTGGCAGCATGGCAGATAATGTAGCCACTCATGACTGCACCTGTCTCTAAAGCTGTTATTGATGTCATTCCCAGCACTAGGAAATCTTATGCAGAAAAATGGAAGAGATTCTGTGCTTGGAACCAGGCGAAAGGGTCGAACCACTTGTCCCTAATATACCTCAGATTTTACGATACCTAACTTTTATGCTGGACAAAGGCCTATCTTTCTCATCAAATGAAATCCATGCCTCTGCCATTTCAGCTCATTACAATACGGAATCTCCTATTTTTTCACATCCCCTACTACGACAGTACCTCAGGGGGGCAAAAAATACAAGACCCCCAAGGAGAGCACCAGTACCAACTTGGGATCTCAATTTTGTTTTAGAAAAAACTCACAATGCCTCCTTTTGACCTAGCCAGCACAGCTGATATAAAATTCTTATGGAAAACTGCTCTGCTCCTAGCAATAACTTAAGCAAGAAGAGTCTCAGAGTTGCAGGCATTAATGGCTGTGGAACCTTTCATCATTTTTCATCAGGACAGGGTTTCTCTTGGGACAAACCCAACATTCGTGCCAAAAGTGGTCTCCAATTTGGCCTTGAACCAAACCATTCATTTACCTACTTTCTACCCAAATTCCCAGAATAAAGGGGAGAGACTTCTGCACGCTTTGGATATACACAGCTACGATTCTACTTGGACAAAACAAAAGCCTTCAGAAAAACTGTGCAACTGTTTGTAGCCTATGCTACAGGATCACAAGGAAAGCCTATTAAGCGGACATTTTCAAAATGGATAGGACACTGCATCCGCTTCTGTTATGCACAACATGGAAAATCAGTGCCTAACGGCATTGGGCCTCATTCTACCAGAGCAGCAGCCACTTCAGCAGCTTTTTTCAGAGTATCACCAACCAAAGACATTTTAGAAGCTGCAACCTGGAGCTCAGTGCACACCTTCACCAAGCACTACCACTTACCTCTCTACTCTAAATCCAGAGCAAGCTTTGCCACTGCAGTTCTGCAGGGCCTGGTAGCCTCTCCAAATCCAATTTAGACCCAGCTGCCCAACCTCAGCTTTGGGATTCTACCAAAGTGTAATGACTGCAACAGTGAAACACGATGAACATAGTACAGTTGTGTACCTACCATAAATGTAGATGTTAGTGTATTCACTGTTGCAGTCCAGGTTACCCACCATCCCCCTTTTCATTGCTGGGACGTTTCTGTACTTCTCAACTCTATACAACCTATGTGGTGTATTTGCTTGTAGATGAAGGAAATGTTTATAGTAATATATGCATGTTTTTTGGCATAATTTTATCTTTCCAGCCTTCCTATCTGGGGGCACCTGACATCTGGGGCAAGAAAAACTGAAGAAAATGGCGTCTGTTGCAACTTTTATACCCCTGGCGCACTGGCGTCAGGGAAGAGGTGACCGCAACCGACGCTGGACCAAGACTTTGGAACTCGGGCCGACTGCGGGTCGCCTGCCAGCAGGATAACCCAAGTGTAATGTCTGCAAAAGTGAATACACCCTAACATCTACATTTATGGTAGGTACACAACTGTACTTTTCCATACCTAGACTGGCTCATTTCCGCCCCCATCAGACATCTATTAGAAGATGCCCTGGCATCCAATCTCACCCCATCTCAGCCCAGGTAATTCATAGCGGTCATCTTTCATGCAAAGAATTGCAGAGCATCCATTCCAAAGCACAGAATTCTAAGGATAAAGCAACAACTGATCCCAGTCCTTTCAATGGAGAAATCCACAGCTTACTCTGCCCTACAGCTGTTGGGTTCCATGGCAGCCTTCATCACCATTGTCCCCCTGGCCAGGTTTCACATAAGGCTTCAAAGGCTACTGCTCACCCAATGGTATCCTTTTCAGTATCCTCTTTCAGCCAAGATTCGAGTAACTCACAGGTGCAAACAGGATTTAAATTGGTGGATAACCCACAACCCATCACAATGGTGTAACCCCTTCTCCCCCCAGCAGCCCAAGGCTACTGTGACCACGGACGCCTCCCTGATGGGGTGGGGAGGCTGTCAGGGACACAGTCCAAGGTACTTGGTCCGAATTGGAGGCCCAACTGCATATAAATGTTCTAGAGCTGAGGGCGGTGCTTCTGGCGTTGCAAGCATTCTGTCCTCTGCTGCCGTCTGGGACTTTTGCGAAACAATCAGACAACATGGCGGTGGTCTGGTACATCAACAGAGTGGAACCAAATCTTACCCACTTTGTCGAGAGGCCGTGGGGATATGGCAATGGGCAATAGCTACCAACAGTTTTCTTCTAGCAACGCACATTCCCGGGAGTTCCGATGTGATAGCAGACTCAGCAGGTGCATTCTACAACCTCACGAGTGGTCCCCGAATCCCATGATAACAGTGGAGATCTTCCACCGCTGGGGGTCTTCCTTGCTGCAACCTCTTTGCTTCCCCGACCAGCTACAAATGCAGCAACTACTTCTCCCTGATTCCCTCTCCGGGACAGTCACCCAGGGACGCACTAGTCCACGATTGGCCCTCGGGTCGTCTTTATGCATTTCCACCTCTTTCCCCCTCATTCCCCAGTTTGTGAAGAAAGCCCGCCGGTTGAAGATCAAGGTGATCCTCATAGCACCATATTGGCCTCGTCAGATTTGGTTCCTCTTCCTTTGGCCTCACCTGCTAGATCAGCCAGGATTCTCCATCCAACCCTGGGGTTTATCTCCCATCTGCAGAATCTGATTCATCCCAACTTGTAAGCCTGAAGCTCCCAGCTTGGTGCCTCCAATTCCCTTGATTGCCAGGCAGAATGATCTTTCTTTGCCAGTACTGGACATTCTTATTGCATCTCATAAGTCTTTCACTAGAATTACTTATCTAAGCAAGTGGAAAAGATTTGCCCTTTGGGTGAAAGAAAAGCTAGTAGTTCCCTTTTCACCACCAGTGTCGATAGTACTGGAGTATCTAGCCGACCTATTTCAGGCGGGTCTATCTGCCTCTACCATTAGTTCATTTGGCTGCAATATCTAATTTCCATGAGGGTGTCCAAGACTTCTTTCTTATGTCACACAAATTATGCAAGACCTTCATAAAAGGTGTGAATCATCTAAAGCCACCTTTTAGAGAACCTATTCAACCATGGGACCTGTCATTAGGTCTACAAGCTTTGACAATGCCACCTTTCGAATCAGCGTCTTGCGACCTCCGATACTTGTCATGGAAAACTTTGATGTTCGTGTTTCACTGTTGCAGTCATTACAGTTGGGTTATCCTGCTGGCAGGCTACCCGCAGTCTGCCTGAATTCCAAAGTCCTGGTCCGGCGTCGGTTGCGGTCTCCTCTTCCCTGACGTAAGTGCGCCAGGGGTATAAAAGATGCAGCAGACGCCATTTTCTTCAGTCTTTCTTGCCACGCAGTGCCCGAAACAAAAGCAGTTCGCAAGTGCCGGTCGGCCGACTCCTGAGATTTTCGAAATCGAATTTCCGATCCGAAGTCTTCAGTAAAGCTAAGTACTCCGTTGGAGAAACTTTTTCCTTGCTCCAGACCGATGTCAGGAAAAGTTAACAATTGTATTTCTTGTGGGAAGTAAATATCTCATAAGGATTTTCATTCTTACTGTATTCCTTGCCTAGGCCCTGATCATGATGTTGCTAGCTGTCGGTTTTGTACTAGATTTAACAAACGCACTATTAAGTGTCTGTACGATTTTGCTTTTCATTACTTTGGCTGAATATTTAATTATATAATGCCATCGGAACAGCCGACCGGAGTTTATAAAAAGTGCAAGGAAAAGGACAGGCATCCAAGGTCCAAAACAGATGAGGCCTCTGTTAGGCCAGTCGCCGGTTCTCAGTGAGGCGCTTTCACAGCCCCTGACGCCCGCTACCTCAGAGCCACAGGCCACTACTGACTCCCACGTGGAGACAACTAGGCCTCTGGATACTCGAAATATTGGACACTTGGAAACTATTTCCTCAGGTGGGTCCGGAGCCGCTGAGCAGGCATCGGCTTCTGAGGGTGTTTTCAGACCTATATGTCAAGGCAACCTCCGCTTCCAAGACAAAAGACTAAAACAGCTTTAAAGACAAAGAAACAAGTACAGCATTATCCTGGACAGACTTCCATGCCTAAGAAACAGATGCTTAAAATGGCCGAAGACCTAATTACTTTGATCAGGGGTTCCCATCCCCCACCTGATAAGAGGCCTAGGCAAGACACAATGTAATTCTTCTGATCAGGTTTCCAATTTCTCTGACTCCTCTTCAGAACAGGGATATTCTCTTCCTCCTTATGAGGATTCTGATGCTGAAGAATCTATTCCTACAGCTTCTCCTCCTGAGGATTATTCTTTTGGGGGAAACCCTGCATACCATGAGCGAGCATTTTCACTGGGAGAGCCAAGATTACTCCGAATCTAAGAAAAGGCCCAGAGACTTTCTTTTACTACCTCAGCACAGACCTCTTGCTATTCCACCTGTTCTAGACATTGTAGATGTATTTTCAGAGTCCGGCCTGTCTCCTGACTCTTTACCCCCCTGCACCTGTTAAGCCAGACAGATACTACAGGGTTCCAGATTCTCATAAATTTCTATATAAAAACCCTGCCGCTGACCCAGAAACTATATCTCAGGGTCCCAAAGGGGTCAAGGCTTCCACTGCAAAAAACCCTGTCCCCTCTGATAGGGATTCTAGGGCACGGACAGATGGGGAAAAAAAGTTTACACTTCTACCTTGGCTGCAAGGGCTTTAAATTGTCAGTTTCATATGCTTAAGTATCAGCAATACTTAATGTCACTGCTAAAACAGAAAATGTTGACAAATTCTGAATGTTCTGAAAACAAGGAAATGCAGGATTTATTGCATGCAGCTGAACAATTGGGAAAGCATACTTTGCAATGTGGTTTTGATTCACTGGAGGCCTCTTGCAGGGCCGCTGTTACAGGTTCTGTCATTAGAAGGCATGCTTGGTTAAAGGAACAGAATCTGCCTGATCATGTTAAAGCAAAATTATTGGATGCTCCATTACAGCATGATACTTTGTTTGGTGTTAAGGCAGAAGAGGTGTTGAAGAAAATGGAGGATAAAGCGAAATCTATGCAGACAGTAAAGGATTTCTTACAGGTATAGCCACCCAGATTTAGCAGGAACTGGCCTTCTAAGAATTGGTCCTTTCCAGTGTCAGGCCACAGAGGCAGATACAGATGCCATAGAGGCAGAACCCAGCCTCAAGGCTCATACAGGCCCAAACAGTGGGGTGTTAATACCTCCAAAAGCGGGGAAGACAAATCACAGCCATATAGGCAACAGTCCCAATGACTTTCCTCTGCTAATGCCAAGCAGTTATCTTTTGGCAGCACCCTTAGGGGGAAAGCTAGCACTTTTTTCACAAATTTGGCACATGATCACCAAGGACAAATGGGTCTTAAAATATAGTCTGTCAGGGCTACAGGTTCCACTTTCACACCCTTCCAAAGGCAAAAGGTATGCCAGACCTGCCACACAATCAATGGGCAGAGGCACAAAAGCAAGTTTAATCTGTCATGGACATGAGGGCTATTCAGTGAGTACCACAGCAAGAGCAGGGACAAGGATTTTACTCTAGACTTTTCTTAGTACCCAGAAAGGACAAGACCTGGAGACCAATACTGGACTGGTCTATTCTAAACACTTTTCTGGACGTTCCAAAAGTCAAAATGTGGAACTCTGCAGCAGCTTCTGGGCAAGAAGGCTTGTCTTGTAACTTTGGACCTCAGAGGCATACCTGCATGTCCCAATCAGACAATCTTGCATAAGATACCTTAGATTCATAGCTGGCTCAATGCACTACCAATTCTCTGCACTGCCCTTTAGCTTATCTACTGCACTCAAGGTCTTCACAAAATGGTAGGCACCAGTAATTGCATTTTGCAGAGAAAGAGGAATTCAAATATATCCCTACTTGGACGACTGCCTTATTCAAGCAGAGAACAAAGACATTCTACTGAAGCATCTGGCGTTTGTAAAAAGATTACTAATTTGCCTAGGGTGCACAGTAAACGAAAAGAAATCAAAAGTAGTACCCTCTCAAGAGATAATATTCCTGGGTGCAAGCTTAAATGCAACTGCCCAGATGGTTTATCTCACGCCAGACAAACAAAGGCAACTTGCTTCTTACTTCGAAAAGATGGCAACAGAGACCCAGTTATCTGCAAGAAAAATTCTGCAGGCTTTGGGCTTCATAGCATCCTGCATTCTGTTAATTCCATGTGCAAGACTGCATATGAGGAAGCTACAATGGTATCTAAAGTGTTTGGAGTCAACATTGCCACAGCCTGGAAACATTACCCTCATTACCTGCCTGCAACAGGAGTTTCGATGGTGGGCACAGGTCTGTCACCACAAAAAGGGACAGCCATTCACTTTACCCACAGCCAGGCAGACACTAACCGATGCATCAGATTATGCCTGTGGGCCCACATAGCAGGAAAATGTATTCAGGGCACATGGACCGCAAGCCAAATGCATCTTCGTAGCAATCAAAAAGAGATGCTAGCTGTACAGAATGCCCGGACAGCCTTCAAGGATCTATTTCATCCAGGACAACTGATAAAGACGGACAATACTAGTCATGTGGTACATAAACAAGCAGGGAGGCACACATGCTTACCCCCTCTGCAGACAAGCCATGATTTTTGTGGAACACAGCATTTGACTTACCAAGTAAATCTGCAAGCACAATTCCCGAAATACTCTGGCAGACTAAGCAGAAACCTCATGGATTCTCACGAGTGGAAACTAGATCCACAAATCTTCAGCATGATAAGGAAATGGGGATGCCCAGACAGACCTTTTTGCCTCTCCTCACAGCTGCCAACTACAGAGATTCTGCACAAGGCCTTATCACAAACAATAATGGAAAGTGGATGCTCTGTCATTCAGCTGGAAAACCCTTGCAGTATATGCCTTTCCTCCAGTGCCTCTCCTCCCCAAGGTACTCCTAAAGGTCAGACAAGAGAAGCCAAAAATGATACTGATTGCCCCGGACTGGCCACGCCAGCACTGGTACCCAATCCTAAAGGGCTAGTCTAAAGGCCCTGCCTGGACATTACCTCAAATTCCTCATTTGCTGACCCAACAAAATAATCGGATCCTGCACAGCCAACTCAGAACCCTAAATCTGGCTGCATGGCGGATAACGTAACCATTCGGAACACACCTCTCTCTAAAGCAGTTATGGATGTTATTTTGGAGGCCAGGAGGCCCAGCACCAGAAAATCTTATGCAGAAAAATGGAAGATATTCTGTGCTTGGAACCAGGCACAAGGAATTGACACGCTTGTACCAAATATTCCTCATTTTACAATACCTAACTGAGATGCTGGACAAAGGCTTATCCTTATCAAATAAGATCCATGCCTCTGCCATTTCAGCTTTCCTTGGACATACATAGACAACTACGCTTCTACTTGGACAGAACTGAAGTTTTCAGAAAAACTGAGCAACTTTTAGTGGCATATGCTGCAGGATCTCAAGGAAAGCCCATCTCAAAGCAGACTATTTCAAAATGGATAGGCCACTGCATTCGTTTCTGCTACTCACAATATGGCAAATCAGTGCCCAAGGGCATTAGGCCTCATTCTACCAGGGCAGCAGCCACTTCAGCAGCCTTCCTCAGAGGAGCACCAACCAAGGATATTTTGGAGGCTGCAACTTGGACTTCAGTGCACACTTTTACAAAGCACTACCACTTGTACCTCTACTCTAAATCCAGAGCAGGCTTCGCCACTGCAGTTCTTCAAGGCCTTATAGCATCTCCTAATCCTATTTAGGCCCAGCCACCCACCCTCAGCTTTGGGATTCAACCCAAGAGTAATGACTGCAACAGTGAAACATGATGAACATAGTACAGTTGTGTACCTACCATAAATGTAGATATTAGTGTATTCACTGTTGCAGTCCAGGTTACCCACCATCCCCCTTTTCTTTGCTGGGACTTGCCTATACTTTTCTATTTTATACAACCTATGTGGTGTATTTGCTTGTAGATGAAGTAAATGTTTATTTTACTGCATGCATAATTATTGGCATAATTTTTTAGCCTACCTTTTTGGGGGCACCTGACATCTGGGGCAAGAAAAACTGAAGAAAATGGCGTCTGCTGCAACTTTTATACCCCTGGCGCACTGACATCAGGGAGGAGGCGACAGCAACCGACGCCGGACCTAGACTTTGGAATTCTGGCTGACTGCGGGTAGCCTGCCAGCAGGATAACCCAAGAGTAATGACTGCAACAGTGAATACACTCTAACATCTACATTTATGATAGGTACACAACTGTACTTTCTTTGTGTTTCACTGTTGCAGTCATTACATTTGGGTAATCTGCTGGCAGGTTGAACTCAGCCGGCCTGAATTCCAAAGTCCTGGGTCCTGCGTCGGTTGCTGTCTCCTCTTCCATGACGTAAGGTTGTCATGGGTATAAAACAAGCAGCCGACGCCATTTTCATCAGTCTTTCTTGCCACACGGTGCCCGAAGCAGAAGCATTTCGCAAGTGCCGGTTGTCCTGAAATATTCGAGTTTTAGTTTCAGAACCGAAGTCTTCACTAAAGCTAAATACCCCATTGGAGAAACTTTTTTTTATTGCCCCATACCGATGTCAGAAAAAATTAATAATTATATTACTTGTGGGAAGCAAATACCTCATAAGGATTTCCATTTATACTGTCTTCCTTGCTTAGGCCTTGATCACAACATGCCTGGCTGTCGGTTTTGTGCTAGATTTAACCAACGCACTATTAGGCGCCGGTATATTTTTGCCTCCAAAGTATTTTGGAACCAGATTTAACTACCCATAAATGTCGTCTGATAGCAATCAGACTACCAGAGTACATAAACGCAAAGAAAGACACACAATCGAGGTCCAAAACCGACAAAACTTCTCCTAAGCCAGTCGCCAGTGTTCAGTGAGGCGCTTTCGCAGCCCCTGATGCCCGCTACCTTCGAGTCGCAGGCCCCTACTGAGACCCATGTGGAGTCCGTTACTCTGCGAGATACTCCAAGTATTGGACCCACGGATATATCTCCCTCGGATGGGTCTGGAGCCGCTGAGCAGGCACCGGCTTCTGAGGGTGTATTCAGGCCTCAACATTTTTATATCAAACAGACAGCTGCAAAACCAAAGGCAAAAGCAACTTCTAAAACTAAAAAAAACTGATGCATGAGCCACATGCACAGGCTGCTATGCCTAAAAAACAGATTATCAAAATGGCTGAAGACCTTATTACCTTGATCAGGGGTTCCCATCCCCCTCCTGATAAGAGGCCTAGGCAAGGCAGTGATTATGTATCTTCAGATCAGGTTTCTATTTCTTCTGATCAGGAATTATCTATACCTCCCTAAGAGGATTCTCATGCAGAGGACTCTATACCATCTGCATCACCTCCTGAGGATTTTTCATTTGGAGAAACTTTGCATACTTTGAGGGAGCATTTTCACTGGGAGAGTCAAGATTTCTCAGAATCAAAAAAGAGGCTCAGGGATTTCCTTCTCCCTCAGCACAGGCCTTTAGCCATACCCCATTTTAGACATTGTGGATGATGTGTTTTCGGAGTCTAGCTTGACCCCAGACTCCTTACCTCTGGCTCTCAGTAAGCCTGACCTATATTACAGGGTCCCTGACTCTCACAAATGTTGATTTAGAAACCCTGCTGCTGGTCCTGAAACTATTTCACAGGGTCCAAAGGGAGTTAAGGCCTCAACAGCAAAAAATCCTACCCCCTCTGACAGATTCAAGGGCACTGGATAGATGGGGAAAAAGGTTTATACATCTGCAACCTTGGCAG
This sequence comes from Protopterus annectens, assembly GCF_019279795.1. NCBI lineage: Eukaryota > Metazoa > Chordata > Ceratodontiformes > Protopteridae > Protopterus > Protopterus annectens. The sequence goes on from NC_056729.1 coordinate 206,659,338, forward strand.
TTAGGGCCTTAAACTGCCAGTTCCATATGCTCAAGTATCAGCAACATGTTATGGGATTGCTGAAACAGAAAATTATTTCTGAATGTGCAGAAAATAAAGACTTGCAGGAGTTATTGCATGCAGCTGAACAGGTTGGAAATCAAAATGTGGTTTTGATTCCTTAGAGGCCTCCTGCAGGGCCGCAGTTACTTGATCAGTGATTAGGAGTCATGCCTGGTTAAAAGAGCAAAATTTGCCTGATTATGTTAAAGCTAAATTACTGGATGCACCTTTACAGCAGGATACTCTGTTTGGTATTAAGGCAGAAGAGGTTTTAAAGAAAATGGAAGACAAATTTAAGTCTATGCAAACTGTAAAAGACTTACAAGTGCAGCCACCAAGATTCAGTAGACGCTGGCCTACAAAAAATGGATCCTTTCCTGTGTCAGAGCTTAAAGGGGCAAATCCAGCTGCCCTAAGGGTTCCAGATACCAGGCATAAGATTCTTACAGGTCAAAGCAATGTGGTGCTTCTACCTCCAAATATGGAGGAGATAAAGCACAAACCTACAGAAAATAGTCTCAGTGACTTCCCTCTGCCTTCACCAAGCACTTAACTTTTGGCAGCACCCTTTGGGGGGGGGGGGGATTAGCACTTTTTGCTCAAAATTGGCAGTTAATAACCCAGGACAAGTGGGTGCAAAACATAGTATCACAGGGATACAGATTCCATTTCCATACTCTGCCAGTGGCAAACGGTTGGCCAGATCTGCCAAAAATCAATGGGCAGAGGCACAAACAGGTTACGTCCCTCATGGATATGGGGGCCATTCAGCCAGTACCAGAACAGGATAAAGGACAAGGTTTTTACTCTATTCTTGGTACCCAGAAAGGACAAGGCCTGGCGGCCAATACTGGATTTATCGATTCTGAACACATAGGTGGACATTCCAAAATTCAAAATGCTGACTTTGCAGCAGCTTCTGCCCATGCTGGGCAAGAATGCTTGGCTGGTAACATTAGACCTAAGAGGCATGTCCCAATAAAGCAGTCGTGCAGAAGATACCTCTGATTCAAGGCTGGCTTTAATACATTACCATTTCTCTGCACTGCCCTTTGGCTTATCTACTGCGCCCAGGGACTTTACAAAATACCTGGCACCAGTAATTGCTTTTTGCAGACAAAGAAGTATACAAATATACCCTTTCTTGGACGAATGTCTCATTCAAGCAAAGACCAAGGACATTCTTCAACACTTGGCGTTTGTGAAAAGGCTTCTAACATGCTTAGGGTACATAATAAACAAAAAAGTCATAACTGGTACCCTCTCAAAACATAACATTCCTGGGTGCAAGCTTGAATACAATTGCCCAGATGGCTTACCTCACGCCAGACAAACAAAGGCAACTGACTACTTCCAACTGATGGCAGCAAAAACCCAGTTATCTGCAAGACCAACTCTGCAGGCTTTGGGCTTCATGGCATCCTGCATCCTGCATCCTACTGATTCCATATGCAAGACTGCATATGAGGAAACTTCAGTGGTACCTAAAAAGTTTGAGTCAATATTGTCAGTCTGGAAACGGATTCCTCTCATTCCCTGCCTACAACAGGAGTTTCTATGGTGGGCAAAGGCATGTCACCAAAACATGGGACGGGCCTTCACTGTTCCTCCTGCCAGTCGAACCTTAATGGGCGCATCAGATTATGCTTGGGGGGCCCACATGGCGGGAAGATGCATTCAGGGCATATGGACCCCAAAACAAATGCATCTACATATCAACCAAAAAGATGCTTGCTGTTCAAAATGCCCTGACAGCCTTCAAGGACATAATTCATCCAGGACAACTACTGATAAAGATGGACAACACCACGGTTGTGGTATATAAACAAGCAGGAGGGCACGCACTCGTACCCCCTTTGCAGACTAGCAATGGCACTGTGGGACACAGCTTTGACTTACCAAATGCATAGGTTCATAGGTTCATACTAGGCTGTCTGCCCTACGGCATTTACAAGTCTAGCCAGAGTGTGTTTGGCTTTCGCCACCCATTTTAAATGAATTTTGCTATGCCCTTTTTCGAGGTTAGTATACTGTGCCTCTGTCAGTGACACAGAAGTGATACTCGGAGTAAATCTACGATCTCCCATCCACTCATCAAGATTCCTCTTGAAGAGTCAATGAGGGACTCTGCCTAACCTGGACTGGGATTTTATTCCAGAGTGAAGGGAGCCTCTGGGTTATGAATCTGTCCCTCCAGCATGTCCTATTTTTTCAGTGCTGAGGTTCAAGTCTCGAGCGCATAGCTCGATGGGATTTGGATTTTCTGAGGTGCAGCATGTCCATTAATTCCGGGCTGGACATGGCTTTATACGTCAGGCACAGATCGCCTCTGAGCAGGCAGTATGCCCTGAGTAGAACTGGAGTTTCTTTAACGGGGCAGCATATGGCATCTGTTTGAGCCCTTTGATCCTCTTGGTGAGGTACTTTTGGGGTCTTTCCAGTTGCTGCAGGTGTCTGGTAAGGTACATCCCAAAATGGGCATTGTACTCTATTATGGGCCTGATGAGGGATGAGTAAAGAGGCACGATGACCTCCCCTGATCTAGATGTGAATCTCTTCATGATTAGGTAGGTTATATAAAATGTTTTTCTAACCACTTTGGCCACGCGGTTGTCTGAGAGATTGCTATCAACTTGGGTCCCCAGGTCCCTAATTACTTCTTCCATACTTAATGGATTACCAACTATGTGGTAATTTGTGGGCACTTTGTTTTTGCCGAAGGGGATGACTATACACATTTTGGCGTTTAGCTTGAGGCACTGGCACCAGTTGTCTTTCTATGAGGCCCTTTTGTAGGATGCTTGTCGGCTGGAGTCGATTATGGCACCCAGTTTGCAGTCATCTGTGAACGTGGTCAGCCACAGTCCTTCCGTGTTGGCCTGTACCTCCGAGAAATATATACCGAATAAGAGAGGTCCCAGGACTGAGCCTTGTGGGACGCCACTTGTAACTGGTTTGGAGTCTGACATGGCTCCAGCAATTCTAACCATGTGGGTTCTGTCCTTGAGCCAGTTTACAACCCATCTAGTGACATAGGGGGTTTATATTTAAGCTGGTGAGCTTATCTATAATGCCCAAGTGGGGTATTGTATCAAAGGCTTTTGCGAGGTCCAGGTAGGCTGTGTGGACCACCTTCCCCTGGTCAATGGCCTTGGCGACTGTTTCAAAGAAATCAACCAGGTTTAATAGTCAGGATCTGCCCTTAAAGCCGAACTGGGTAGGATCCAGTGAATGTAGGTCCCCAATATCTTTATTTGAGGTCCATGATGATCCTTTCCATAGCTTTGCAGACCAAGCTAGTCAGGCTTATGGGGACGATAATTTCCAGGATCCGTTGAGGCGCCACCTTTGTGGAGAGGGACCACTGTTGCTGTATGCCACTCTTTGGGTACATATCCTGTAGTAAGGCTGAGATTGAGCAGTAGTTTTATGTTTGGGTTTAGTTCTTGGAGTTCATGTAGGACGCAGCCTGGGACACCATCTGGTCCCATTGATGCTGTGTTTTTTGCTTTGGAGAGGGCGGCTCTTACAAGAGCATTTGAGATGTCAGGGGGGGCAGCACTCTGATAGATATTTGCCCTTTTGGTGGGGAAGGGGGGGAGAAGTTTGCGCTGAACCTGTCAGCTAGGATGTTGGCAATGTCTGTGGGGTTTTTTTTGTCATTTTGGACTAATTCTGAGCATATCTGGGAATTCCCACCCAGGTTCCTAACATAACTAAAGAAAGCTTTGTGATTATCCTTAGTGTCCTTTGCAATTTTTCTCTCAAAGCTGGCCTTAGACGATTTTATGAGTGCCTGTAGTTTTTTGCTAATACTGATCAGAGATGCCTTCCCTTTTTGGGATTTTGCTCTGTCATGTAGTAGCTTCCGCCTTCTATTGTATAGTTTGTTTATGGCTGGGGTCCACCAGACAGGACACCTGCCTTTGGAGGATTGGGTCTTGGTTTTGTTTGGGATTGCATGATCCATGCATTCCTGAAGGTGTTCATAGAATTAGTTTATAAAGGATTCTGCGGTATGGGCCATATTTTCCACAGGCCCGGGGGCTTTGAAGGATTCCACCTCGGTTTTGAGGAGTGTGAAATTTGCTTTAGAGAAGTTTTTCACTGTGGTTTTCTGGGCAGGGGCTGGGGTCGGGATGTGAATATCTAGTGATATTAGTTTATGGTCTGATCTTACCAGTGAGGGATACACTTCTGGTCTGGAGCATAGAGTCCCCATGATGTCCTTCAAGGATGCAACTGCAGTCCTGACATATGGGTTGTTCTGCCTCAGGCAGCCCTTCGGTTGGCCGGATTCCAAAGTCTGGCTGATGTCGCCCTTTCCCCGACATCAGAGCGCCTGGGGTATAAAAGCGTCATCCGATGCCATCTTCTCCAGTCTTTCTTGCCACACGGTGCCCGAAGCAGAAGTAGTTCGCAAGTGCCGGTCGACCAGCTCCTGTGTTTTCAGCTACTGAAGTCTTCAAAAAAGCTAAGTACCCTGTTGGGGACCTTTTCTTGCCTCAGCCGATGTCAGATAAAACTGTAAAAGTTAATTGTTTAACTTGTGGGAAACGAATACCTCATAAGGATTTCCACTCTTACTGCTTACCCTGCCTAGGCCCAGAACACAATGTCTCGGCCTGTACAGCTTGTGCTTCTTTCAATAAACGCACTGTTAGGCGTCGGACAGAGTTTGCACAGGATTATTTTGGGGAAGATTTCTGTTTATATCATGCCGTCGGAGCTTCCGACAGCACATTTACCTAAAAAACGGAAGGATAAGGACCGATACCCGCGGTCTCAGCCGACACCACGCTTAGGCCTACCGCGAGTGTCTGTCTCTTCTGAGCCGGTTTCACAACCGCTACAGACCGACTACACCGCCCCACCGGTTACTTTGGTACCGGAGGCCAGCTCGGTGCCGGTTTCTGTTCTCCCCTCTGAGACCGTAGCCCAGGATATTTCTAACACCATTTCAGTGGATAAGACTGCTCCAGCACGCGGGGCTGCCAGGCCTCCAGTGTCTATGTCCATTAAGGCCTACACACGTGCTAAGGCTGCCAAACAGGCTAAGTCTCTCCTTCCAAGATCTGTTTCTCTGGGATCCACTTCTGGTTCTCAAATTTTAAGTTTAGCTGAGGACCTTATTTCTTTAATTAGGGGTTCTCAGCCACATCCAGATAGAGGCTGTCAGCCGCCTTCTGTCAAGAGGCCTAGGGTTGAGCAGGTAGATCCCCAGTCCTCCGATGAGGCCTCAGGTGATTCTGCACATTCAGACTACCAGGAGGAGGCCTTCCCGCCCACGAGGATTCTGATGCGGAGGAATCCATTCCCTCTGCTTCTCCTCCTGAGGAGTTTTCCTTTGAGGAAACGCTTCATTCCATGAGGGAACACTTCAAATGGCAAGGCCAAGAATACTCGGATTCTAGGAAAAGGTTAAGGGAATTTTTAAAGCTACCTCAGCATAGACCCTTAGCTATTCCTGCAGTTTTAAATGTTTTAGATGATGTGTACTTAGAATCTAGTGTTTCCCCTGACTCCCTCCCCCCTGCCCCTGTCAAGCCAGACGGGTACTACAGGGTCCCAGACACGCATCAATTTCTGTACAAGGGCCATACTGCTGACCCTGAAACTATTTCTCAGGGGCCTAAAGGGGTTTCCTCCACTACTGCTAAGAATCCACTTCCTTCGGAAAGAGATTCTAGGGCTTTAGAAAGGTGGGGCAAGAAAGTATATACGTCTTCCACCCTTTCTATGCGAGCATTAAATTGTCAATTTCATATGATTCAGTATCAGGAATACATGTTGGATCACTTGCAAAAGAAATTTGCTTCCCCTGAACCATTAGATAGAAAGGGGTTACAGGAATTGGTTCATAATACTCAGCAGGTTAGCAACCATTTCCTTCAGTGTGGATATGATGCATTGGAAGCTTCATGTAGAGCAGCAATGACAGGTGCGGTCATACGCAGACATGCTTGGTTAAAGGAACAAACATTGCCAGACCATGTGAAAATTAAGCTTTTGGACGCACCACTGGAGAAACATAAGCTATTTGGTGCTACTGCACAAGAGGTTTTAAAGAAAATAGAGGAAAAGGCAAAATCAGTGCAAACAGTCAAAGATTTCCTCCAGGTACAGCCTCCAAGATTCAGCAGGAATTGGCCTTCTAAGCATTGGTCATTTCCAGGCACAGACAAATTTCAAAGAGGCAAAAACAGACGTGGCAGAGGTAGAGGGCAAACTCGAGGCTCCTACAGAGGACGTCAATGGCAGCCTCCGAACCAGAGAGGTGGGGAAGGACCTTCCACTGCTCCGCAGGGACAATCTCAATGACTTGACTGACTCTGCCATCCAGGGCTCAATTAGAAGCACCTTTGGGCGGAAAATTGTCTTTATTCTCACAAAATTGGCACAATATTACAAAGGACAAATGGATACTGGACATAATAGACAAAGGATACAGATTCCATTTTCATACACTACCAACAAGACATGGCAGGCCAGACCTGCCACCAAATCAAAGGGCAGAGGCACTCAAACAAATAACAAACCTACTTCAAATAAGAGCAATAGAAAAGGTTCCTTCTGCAGAACAAGGCCAAGGTTTTTATTCAAGACTGTTCCTTGTTCCAAGAAATGAAAACCAATGGAGACCCATTCTGGACTTGTCTGCACTGAATACTTGCCTTATTGTGCCAAAATTCAAAATGCTGACTTTACAGCAACTCCTTCCCATGCTGGGCAAGGGGTCTTGGCTGGTAACTCTGGACCTCAAGGAGGCATACCTGCATGTCCCAATCAGACAAAGTTGCAAAAGATACCTCAGATTTCTTGCAGGCTCAGAGCATTATCAATTCTCAGCATTTCCCTTTGGCTTATCTACTGCGCCCAGAGTGTTCACGAAATGCCTGGCATCAGTAATTGCACATTGCAGACTTCAGGGGATACAAATATACCCTTACCTGGACGACTGCCTTATACAATCGGACAGCCAACAAGCCTTGTTAAAAAACTTGGACTATGTCATTCACCTACTGCAGGCCTTGGGATACACAGTCAATATTCAGAAATCAAGTCTCGTACCATCCCAACAAATACCTTTCCTGGTGCCACACTGGACACAAACACCCAGATGGCGCTTCTGACAAAAGAAAAACAAAAACAATTGCCAGAATACTTCAGAAAATTGGCAACACACACCCAGATGACTGCAAGGAAAATCCTGCAGGCCCTAGATTTCATGGCATCTTGCATTCTTCTGATTCCACACGCAAGGCTGCATATGAGGAAACTACAATGGTATCTAAAAAGTCTATGGTCTCAACGCAGCCACAGCCTGGAAGCATTGATCCCACTCATTCCATGCCTTCAAAAGGAATTTCTGTGGTGGGCTCAAGCAAGCCAGATAAACAAAAGTCTTTCTTTCAGCAAGCCTCATACAAGTCAAACCATAACAGATGCCTCAGACCATGGATGGGGGGGCGCACATGGAGGGCAGATGCATTCAAGGACAATGGACACAAAAAAGAAAAGCACCTGCACATCAACCAAAAAGAAATGCTGGCAGTGATGCATGCAATCAAGGCCTTCGAAAAGTTCATGCATCAGGGCCATCTACTAATAAAGACCGACAATACCACAGTTATGTGGTACATAAACAAGCAAGGAGGTACCCATTCCTACCCTCTTTGCAGACTGGCAATGAATCTCTGGGATATTTCCCTACAATTGAAAATAGAGCTACAATCCCAGTTTGTACCAGGGAAGGACAATGTTCTGGCGGACAGCCTAAGCAGAAACATCATGGATCCACACGAATGGATGGTTGCATCCAGACATTTTCTTACAAATAACTCAAGCATGGGGAAGGCCGGATATAGATCTTTTTGCCTCCCACCTCAATCACCATCTGAAAAGGTTTTGCACAAGGACATACCATCCTCAAGCATGGAAGGTGGACGCTCTCTCATTCATTTGGAACTCTCTAACACTATATGCCTTCCCACCTCTTCCTTTGTTGACCAAGGTGTTACTAAAGATCAAGACAGAGCAACCGAAAGTCATACTGATAGCTCCAGACTGGCCAAGACAACATTGGTACCCACTGCTACGGAGCTTGCCACACACCAATCCGTGGCTCCTTCCTCAATGGCCACTTCTGACACAGCACAATTACAGGACACTACACCCCAGCTTGAAAACATTGAAGCTGACAGCTTGGAAGATTCCATGACTAATTCCTCAGGATACACTTTCCAAAAGGGTAAAAGATATCATCCTGGAGGCGCGCAGACCTTCCACTAGAAAAACATACTCCGCAAAATGGAAGAGATTTCTTATCTGGAACAGCAAAAAGGGTCAAGACCCATCAGTGATGAGCATTCCACCGATCCTAGAATATTTGGCTGAAATGCTCCACAATGGCCTTTCATATTCTACCATAAAAATACATGCTTCAGCAATATCTGCCAGTAACACTGATCCGCCTGTATTTTCTCACCCATTGCTAAGACAGTTTCTAAGAGGTATAAAGAACATCAACCCTCCAAGGAAACCACCAGTGCCTGCATGGGACCTCAACTTCATGCTGGAAAAATTAACTCTTCCTCCCTTTGAACCAGCAGCATCTTCAGAGTTGCAATTTCTGTCTTGGAAGACAGCTTTCCTTCTGTCAGTAACCTCAGCAAGAAGAGTCTCTGAGCTACAGGCCCTTGTGGCAATACAACCATTTCTCATTTTTCATCAGGACAGAGTTTCTTTGAGAACCAATCCGTCATTCATGCCAAAGGTGGTATACAGGGTGTCCCTGAATCAAGCTATTCACCTGCCTACCTTCTTTCCCAATCCTCAAAGTAAAGGAGAGACTTCTGCACACCTTGGTCATACACAGACAGTTGCGCTACTACTTGGACAGAACAAAGTCTTTCAGAAAATCTGACCAGCTTTTTGTAGCTTACGCTGCTGGATTGCAGGGAAAAGCAATTTCCAAACGGACAATTTCTAAATGGATTGGAAATTGCATTCGATTCTGCTACTCTTTTCATGGAAAAACTGTGCCATCTGACATCAGGCCACATTCCACCAGAGCTACAGCCACCTCCACAGCCTTTAAGAGGAGTGGCAACAAAGGACATTTTAGAAGCTGCTACATGGAGCTCCGTGCATACATTTTCCAAACATTACAACCTGCCTTTATATTCCAGATCCAGAGCAGGGTTTGCTTCTGCAGTCCTGCAGGGCATTTTAGCTACACCATCTTTCTTAGTGCCTACCACCCCCAGGTTGGCTATGGTATTTAACCCATATGTCAGGACTGCAGTTGCATCCTTGAAGGACATAGTACAGTTTTGTACCTATCATAAATGTAGATGTCCGATAGGTATGCAACTGCAGTCAGGTTTTCCCTCCCACCTACCCCTCTGTGATATTCTTTTGGGTTTCTACCCCTCATTTTAGCTACCTGGGGTAATCTTTTATGGTGTATTTGTTTTTATGTTGTTGTACTTGTCTGGAATTTTTTCTCTATTTTCAAAATTTAGCCTTCCTTAGAGGGCACCTGGCATCTGGGGCAAGAAACACTGAAGAAGATGGCGTCGGCTGACGCTTTTATACCCCAGGTGCTCTGACGTCAGGGAAAGGGCGACATCAGCCGACGCCAGACCCAGACTTTGGAATCCGGCCGACCGAAGGGCTGCCTGAGGCAGGACAACCCATATGTCAGGACTGCAGTTGCATACCTATCGGACATCTACATTTATGGTAGGTACAAAACTGTACTTTGGTGATCAGGTCCAGTATGTTTTCCCCTCTTGCGGGAGTGGTAACAAGTTGTTCCATAGCATTTGAGTTTATAAATTCGAGGAACCTTTGGGATAGGGTGCTGGAGCTAGAGTAATGCTCCCAGTCTGGGTAGTTGAAGTCGCCCGATATAATGGTGTTTGGAGAGACCTTCGTATTTTCTAGTGTTCTCAGGAAAGCCGAGTGGGGTTCCTGGGTTTGGGAGGGTGGTTTGTAGCAGGCTATAAACTGGAAGGCAGTTTTACCCACTGTTAGTTGCACATGGATCTTCTCTGATGCTTCGTGCTGTGCCACCAACCTGGAGGTGTAGGTATCTTTGACGAATATTGATACTCCCCCTCCTTTTGTGGTTCGGTCCAAGTTCTGGGGCCGAAAAACATGGTATGAGGTATAACTTGGTAGTGCTGGGGTGCTCTCAGGAGCCTTGAACCAGGTTTCCGTTACTGCACAGATATCAATGTTCTCCATGCTAAGGAGAGTTTTGAGTGCGTGCATCTTGAGGATGTTCAGCGTGCATACAGCTGCAGTCATAACAGATGGGTTTTCCTGCTGTCAGGCGGATCCTCGGTCGGCCGAATTCTAAAGTCTAGGTCCAGCGTCGGATGTCGCTTCTTCCCTGACCTGACGTCAGTGCGACAGAGGTATGAAAGAACCCACCAATGCCATTTTCTTCATTCTTTCTTGCTGCATGGTGCCCGAAGCAGAAGCAGTTCGCAAGTGCCGGTCGGCCAGCTCCTGAGATTACGAACATTTTTAAACCTTAGTCTTCTTGAAAGCCAAGTACCCCATTGGGGAAACTTTTCTCGTCTCAGACCGATGTCGGACAAAGTTAATAATTGCATTTCATGTGGGAAGCAAATACCGCATGAGGATTTCCATTCCCTCTGCATTCCTTGCTTAGGCCCAGACCACAACGTCTCGACCTGTCATTTTTGTGCTACATTCAACAGACGCACTATTAAGTGTCTGGCGGAGTTCGCCCAACACTATTTTGGCAAAAAGTTTAATTACATTATGTCGTCTGATACTCCGACTCCAGTTTTGAGTAAAAGACGCAAAGATAAGGACCGACATACAAGGTCCACGACTTCTACCGACACCACGCTAAAGCTGACTACAGGTGCTCCGGTTCTCAGCGAGGTGCCTATGCAGCCCCTGACTACCGATGACACTTCATTAGCGGTGTCTTCTGTGCCAGAGGTCGCAGGCTCCTTGGCCCACACCCTGACTACAGATACTGAAGCCACTCTTGGCGGGGAAACTCAGTTTAGACAGGCCTGCCGCCTCTCAAGGTGTCTTCAGGCCTTCTTCTTTTTCCATTAAGGCTTTCACTAAATCTAAAGCAGCCATGCATACTAAAAGACAAGCCCCACAGGGCCCCTCTCAAGGCCCCATGCCTAAAAAGCAGATGCTCAAAATGGATGAGGATGTGATTACTCTTATCAGGGGTTCTCACCCCCCCTCGGACAAAAGGCCCAGAGTGGAGGAAGAATACCCTTCCTTGGACCAGGCCTCCATTACTTCAGAGCCTTCTGAAGACCAGGAACATTCATACTCCCCTTTTGAAGATTCTGATGCAGAGGAGTCCATTCCCTCTGTCTCCTCCCCTGAGGACTACTCTTTTGGGGAAACCTTGCATACCTGGAGGGAACACTTCCACTGTGAAGGCCAAGATTACTCAGACTCCAAGAAAAGGCTCAGGGATTTCCTCTTGCTCCTTCAGCACAGGCCTCTGGCTATCCCTCCTGTCTTAGACATACTAGATGATGTGTATTCAGAGGCCAGCCTTAACCCAGATTCTTTACCTCCAGCTCCAGTCAAGCCTGACAGGTATTACCGGGTTTCTGATTCACACCAATTCCTATACAAATGCCATGCGGCTGACCCAGAAACTATTTCACAGGGTCCCAAGGGAATGAAGGCCTCCACTGCCAAAAATCCATTACCTTCAGAGAGATTCCAGAGCTTTAGAAAGGTGGGGGGAAAAGGTATACACCTCGGCCACTTTAACCATGAGGGCATTAAACTGTCAGTTCCATATGTTAAAGTATCAACAGTTTTTGGTCTCAGTTGAAAAGCAAAATGTCACAACCTGAACAACCAGACTTGAAGGAGTTGCAGGATTTATTGCATAGTGCAGAACAAGTGGGTAAACATACCTTGCAATGTGGTTTTGATGCTTTAGAGGCTTCATGTAGAGCTGCTTTTACAGGATCAGTCATACGTAGACATGCTTGGCTCAAAGAGCAAACCTTACCAGATCATGTCAAAGCTAAATTACTAGATGCACCTCTTCAAAAAGATGTATTGTTTGGTGTTAAAGCTGAGGAGGTATTAAAGAAAATGGAGGAAAAGGCAAAATCAATGCAAACAGTGAAAGATTTCCTACAGGTACAACCTCCACGTTTCAGTAGAAATTGGCCTTCAAAAAATTGGTCCTTTCCAGCCACGGACAGACCTCAAAGAGGTAGATACAGGCGCCCGAGGGGTAGAGGGCAATCTCGAGGATCATTTAGAGGCAGACAATGGCAAGCACCTACACCAAGAGGTGGTGAGGATAGTTCACAGCCATTCAGAAAGCAGAACCAATGACTTTCCCCTTTGCATGCCAAGCAAGGCTCAAATGGCAGCACTTTTAGGCGGAAAACTGGCATTATTTTTGAAAAATTGCCATATTGTCACAAAAGACAAATGGATTCTGGACATTATAGACAGATATAGACAGAGGCTACAGATTCCACTTTCACACCCTTCCAAAAATGAGAGGCATGCCAAACCTGCCACACAATCAAAGGGCAGAGGCACAAAAGCAAATTTCAGATCTCATGGACATGAAAGCTATTCAAGAGGTACCTGCACAAGAACAGGGTCAAGGTTTTTATTCCAGACTATTCCTGGTACCAAGGAAGGGCAAAGATTGGAGACCTATTTTGGATCTATCCATCCTAAACACATATTTACTCGTGCCAAAATTCAAGATGCTCACATTACAGCAGCTTCTTCCCATGCTGGGCAAGGAGTCTTGGCTGGTAACATTGGACCTCAAGGAGGCATACCTGCATGTCCCAATCAGACAAGATTGCAGAAGATACCTCAGATTTCTTGCAGGTTCAACCCATTATCAATTCTCTGCATTGCCCTTTGGCTTATCTACTGTGACCAGAGTGTTCACGAAATGCCTGGCATCAGTAATTGCCTTCTGCAGACTTTAAGGGATACAAATGTACCCATATTTGGACGACTGCCTGATCCAAGCGGACAGCAAACACATACTTCTGAAACACCTGGCGTTTGTAATAATGTTGTTGAATTCTCTGGGATACACAGTCAACAAAAAGAAATCAAGACTAATACCCTCTCAAACAATAATTTTCCTGGGTGCCAGCTTGAATACAAACATGCAGATGGCCTACATCACGCCAGAGAAACAAGGGCAACTATCTCAGTACTTCAGAAAACTGGCAACCTTCACCAGGCTGACTGCAAGGAAAATCCTGCAGGCTCTGGGGTTCATGGCATATTGCATCCTGCTAATCCCATGTGCATATGAGGAAACTTCAATGGCACCTAAAAAACTTATGGTCTCAACACAGCCACAGTTTGGAAACAATTATACCACTGATTCCATGCCTTCAAAAGGAATTTCTGTGGTTGGCTCAAGCATGCCAAAGAAACATAGGTCTCCCATTCTGCAAGCCTCAAGCAAATCGTCATAACAGACTCCTCGGACTACGCCTGGGGGGCGCACATGACAGATCGGTGCATTCAGGGCAAATGGTCCCAAAAAGAAAAGCACCTACACATCAATCAAAAGCTAGCAGTAGTAAATGCTATTATGGCTTTCAAAGACCTACTGCATCCAGGCCAGCTATTGATAAGGACAGACAACACAGTGATGTGGTACATAAACTGGGAGGAACCCATTCATATCCCCTATGCAGGCTAGCCATGTCTCTTTGGAACATGGCTCTGGAATTACAAATCCAACTTCAAGCACAGTTCCTGCCAGGCAAGGAAAACACACTGGCAGACAACCTAAGCAGAAATATGACAGATCCACACGAATGGAAGTTGCATCCTCAAGTTTTTACAAAGATAATTCAAGCATGGGGAAGGCCAGACATAGATCTCTTTGCTACCCACAGGAATTACCAATTGACAAAATTCTGATCAAGGACCTTTAATCCACAGGCCTGGAAAGTGGACGCACTTTCAGTTAGACAGCAATGACAGTTTATGCCTTTCCACCTCTTCCTCTGCTGCCCAAAGATGTTCTTCGTGTTTCACTGTTGCAGTCATAACTGTAGGGTGATCCTGCCAGCAGGCAGCCCGAGGTCGGCCAGAATTCCAAAGTCTGGGTCCGGCGTCGGCTGTACCAGCAAGTACCCTGACGTCAGAACGCAGAGGTATAAAGCTGACAGCCGACGCCATCTTCTCCAGTCTTTCTTGCCATGCGGTGGAAAGCAGCTCGCAAGTTGTTGGTTGGCGGATTCCTGGACAACGTGCTTTGCTTGTCGTCGGTCCGAAGATTTCTTCTTCTCTTCTCAAGCTAAGTACCCCGTTGAGGAAACTTTTTTCTTGCTCCTCCGATGTCAGAAAAAGTTAATTGTATATAGTGTGGAAAACAAATACCTCATAAAGATTTCCACTCTTACTGTCTTCCTTGCTTAGGCGCTGACCACGACGTTTCTTGCTGTCTGTTTTGTGCCAGGTTTAATTCTCGTACTATTAAGCGTAGGTACGATTGGGCCTTGAATTATTTCGGTAGACGGTTCAATTACAGGATGTCGTCGGATACTTTACCGACAACCGGAATTCACAAAAAGTGCAAGGACAAGGATAGGCCTCCGAGGTCGAAACAGGGTTCTATGCAGCCGGAGCCAGCTTCGGGTTCGGCGGTAGTCAGTGAGGCGCTTTTGCAGCCCCTGTAGTCGGCCACTTCGGAACCGATGGCCGACAGACTCCCATGGGGAGCCAACTAGGCCCAGTATTTTATCTGCTGTAGGACCTTTGGACATCGCTCTTTCAGATGGGTCCGGAACCGCTGTGCAGGTACCGGCTTCTGAAGGTGTTTTCAGGCCTTCTCATATCACTATTACTACAAAGACAAAGGCAAAGTCAGACTCCTGTTAAGCCAAGGATTTCTTCTCAAGCTTCTTCGGATTCAGCTCCCAAGACCCAAAAGCAATTATGGATGGCTGAAGATTTGCTTACTATGATTAGGGGTTCTCACCCCCCCCCCCCTCCTGAAAAAAGGCCTAGACAGGATATTCCTTATGATTCCTCTGATCAGGCTTCTGTGTCTTCAGTCTCTTCCTCTGAACAGGATTACTCTTTTCCTCCTTATGAGGATTCTGATGCAGAGGACTCTATTCCCTCTGCTTCTCCCCCTGAAGATTTTTCTTTTGGGGAAACCTTGCATGAGATGAGAGAGCATTTTCATTGGGAAGGTCAGTATTATTCCGCTTCCAAGAAGAGACTTGGGGAATTTCTCCTTCTCCCACAACACAGACCTTTGGCTATTCCTCCTGTTCTTGATATTGTGGATGATGCTTTTTCTGAAGCTAACCTGAATCCTGACTCTTATCCGCCTGCTCCTTCTAAGCCGGATAGATTTTATAGAGTCCCTGATTCCCATCAATTTTTGTTCAAGAACACTTCTGCAGATCCTGAAACTATTTCTCAGGGTTCCAAGGCTGTTAAGGCCGCTTCAGCTAAAAATCCTATTCCCTCTGAAAAGGATTCTCGTGCCTTGGACAGATGGGGCAAAATTGTGTATACTTCTGCTACTCTTTCTATTAGAGGTTTAAATTGCCAGTTTCATATGTTCAAGTATCAGCAATTTCTTTTGTCTGTTTTAAAACAAAAACTTTCTACCTTTCCTGCATGTGCAGAGGACAAGGAATTACAGGATGTATTGCATGCAACTGAACAAGTTAGCAAACATAGTTTACATTGTGGTTTTGATGCCTTGGAGGCTTCTTGTAGGGCCGCAGCCTCTGGTACGGTTATCAGGAGACATGCTTGGCTTAGAGAGCAGAATTTGCCTGAGCAAGTTGAGGCTAAATTGTTCGATGCCCCTGTTCAGCATGATGTTCTGTTTGGATCTAAAGCTGAGGAGGTTATTAAAAAGATGGAAGATAAGGCAAAATCTTTGCAGACTGTTAAAGATTTCTTACAAGTTCAGCCTCCTAGATTTACTAGAAATTGGCCCTCCAAAAAATGGTCCTTTCCCACGTCTGACAGGCCTCAAAGGGGAAGATATAGACGCTCCAGAGGTCGGGCTCAGGCCTCTTACAGGTCCAGACAATGGTCTTCTTCATCCCCTAGAAGGGGAGAAGACAGATCTCAATCACAAAGGAAGCAGACCCAATGACTCTCTCTGTTGGGCTACAGGTCCTCTTTGCCTGGAAGCCCTTCTCGGAGGAAAACTTTCTCTTTTCTACCAAAATTGGACTCGTGTATTACCCAAGACAAATGGGTTTTAGACGTGATTTTAAGAGGTTACAAATTCCACTTTCACACTCTGCCAGGGTCTATTGGTTGGCCGGATCTGCCAAAACATCAACGGTCAGAGGCCTTATATCAAGTGGACGCTCTATTGGCCATGAGAGCTATAGAACCTGTTCCTCTTTCACAGATGGGAAAAGGTTTTTACTCGAGACTATTTCTGGTCCCAAGAAAACAAAGCTCATTGAGACCTATTCTGGACCTTTCAGTATTAAACACCTTTCTGGAAATTCCAAAATTCAAGATGCTTACTCTACAACAACTTCTTCCAGTGCTCTCCCAGGATGCTTGGATGGTGACATTGGACTTAAAGGAAGCCTACTTACACATTCCCATCAGGCAGGAACGCAGAAAATACCTCTGATTCGAGGCAGGTTCGAGGCACTTTCAATTCTCTGTACTGCCCTTTGGTTTATCTACTGCGCCCAGAGTCTTTACCAAGTGTCTGGCTCCAGTAGTAGCTTATTGCAGACTCCAGGGGATTCAAATTTACCCCTATCTGGACTGCCTTATTCAGGCGGACAGCAAAGACCTTTTACTTCAACATCTGGAGTTTGTTCAACGTCTTCTCCTACTACTCAGATTTTCAGTGAACACAAAAAAGTCACATTTGATCCCTTCTCAGCAAATGATCTTTTTGGGAGCTCTTCTAAACACAAGCTTGCAAAGGGCCTTCCTCACTCCAGAAAAACAATTACAGCTGGCCTCCATTTTCAAAACCTTGGCAACTTTACCTCAGCTCACTGCAAGGAGATTCCTGCAGGCTTTGGGCTACATGGCTTCTTGCATCCTGTTGATTCCATATGCAAGGCTTCATATGAGAAAACTTCAATGGTACCTAAAGAGTGTATGGTCTCAGCATTACCACAGTCTAGACACAATGATTCCACTGATTCCCTGCCTGCAAAAGGAGCTCCTTTGGTGGTCCAGGGCTTGTGCTTTGAACGAAGGGAATCCCCTCCGTCTGCCTCAACCTTCGCAGATCATAACCACGGACGCTTCGGATTATGCTTGGGGAGCTCATTTTCTAGACATTGGCCAGCAGGGCTCTTGGACAAAGAAGCAGCTACTCTGGCACATCAACTTGAAGGAAATGTTGGCAGTCCAAAATGCTCTTCTAGCATTCCAGACTCTTTTGAAACCAGGACCTCTTCTGATTCGTACAGACAATACCACAGTCATGTGGTACATAAACAAGCAAGGGGGCTCTCACTCTTACCCCCTTTGCAGACTAGCCATGAATTTATGGAACACAGCTCTAAATCTGAATCTGCATCTTCAAGCTCAGTTCATTCCACGAAATCAGAACCTTTTAGCAGACAGCCTAAGCAGAAATCTTTTGGATCCTCACGAATGGATGTTGGACCCCAACTTCTTCAGCAGAATAACTGCAGTTTGGGGTTGTCGTCGGATAGATCTGTTTGCATCCCATCTCAATCATCAGTTGCCTCTCTCTTGCACCAGGTCCTTCCACATAACAGCTTGGAAAGTGGATGCCCTGTCATTCAGCTGGAGGAATCTTTCGGGATATGCCTTCCCTCCTCTTCCTCTTCTGCCTCTGGTGTTACTGAAAATAAAACAGCACAAACCCAAGACTATCATTTTGATAGCTCCAAATTGGCCTCGGCAGTTTTGGTATCCAACTTATTCTTGGAACCTCCTTGGATTCTTCCTCTGATCCCTTCTCTTCTGTCCCAGCATCAGGGTCAGATGCAACACACTCAAATCAAGACTCTTTGCCTAGCAGCTTGGCTCTTCAAGGGCCTTTGATTCCTTTTCTTCCCAAACAAGTTTTGGATGTTCTTTTAGAAGCTAGGCGGCCTAGCACTAGAAGATCTTATGCTTCAAAATGGAAAAGATTTTGTATTTGGATGCAGGATCGAGGTTTTGATCCTCTTTTGCCTAATATTTCCTCCATTTTACTTTACCTCTCAGACCTTCTGCTTAAAGGCCTTTCCTTTTCCTCCATCAAAATTCATGCTTCTGCTATCTCGGCTCATTTTAATACTGATCCTCCCATTTTCTCTCACCAGCTGGTGAGACAATTTTTGAGAGGAGCTAAGAATTTAAGACCTCCCAGAACTCCTCCTGTTCCTGCTTGGGATCTTAATTATGTTTTGGAGAAACTTACTTTGCCTCCTTTTGAGGCTGCTGTGGCTTCGGATATCAAGTTCTTATCCTGGAAGACAGCTATCTTATTGGCATTGACTTCTGCCAGAAGGGTTTCAGAGTTGCAAGCTCTCATGGCTGTGGAACCATACATTATCTTCCACCAAGACAGAGTTTCCTTGAGGACAAATCTTACATTTATGCCTAAGGTGATTTCTAAAGTGGCTCTAAATCAGACTATTCACCTTCCTACCTTCTTTCCAAATCCTCAGAATAAAGGGGAAAGGATCTTGCAGTCATTGGACGTACACAGGCAACTACGATTTTACCTGGACTAGACTAAAGATTTCAGAAAATCTGATCAATTGCTTATCTCTTATGTCTCCAGTTCTCTAGGTAAGGCTATTTCTAAACAAACTATTTCCAAATGGATTGCTCATGGAATAAGGTTTTGTTACTCTCATTATGGGAAACAGATTCCAGGTACTGTTAGAAGTCATTCTACTAGAGCAGCTGCCACTTCAGCAGCTTTTCTCAGAGGAGTTCCTACCAAGGACATTTTGGAAGCTGCCACTTGGAGTTCAGTGCATACTTTCTCTAAGCACTATAATCTCCCTTAGTATTCTAAGTCTAGGGCAGGCTTTGCCTCTGCTGTTTTGCAGGGTCTTCTAGCTGCCCCATCTTCTGCATAACCTCCTCCCTCATTCACAGCTTTGGGATTCTACCCTACAGTTATGACTGCAACAGTGAAACACGAAGAACATAGTACAGTTGTGTACACCTACCATAAATTTAGATGTTAGAGTGTCTTCACTGTTGCAGTCTGTGTTTCCCTCCCACCTGTCCCCTCTTATTTTTGCTTGTTTTTTTTTCCACTTTTGTGGTGTATTTGTGTTCCTTTTTAGACACCTTTTGGTTTGTTTTTGGGGGCTTCTGACATCTGGGGCAAGAAAGGCTGGAGAAGATGGCGTCGGCTGTCAGCTTTATACCTCTGCGTTCTGATGTCAGGGTACTTGCTGGTACAGCCGACGCCGGACCCAGACTTTAGAATTCTGGATGACCTCGGGCTGCCTGCTGGCAGGATCACCCTACAGTTATGACTGCAACAGTGAAGACACTCTAACATCTACATTTTATGGTAGGTGTACACAACTGTACTTTCTATTAAAAGCCAGAGCAGACAGACCAAAGATGATTCTCATTGCTCCAGACTGGCCAAGGCAACACTGGTACCCACTCCTGAGGAGCCTGACGCATTCCCCACCATGGATCCTGCCTCTGCCTCTTCTACTGACTCAGCACAACTTCAAAACTCTTCACAGTCAGCTGAAAACACTCAATCTAGCCTCATGGAGGATTCCTTAAATTCACAACAGACCCTACTCTCCAAGGAGGTGCAGGATGTCATTTTGGAGGCCAGAAGGCCTTCTACTAGAAAAGCCTACTCCGCAAAATGGAAACGGTTTTGTGCCTGGAATCAGAAAAAGGGTCAGAATCTTGGAATACTGAATTTACCTCAAATATTACAGTACCTAGCTGAGATGCTAAGCTGTGGACTTTCATTCTCCTCCATCAAAATCCATGCCTCAGCCATTTCTGCAGAATACAACACTGATCCTCCTTTATTCTCTCACCCTCTCAAGACAGTTCCTCAGAGGGGCTAAGAATATAAAACCCCCAAGGAAGCAACCAGTTACCTGCTTGGGACCTCAATTTCATTCTAGAAAAACTGACCCTGCCTCCTTTTGAGCCATCTGCTTCAACAGAACTGCAATATTTGTCATGGAAAACAGCCTTCCTTCTGGCTATCACCTCAGCACGCAGGGTTTCGGAACTACAAGCCCTCATGGCTGTGCAGCCTTTCATCATTTTCCATCAGGACAGAGTTTCCTTACGAACCAACCCTTCCTTTATGCCAAAGGTAGTATCCAGGGTAGCCTTGAATCAGGCTATCCACTTAACTACCTTTTACCCTAATCCACAAAACAAAGGGGAGAGACTACTACATTCCTTGGACATTCACAGACAGCTCCGTTATTTGGACAGAACAAAGCCTTTCAGAAAATCAGAGCAACTCTGTGTCCTATGCTACAGGTGCTCAAGGGAAGCCTATTTCCAAACAGACAATCTCAAAATGGATAGCCCACTGCATACGCTTTTGTTACTCTTTTTTTCATTCTAAAACTGTACCTATCTCACTCCACAAGGGCCACAGCTACCTCTGCAGCTTTCCTCAGGGGGGTTCCTACCAAAGATATTTTGGAAGCAGCCACTTGGAGTTCTGTACATACTTTCTCTAAGCACTATCACCTACCATTATACTCCAAATCTAGAGCGGCCTTTGCCACTGCAGTCTTGCAGGGCATCCTGGCTCCTCCTAGTTCCACTTAGTGCCTACCACCCCTTTTTTTAGCTTTGGGATTCTACCCATCTGTTATGACTGCAGCTGTATGCACGATGAACATAGTACAGTTTTCTACCTACCATAAATGTAGATGTTGGAGTGCTAATACAGCCGCAGTCCAGGTTTCCCTCCCTCCTTCCCCTCTTGGGACAGGCCTAAAGGCGAACACCTCCTCAATACAACCTGATTGGGGTATTCTTTTATGGTGTATTTGCTTGCAACTACTGTTTTTTGATTATATTGCATTGCATTATTACATTTATGTGTTGCCTTCCTTCTGGGGGCACCTGACATCTGGGGCAAGAAAAACTGAAGAAAATTGTGTTGGCTGGTTCTTTTATACCCCTGTCGCACTGACGTCCGGGAAGAAGTGACGACATCCGACGCCGGACCTAGACTTTGGAATTCGTCCGACCGAGGATCCGCCTGACGACAGGAAAACCCATCTGTTATGACTGCAGCTGTGTTTGCACTCTAACATCTACATTTATGGTAGGTACAACACTGTACTTTTAGACTTCTGGCATTGAGTAGCATTACTCTTAGTTTCTTATCCCTTGTGATACCTATGGAGGTGGGTTTGTCTTTTGAGCCTTGCCTAAAAAAGGCACTATGGGGGTGGCAAGAGCCTTTGCCAATATCCGAAAGCCCAGGGGTGACCGCTGTAAGCCGTCCCTAGCGAAGCATCGTGGCATGTCGAGCATGTCATCCCAGGCTGACAGGCATCACCCATTGAAGGCGAATAGCTGAGGTACCAGGACAGACTGAATAAAATGGATTAATGCCACTTCTGTGTTCTTTCTCTGAGTGTTTCGTGGTGTATTCTGAAGATTTTGTGGTTTGGCTTCTTGAGTTTTTTTTGTGAGGCATTGGATCACCTTTGAATGACACCAATACTTAAGCCAGTTGTTGAAATTGATCATCTTGTCTTCATATTGTGGCATCATTCTTGGGGAGGGTAAGATGCTACTCAAGGTCAGGGTCATACCGGCCTGGGCTACATGCTCAGAGAGCTCCTCTGTCTCTTTTCATGTAGTCCAGGGAGGTACGTCTCTGGTCATTCACACCAGTATGGACAATGACAGAGTCCTATTTGTACTTGCCTTGGAGTGACCGGAGTGCTTGTGTTATGTGGCGGATCCTAGCGCCCGACAGGCAGCTCACCATGACCTTCTTGTTCAGCCTGGTGAGCGGGACGTCTGTGTGCCTGACGATAGTCTCCTACTACAAGTGTATCAGGTGTGTGTAGCCTTAAGGGCTGTGACTGTTCGGCACACTGGCTTTATGAGCTATGTGTTGCACGTGTTTTGTTTTGGAGTAGTGGTTGCTTGGGTGTCTGCTTTGGAGGTCTCTGTTGCTTAGGCAGATTTTTATTTAGAGCCTCTGAGTATGTTTTTATTTTATGTGTGTGTTTGGTTTGCTGTCGTGGTAGGTCTATGTGAGACTGGAATTGTAGTGAGTGTGGTTCCAGTCTCCTCCTGACTGGTTATGCCAGTACTGAGTTGAGAGAGCTTAAGCTTCCAGTTTGGCTATATGGTTGCATCTCTCACATGTATTGGAATTTGTTGGGAGGAGGAGAGGGTTGTCTGTGTACATGAGGCAGTTGTAACATTGCCTCAAGATTCCCAGATTCACCAGCTGGACTGGAGAGGAGATTGACAGCTGACCTTTGGACATGCTAGAATAGTATTGGGAATTCCTTTATAATTGAAAAAAGGGCCAATGGGGAAGAAGGTGCTCAAGGGGAGTTTGTGAGGATGTAGTGTTTTTAATTTTTTAGTGCTGACTTATATAATTGCTTTAGTGAGAAGTGACGGCCTTTAGAGTAGGAATAGGGTGTTTATTATGAGAACTAGATCAGTTCTAAGGGAAAAAGTGATGAGAAGACTTTGTGGAGCCGAGAATGGTTTAAACCCAATTAAGCGGCGTTGCCCGATGCTGCGCTATGCGCAAAATCGCACAAAGCCACGCTAAAGTGGGTTTTATACAGGGGGACTTGAAAGAGCTAGAAATTGGCCCAAAACAGCCAGTAGACTTAACAGATTCTTGTGCTGGGAACACTCCTCCAGGGATAGATAGGCTGCTCTAAGCTCCCCACTGCCACTGGTGAACAAAGAAGCCTCCCTTTATCCAAGAAAAGAAATAGGCAACACAGGAACTTTCCAAAAGTCCAGAATACAGCAAAGCCTGTATTTGAACTACTCTAGGCCGGGAAAGACTGGGAAAAGAGGATAATTTTTTTTTTCTTTTTCACAACAAACAGCAGGAAAATGCAATAAATATGTAACACAGGCTAGCGCACTTGAGTGTGTAGCCTTCAGGCTCAATTCCTGCCAGGAAAACAAAATACTCTGGCAGACGATTTAAGCAGAAACCTTATGGATCCTCACGAGTGGAAACTAGATCCACAAGTCTTCAGCATGATGATAAAGAAATGGGGGAGCTTGGACATAGATCTGTTTGCCTCTCCTCAAAATTATCAATTGAAAAGATTCTGCACAAGGACTTATGATAGACAAGCATGGAATGTGGACGCCCTATCCTTCCGTTGGAAAAACCTATGTGGACGCCCTATCCTTCCGTTGGAAAAACCTATGTGGACGCCCTATCCTTCCGTTGGAAAAACCTATCAGTTTACACCTTTCCTCCTCTGCCTCTTCTTCCCAGGGTCCTACTAAAAGTCAGACGAGAAACCAAAGATGATGCTAATTGCCCCGGACTGGCCCCACCAATACTGGTACCAAATCCTAAGGAACTTGTCTCAATACCCAGATTGGACTTTACCTCAAAGACCTCAACTACTGTCCCAGCAAAACGATCAGATCCTGCACAATCAACTCCAGACACAACCTGGCAGCATGGCTGATCATGTAGTTATACAAACAACACCTCTCAGTAAAGCTGTGATGGATGTCATTTTGGAAGCCAGAAGGCCTAGTACTAGAAAATCTTATGCTGATAAATGGAAGAGATTCTGTGCTTGGAGTCAAGCACAAGGGACTGATACTGCAGAACCAAATATTCCTCAAATATTACAATACTTGACTGAGATGGTTGACAAAGGCCCATCTTTCTCATCAAATAAAATCGATGCCTCTGCCATTTCGGCTCATTACAATACAGAGCCACCAATCTTTTCTCATCCTTTACTAAAGCAGTATCTTAGAGGAGCCAAACATTTAAGACCTCCTGGAAGATCACCAGTACCTGCATGGGACCTCAATTATGTGTTGGAAAAGCTCACCCTGCCTCCATTTGAACCAGCTGCTACTGCTGATATAAAGTTCTTATGGAAAACAGCTCTGCTACTAGCAATTACTTCAGCAAGAAGAGTTTCAGAGCTACAGGCCCTCATGGCTGTAGAGTCTTTTCATATTTTACCCAGACAGGGTGTCTTTGAGGACAAATCCTTCATTTATGCTTAAGGTGGTTTCCAGTGTGGCTCTTAACCAAACTATTCATCTGCCAACCTTTTATCCAAATCCACAGAACAAGAGAGAGAATTCTGCATTCCTTGGACGTACACAGACAGCTACGATTCTGATTGAGCAGGACTAAAGCTCTAAGAAAAACTGCGCAATTACTAGTTACATACGTTGCAAAATCAGAAGGAAAGGCTATTTCAAAGCAGACTATTTCAAATTGGTAAGCCACTGCATTCATTTCTGCTACTTACACCATGGCAAACCTGTGCCCAAAGGCATTGAGTCTCATTCCACCAGAGCTGCAGCTACTTCAGCAGCCGTTCTCGGAGTACCAACCAAAGACGTTCTAGAGGCTGCTACTTGGAGTTCGGTTCACACCTTTACAAAGTGTTATTATTTGCCTCTCTTCTCTTAAGTCCAGGGCAGGCTTTGCCACTGCAGTTCTGCAGAGCCTTATAGCTGCACCTAATGCTGTTTAGCTCCAGCCTCCCATCCATAGCTTTGGGATTCTACCCAAATGTAATGACTGCAACAATGAAACACGAAGAACATAGTACAGTTGTGTACACTTACCATAAATGTAGATGTTCGAGTTTATTCACTGTTGGCAGTCGAGGTTACCCGCCCGCCTTCCCCCCTTTCATTCTGGAGTTTCTTTCCTTCTCTATCTTCTACAACCTATGTGGTGTATTTGATTGTAGATGAAGGTAAAGTTTATATTGATGCATGTGTATATATAGTTTTTATATATGTATTTGCTACCTTTTTGGGGGCACCTGACGTCTGGGGCAAGAAAAACTAAAGAAAATGGCATCAGCTGCTTGTTTTATACCCCTGACTACCTGACATCTTGGAAGAGGAGACTGCAACCGATGCATGACCCAAGACTTTGGAATTCAGGCCGACTGAGGGCAACCTGCCAGCAGATTACCCAAATGCAATGACTGCAACAGTGAATACACTAACATCTACTTTCTATGGTAAGTGTACACAACTGTACTTTCTATGGTAAGTGTACACAACTGTACTTTCTATGGTGCTCAGGAATGTCCTTCCATGAGAGCCTCCCAGGAATAGAGGTTGCTAGGGACTGTCCCACACGTAAGGAATGAACGAGGATTAACAATATCTGATAAAGAAGTTTCCTTACCATAACGTTCCATCTGTATTGTTGTTCCTCGTTCAGTCATTACGACCCTCCCTCCTTCCCCCTCCTGTGACTTCTAGTGGATCTCACCACCCGGTTCTTTGGTCATTTGACCAGAGGTATCCTCTACCTTTTGAATTGCAAACTCAATCTGAGGTAACAGGGAGGGAGGGATTCTGGGTAAGAGTTTTAGCCTGAGAGTTTGTAGCTGACGCAAGCTTGGAAGATGGCTGTCTCAGTTCCGAGTTCGGAACTGATACCCACACGTAATGACTGAACGAGGATCAACAACACAGATGAAATGTTATGGTAAGGCATTTTCTCTCAAGTCAACTACGACAAAGACTTGTGCTAGCAAATGGAAAAGATTTCATACTGGGCAGAATCTAGAAACTTAAACCCCTTTTCACCCCAGTCCATCAAATTCTAGAATTTCTAGCAGAGCTTTTTCAGTCTGCTGCGACTGCTGCCACCGTCAAGGTACAACTGGCTGCCATATCTAATTTTTATATTGTAATTCTTAATTCTAGCATAATGTCTCATAAGCTCTGCAAAGCCTTCATGAGAGGAACATCTCTTCTTTAGACCCCCAGTGAAGGATTCACCTCCTCCTTGGTATCTCCGTTTAGTTTTGACTTCTTTAATTCTGTCCCCTTTGAACCAGCAGCATCATGTCCCTTAAAATTTCTTTCTTGGAAAACACTTTTTCTGGTTGCTATTACCTCAGCTAGACGTGTTTCAGAACTCCAAGCACTCTGTGTTCGTCCTCCGTATATGGTGTTTCACAAAGATAGTTTCTCTAAGAACCAACCCGTCCTTCATACCACAAGTCTGTTCAGAAAACAATTAAAATCAATCCATTGATCTCCCATTCTTCTTTCCCAATCATAGCAACAAGGCAGAATACAGTCTTCACCAACTGGATGTGCATATACAATTACGGTTTTATCTCCATAGGACTAAAGAGCTAAAGTCAGACCAGTTATTTCTCTCCTATGCTCACAATAAGCAAGGCCTTCCAGTTTCTAAGGTGACCTTATCCAAATGGTTATCTGACACCATTGCCTTTATTTATCATTTAAGGCATAAAGATCTACCATCAAAACCAAAAGGTCATTCTACTAGAGCATTAGTCACTTCTGTAGCCTTTCAGTCTAAACTGCCCATAGACTCAATTTGTGCAGCTGCCACTTGGGCAAACCCTCATACCTTTATCTCTCATTACAAAGTGGATGTGGTCTCCCGGAGCAGAGCTTCCTTTGGTTCCACTGTTCTGAAGAATCTGTTCCAATGAGCCACTCCGGGTCTCTAGGTGCTAGGGACGCTGCCCCAAACAGCAAGAACGAAGGCGAGATGGGACAACTTGACATAAAGAAGTTGTGTACCTACCATACTGTTCCATGTTGGTTGTTCATTTCACCTTCCTTCTTGCATTCCCCCCTCCTCCCCCCTTTTTTGGAGGATTGAGAGGAGTTCACTATGGTTTCACTGGCTGATTTCCTTTTTCTTGGTTCACATGCCAGGTAAACTTTTGATAGTTTACTCTGATCTTTTATTTTGGTAAATCAATTTTTAGGTTACTGGTTACTTTATATGTCTAGTGTGCTATCAGAAATGAGATCTGGGTAGCTGACGCTGGGGATTCTGGGATAAGGGTTAGTCTTGAGTCAGTAAACCACTCCTGAGCTATAGAAGTAGGCTAAGTTGGAGCCGAGGATCGGCTCCGAACCCAAACAGCAAGAAGGAAGGCAAGATGAAGGACAACTAACATGAAACGTTATGGTAGGTACGCAATTTCTTTTTTTCCCCCCAAGCATGCAGATTCCACTTCCACACCTTACCAACCCCAAACGGTTGGCGAGCCTTACCCCCAAATCAGTGGGCAGAGACTCAACAGCAGGTGCTCAATCTTTTAAGTATCAGGGCTATTCAACCTGTCCCAACACAAGAAAGGGAACAAGGTTTTTACTCAAGACTTTCTGGTACCCTGAAAAGACAGCTCCTGGCGTCCTATCCTGGATCTCTCTATTCTAAACACCTTTTTGGTAATCCCAAAATTCAAAATGTTAACACTTCATCAGCTGCTTCCCATGCTAGGGAAAGATGCCTGGTTGGCAACCTTGGACTTAAAGGAAGCTTACCTGCACATTCCAATAAGGGAAGTTTGCAGGAAATGTCTACACTTCAGAGCAGAGTACATGCACTATCAATTCTCTGTATTTCCCTTTGGCTCATCTACTGCGCCCAGAGTATTCACTAAGTGCCTAGCTCCAGTCATTGCATTCTGCAGGCAAAGAAATATTCAAATATACCCATACCTGGACGATTGTCTAATTCAGGCAGAAAGCCTGGACATGCTACTAATCTGGCATTTGTAAAGAAACTGCTAACCTCACTAGGGTACACCATAAACGAAAAGAAATCTCATCTAGTACCCTGCCAAAAAATTGTATTCCTGGGAGCAAGCTTGAACACAACTTCCCAGATGGCTTACCTCACACCAGAGCAACACATTTATCTGACAGCCTATTTCAAACTACTGGCCACAAAGACCCAGCTATCTGCAAGGAAAATCCTGCAAAACCTGGGGTTCATGGCCTCTTGCATCCTTCTAATTCCATATGCAAGACTGCATATGAGGAAATTACAATGGTATCTAAAAAGCCTATGGTGTCAACATTCTCAGGATCTGGAATCAATGATTCTTATCATTCTTTGTATAAAGACAAGAGTTCCTGTGGTGGGCAGAGGCCTTCTACCACAACAAGGGACTGCCATTCACTCTACCCCCTGCCACCCAAGCCCTAACAGATGCATCAGACAAAGCATGGGGGGCTCATTTGGCAGGGCAGTGCATTCAGGACAAATGGAATCAGAGTCAAATGCACCTGCATATCAATCAAAAAGAAATGTTAGCTGTACAGAATTCTCAGACAGCCTTCAAGGACCACATTCTTCGAGTACAATTATTGGTAAAGACAAACAACACCGCTGTTATGTGGTACATAAGCAGGTGGGAGCCCACTCGTAGCCCCTCTGCAGACTAGCCATGGCTCTGTGGAACACAGCCTTGAGCTAACAAGTGCACCTACAAGCTCAATACCTGCCAGGCAAGCTAAATTCACTGGCAGACTACCTAAGCAGAAATCTCATGGATCTCCGGGTTGGGAGGGTGGCCTAATGGTTAAGGTGTTTACCTTACAAACACAAAGTGCAGGGTTTGAGTATCGCAAGGGATAATTGGCTAGGCTTAAAATGGCTCACAAGGGCAGTTAGCCCAGTACTAATCTATTAACTTATCTATTAACCTATCTACACGAGTAGAAACTGGAACCAAAGATATTTAACATTTTCAGAGACAAATAGGGGAACCCAGAGATAGACCTGTTTTCCTCCCCTCAGAACTACCAATTGGATATATTTTGCACAAGGCCTCCCCACAGACTAGCTTGGAAAGTGGATGCCCTGTCCTTCACTTGGGAAAGTCTCTCAGTTTATGCCTTTCCTCCTCTGCCTCTCGTTTTGAAAGTTCTGCTAAAGATCAAACAGGACAAACCAAGGGCAATACTGATTGCACCAGACTGGTCACGCCAGCACTGGTACCCCCTCTTGCGCAGTATGTCACTGCTGGAACCATGGCACCTGCCTCAGACTCTTTCCCTGCTGTCCCAGCAGGAGGGCCAGATTCTGCACTCCCAGCTTCAAATCCTGAACCTTACAGCCTGGCTAATTACCTGAGCTCTTCAATAGCATCCCTCAGTAAGCAGGTGCTAGATGTCATTCTGGAGGCAAGGA
Source organism: Protopterus annectens (assembly GCF_019279795.1). Lineage (NCBI taxonomy): Eukaryota > Metazoa > Chordata > Ceratodontiformes > Protopteridae > Protopterus > Protopterus annectens. Next base: position 206,688,556 of record NC_056729.1, read on the forward strand.
GGCCTAGTACTAGAAAATCCTTTGCTGAAAAGTGGAAAAGATACTGTTCCTGGAGCCAGACTCTGAGGATGGACACAACAGTGCCCAGCTTACTGCATTTTTTTCAATACTTAGAGATGCTCCACAAGGACCTTTCCTTCTCATCAATTAAAATTCATGCCTCAGCCAATTCAGCACATAATACTGAACCACCTCTCTTCTCTCACCCCCTGCTGAAACAATTCCTCAGATGGGCCAAAAATTTAAGACCACCCAGGAGAGACACTACTCCAGCCTGGGACCTTAACTTTTTGTATTGGAAAAGCTCACTCTACCTCCTCTTGAGCCAGCTGCAACTGCTGAGTTGAAGTTCCTTTCTTGAAAACAGCCTTCCTTCTAGCCATCACTTCAGCAAGAAGAGTCTGAATTACAGGCCCTCATGGCAGTGGAGCCCTTCATCATCTTCCATGCAGACAGGGTGTCCCTAAGGACTAATCCTTCCTTTATGCCCAAGGTGGTATCAAGTGTGGTCCTTAATCAGTCCTTTCATTTGCCACCCTTCTTTTCTAATCCACAGAACAAAGAACCCATACTGCACTCTTTGGACGTGCACAGACAACTTAGATTTTATTTGGACAGGACTAAGCCTCTCAGAAAAACTGAACAGCTGCTGGTTGCCTTTGCTGCAGGGTAAGAGGGGAAGGCCATTTTAAAACAAACCATTTCTAAGTGGATAGGCCATTGCATTAATTTCTGCTACAAGCACCATGGAAAACCTACCCAACAGGGGATAAGATCACATTCCACCAGGTCTGCATCTACCTCTACAGCCTTTCTCAGAGGTGTCCCTGCCAGGGACATCCTAGAAGCTGCTACCTGTAGCTCTGTACATATCTTCAACAAGCATTACCACTTGCCTATTTTTTTCTAAATCCAGAGCTGGTTTTGGCACTGCAGTCTTGCAGGGCTTAATAGCTCGTCCTAATGCTCTACTGCCTTCTCCCTTCCTTAGCTTTGGGAATCTACCCAAATGTAATGACCAACAGTGAAACACTAAGAACATAGTACAGTTGTGTACACTTGCCATAAATGTAGATGTTAGTGTATTCACAGTTGCAGTCTTGGTTACCCTCCCTCCACCCCCTTGACTTCTCTTGGCTATAACTTTCTTTTTGATTAGTGTGTTTTCAGCTTTCTGGTGTATTTGCTTTTTGTTGGAGGTTTAACCTTGTATATAATTGCTTCCCGTTATGGGGGCACCTGACATCTGGGGCAAGAAAAACTGATGTAATGGCGTCGGCTGCATGCTTTTTATCCCTGACGACCTGCCATCATGGAAGAAGAGACCGCATCCGACGCAGTACCAAAGACTTTCATATTCAAGCCGGCTGAGTGCTACCTGCAGGCAGATAACCCAAATGTAATGACTTTGACAGTGAATACACTCTAACATACACATTTATGGTAAGTGTACACAGCTGTACTTTGAGGTTTGTGCATGCAGACATTACATTTAAGGTACCTAGTTTATGGCACTGCGATTGACGTCCCATGCACCAACAACTAGGCTTAGGCTTTTGTATAGGAACAGACGTCCGGGTCACCTGAGGTGGAGAATCCCACAGTAAGAATACTGTAACATGGAAGGAAGGACGTCTATGGTTATTGTAAGATTTTATACAACTATTCTTTTCTAAAGCTAAAAGTGGTCATAAATTCTATTAATCTGTGCCTGCTCCTTCCTGTCTAGCATTATAGAAAATACAGATGTTTTGGGGTATGGTTAGAGGGAGAAACCATTATTGTAAGAGAAAGTGGTGGTCCTGCGGTAGCATTGTCGCCTCATAGCAAGACGTGGTCCCGTTCGATTCTCAGCTAGAGCATCTTCTGTGTGGAGGCATACGTGAATGGGGCGTGCCTTCGTTGAAGGTTGTGCGTCAGGGCTGGTAACCTGGTACGTAAAAATCCACTACCAATCATTAGCGGACCGGAGTTCTGCTGTGGCGACCCCTAACCGGGAAAAGCCGCAAGACGCAAACAAGTTTTATCAAGATGTGTGTTGAAGTACAGGCAAACGGCTTTAGAGGAGTTAGAGGTTGCAGATTTTTGGGACTGTGTGTGCTGTTTTCTGTATAGTTTCATTGTTTGTACGATAAGTTATGCTGCTGGTTCCTGATTGATATGAATTGACCATCAAGATCTTCAGATTTCTTCCAAAGATGGTGGTTTGGGTTTATAGCAGACTCCATGTAGTTGAGGAATAAAGTTTAAGCTTAAAGTTTTGAGGGCAAACTAGATGGTAGTTGTGATCTGATCAATGGAAGGAGCTGTCCAGGTTTTTGGTTTAAGTAAGCGGCAGATGTCCTCTTGCCCATCTTGTGGGTGTGGCAGTCAGGTTTTATCATTGCTGACATGCCCTATAGATTAGAGGATGTATAGGTTGTAGTGAAATGGCTTAGCTTGAAGGTTTTTGTTTTTTTTGCTTGTGAAACCTAATACTGGGGGAGTAATTGCCCACCAGTGCTCTACTTAGTTTCTAGCCTGGAAGACCATATGCAGTTACAGAACAGTATTTGTTGGTAGAAAGAAAACCCCTTCCATGCTGAGATGTTGGATGCTAAAACCAGGCAGGTAGGTTTGTATGAAATGGTCGGTAGAGTGATCTTGGGGGGGGGGGGGGGTTTGGTGATGGGGGGGGGGACATCGTTTTTTACACGTGGGTTAGTTGTGAATTATTACGTTTTTATTTTGTTGCACTACTAATTCATGTTTTTCTGGTTCTTTTATTAGAAGTAAAGATCCTCGTCGGAGCAGAAGTAGGGATAGAACAGAAAGATCTGAAAGAAAACACAGATCTCGCAGCAGGGAGCGGAAAAGATCAAGAAGCAAGGACAAAAAACACACAAGCACAGAAGCAGAAGTCGGGAGAAAGACCAAGACAGAAAATCTAAAGATAAAGGTTTGTTTTAATTAAGCTAATAAAATTCTCAAGTTTAGGATAGAATGTGGTAGGAGACTCAAAAATTGTGTATTATAAGGATAGTTGTGTTGATTTTATTGCTGAGCATAAGTGATGGTCATATGTATCTATTTACTCATTGTAGACCATTTACAGATTTTGAAACTGGGTAGTTTTATATTCAGTTTACACAGAACGTCATTTTCTGGTAGTTCAACCTAATGGTTTTCTTTTTCTGTAGAAAAGTAGAATGCATTTCTGTCCTCATTAAAACTTGAGAGTTGTGAAACAGAGCAGCATGGTATTTAGGGATGTTTGGCTTCTATAGGTGCTTGTGTATAGGTTGACCGTGATACAGTGTGTGTGTATGGGTTGACCAGGATACAGTGTGTGTAAAGGATTTGAACAGGGGTACACCCCAGAATGTGGCAATGTATAATCCTGAAGACTTCTGCTGAACCACAGAGTACCTTATTTGGCAGCTTGTTAGAAACTTATGTTGTCTGCAGCAAAAGAAATGAAGGTAGTAGCTCTCACTTAAAAGTTTGGTTTGTTTAATTCATCTTTGTAAGCAGTTGGCTGGTGGCGGCATGTTGGTGATTTTGGTACTCCTCTGTGGAAGCATAGACTATATTTGGACTTGAGGGAAATTACACTCTTGTCTCCTAGAAACTGCAAAAGCAGTGTGTGAATGGGAGTCCAGAGTACCATCTAGGTAAGAAACTTTTTTGTTTTGTTTTTTTGTTAAGCAAGTAAGAAACTTGAGTGGTTAAAATTGGTAGCTTTTACTTTGGTATTAGTGTTTGCATACATCATTTGAGTAGTGTGGAGTCTAAATTTAGGTATTCTGGGTTTTGTCTTGCAAAACTGTGTGGCTTAGGGAAGAGGTTTTAAATATTGCAAATCTATAATCTGCTTCTGGACTATTAAGCTTGCATGAGATGAAGATTGGAGTATTTTAGTAAAAATGTGGGCTGTCAGATGCCCAGTTGTGCTACATAGTAGGTAGAAAGGGTAATGAGAAGAAGCCAGGTAATGTAGTTGGAAAGTTTTTTGTTAATTAAGAAGGTTCATGTGGTACTCAAATCTGAGAAGAGCAATGTGCAGCAAGTAGTTTGTGGCATTGTACTAATAATAATTCTTTTCAGGGGGTCTTCCTTTTTCCAAATTTAAAGTGGTTATAGACCCCCTGCCCCCATTTTCTTTTCCCTTTTGTTGCACTATAGGTTCATAGGTAGGTACTAGGCTATCTGCCCAAATGCATTTATAAGCCTAGCCAGAATGTGTTGGCTTTCGCCGCCCCCTTAGATTAGTTCCCTAAGCCTATATGTCACCTTCTCAGTATTTATCCATTTTGTATTTAGAAATGTTTTTATTAAGCTTGCATGTCTGTATGAAACAAATGTTTGAAAATCAAAAGCGTGAGCAGGAAACAAAGATGTTTATCATATTGATCACTTCTGCAGTAGCATTAGCTTTGTGGTTTGTATCCTGCATAGGCTACAACAGCCTACCAGCTTCCAAAGCTTCGGGGCACTGTGCCCAAACTCAGGTCAGTTCGAACCAGGCTTATTAAAAAGACCGGTTTGTGCACCAAGGCTTTCATAGCTTTCTTGCTGCTGAGGAGTACAATTCCTCTGAGGCTTTTGAGGATAGACTGCTTGTGTTCTTTCTTTGTTGGGCAGATAAGTTCCCTTTGGACAAAGAACTATGTTAAAAATGTTTTATTACTTTCCTATTCAGGAAATTTATTTTAAAGCTGGGAGCTTGATATAATGGATGGTCATGAGACTGCATTCTAATTTTAAATGAGCACTCAAGTTTTTCCTGTCATTTTAAAGGTTGCTTAAAGTAATGGAAAGCATTTTTTCTGTAGAGAAATTACTTTTTTGGAGTTAAAGTGCTTGAAGTGCTTTTTAATGTTTTTTTATGTGAGAAAGTGACGTTTGTGAAACAAAAGTTTTACTGGCTTTTGATGCTTGTTTTCCCAGGGAAAGGCACCAGTTTCGGCTTGACCATAGAACAAATTGCCAGTCCCACAGTCCATCTTTCTTCCAGCCACAAAAAGAAAGTTAAACAGCCTTTGCAACCACAGCAGGCTATTAGTTTCCCTCAGCCTTGAGTGGGTTGCTCTGCTGTGGGCAAGGGAGAGCCACTCTTGTTGGTTCAGGGAGAAAGAGCAGGGAAACCTTCTGTTTTGTCAGAATGTTGTGCCCATCCCAGGGGAAGCTGTTGCTGTCACCATTAATAACCCTGTTGGTCCTGTTTTTCTGATCAAAAATAGAAAACTGAACTTGTATCTATTCCTCAAATGTCCTTAGAAAGGAGTAGTTTTAGGTTTGGGTCAGGTTTTTATTCAGGTTATTGAATCTTTTTATAAAGTAGTTTCTGGTTAAAAAAAAAAAAAAAAAAGTGGGATATTGCTCTTCCTGAAGAGATTCAAGATTCTAAGCGGAAAATGAGTAGGCCGATGCAGAATTTTTTCTTCAACTTTCTTCAGAACCTGAGAAGAGCTCAAGTTTCTGATTCTCTTTGGGGATCTGTCTGAGACTGGTTCCAGAATGTGGCAGTGTTTTTATATGGAGAACACTTGAGGTTTCTCACTCTCTCAGAAAATGCTTTGAGCTGAACCTTTAGCCATTCCCTCCAGTTCAGTCAACTTTGGAGAAGTGTGTATATTGCTTGGGCTCTGCTCACCTAGATATAGAATGTGAGGTATGTGCAGGTTTCAGCCACTGTGCTCTGGCCAAATGCTGCGGTAAGTTGGGTTTAAAGGTTCTTTTGCCATCACCCTCTTAAGCTTCTGCTGGAGCTCCCCCTTCCATAAAGTCTCCTGAGAAGACCAAAGTGGATTTATCGATCCCCTGATCATTCTTCTACTGTTTCAAGTTCAACTACACCTGAAAAAGTTTCAAACCATGAGATTTGTCAAAGCTCAAGTCTCTGGCTCACAGCTCCTTTCCCCTGGAGCCAATTTCTTCTTGGATCCATTCACCCTTCGTCTAGTAGACTCCAGGCCACCACCTACTTTGTGTCTCAGGTCATCTAGGAGCCTAACTAAAGCTGACATGAACAGGGTGTTGAAATTTCTTTGGGTCAAGATTCAGTTGGGAGTTGTACTGGCCCTCTCCCATTGGACCCATGAGATTGCCGTTACCTGCTACCCAGCTGCTGACTCCTTACTCATAATTCAGCGTTCGATTACAGACCTATCAGACCTGAAAATCCAGAGTCTGTCTACGACCTGAAGGCTTGGCTGCCTTTGACTCCAATATATCTGATCCGTTTGGCTCCAGCAAGGGTTCAGATTTCAGATCCAAAGCGTTTGTGCTGGATTTGGGGGGGAGGTAGGGTTTACTAATGCCCTCGTAGCATTAGTGCTGGACAGCTCAGGACTGACTTCTGCCTCAAGGCAGTCACAGTGATGCTGTAAGCTGTCCTGGGCAGTTTTCTCTGCTGTTGGTTCTCCTATGTCTTCGGCCTTCGAGGTAGTAGGGAGAGCTTACTCCACCTGCTCTACCTGTGTGGATAAGACATGCTTTTACCCCCCGCCCCTTTCACAGCAGTCTGCTGTGTTTTCATCCTCTCTGGAACATCCCACCGGGGATCCCCTTAGTTGTATATTCAAGAAGTCATTTAGATTCTCTATTCTCTACAGGAATCCCTGACTTCGAATGGGGGGAAGCGCCTCCCAGGTCACCCCTTGAGGACATCTCCTTCAGTGGAATACTCAAGCTTTTGAGACAGGCTGTTGGTCTTCTTATCCCACTTTTCAAGAGTAGTCTGTTTCTTGAGGCTTTTGGAGCTGGCTCAGCTATGCCCTGGGTAATTGCCCATGAAAAAAGATGGTTGACTTCCTCTCCCACAGTCATGAAAGGATCCATATGTCATGGAGCCAATCCCCAAAAGACCTGAGGATTTACCTGGTTTCACCTAAGGATTGGGCCCACTAGGTCACGAGTCACCCACTAGTTGCTATGGTGGTAGTAGTGGCCACCAAAAAAGAATTTGTGGAGCAAAGCTCTACTGTCCATCCCGACAATAGTCAAGGCCATTGTACAGGTTTAGGAAAAGCATGTATGAGCCAGCGAACTTTGCCCTCGTGGGTGTCTTTGTGGGGAATCTGGCGACCACAGTTGCACTTGCTTTTACTGGATATTAACAGACTATAGTAATTACTAAAGGATTGAAGAAAATCCCCAACGGGGTACTTATCTTAATTCGAAACTGATCCGACGTCCACGAGTAGCAGAAAGACCTGGCGTATGGCTGGCAGCTGAAAGGATGTCCTTCAAGAATGCAACTACAGTCATAACATATGGGTTGTCCTGCCTCAGGCAGCCCTCGGTCGGCCGAATTCCAAAGTCTGGGTCCGGCGTCGGCTGGTGTCGCCTCCTCTCCGACGTCACCACGGCTGGAGTATGAAGGCATCGGCCGACGCCATCATCAGTCTTTCTTGCCGCGCGGTGCCCGAAGCAGAAGCAGTTCGCAAGTGCCGGTCGGTCAGCTCCTGTGTTTTCAGTACCGAAGTCATCTAAAAGATAAGTACCCCGTTGGGGAACATTTATTCTTGCCTCAGCCGATGTCAGAATAAATTGAGAAAGTTAATAATTGTTTGTCTTGTGGTAAACAAATACCTCATAAGGACTTCCATTCTCTCTGCCTTCCTTGCCTGGGCCCAGACCACAACGTCTCTGCCTGTGCTTGCTTTAATAAGCGCACTCTCAGGCACCGGGCAGAATTCGCCGAGGACTTTTTCGGTGAATCTTTTGCGTATATCATGCCGTCGGATCAACCGACTACCCAATCTGCTAAAAAACGCAAGGACCGGGACCGACATCCTCGGCCCGCGTCCACTACCGATGCTACTCCCAAACCCTCTGCTAGTGCTCCGGTCCCTTCGGAAGTGGTAAATCTACCGCTCCAGGCCGACGACACAGCGTTAACACGACCTTCGGTCTCTGAGATCTCTCTGGTGCCGGTTGTTGATTTTCCTCCAGAAACCGAAGTTCTGGATCTACCCGACACCATTTCTGTGGACAAGGTTACGCCTGCACGTGGGGCTGCTAGGCCTCCTGTATCCATGTCCATCAAGGCCTTTGCACGTGCTAAGGCCGCCAGTCAGGCAAAGGCCCATCCTAGACCTACTGCCCAGGCCCCTTCTGATAAGCAGATCATGTCTTTGGCTGCTGATCTTATTTCCCTTATCAGGGGGTCTCAGCCTCATCCGGAAAGGGGGTCTCAGCCACCTGCAGAGAAAAGGCCCAGAACTGAGCAGGCGGACGACCTCTCTTCGGATGAAGCCTCTGGGGATTCTGAACATTCTGATACCAAAGAAGAATCCTTCCAGGCCTACGAGGACTCTGATGCTGAGGAATCAATTCCCTCTGCCTCCCCTCCAGAGGATTTCTCATTTGGTGAAGTCCTGCATTCCATGAGGGAACATTTTCAATGGCAGGGTCAGGAATTCTCTGACTCCAGGAAAAGGCTTCGTACCTTCCTCAAGCTTCCCCAGCACAGGCCTTTAGCTATTCCACCTGTTATGGATGTTTTGGATGATGTTTTCTCTGACTCCAGTGCTAACCCTGATTCTCTTCCTCCGGCTCCTGTCAAGCCGGACAGATATTATAGGGTCCCTGACACTCACAAGCACCTTTTTAAGGCCCACTCTGTGGATCTAGAAACTATTTCACAGGGCCCCAAGGGAGTGGCTACCTCCTCTGCCAAAAACCCACTGCCAGCAGACAGGGAAGCAAGGTCCCTGGAGAGATGGGGTAAAAAAGTATATACTTCTACTACCCTGGCCATGAGGTCACTAAATTTGCTTTTTTCACATGTTTCAGTACCAGATTTTCTCCTGGATGATTTACAGAAAAAGTTAGCCTCTCCTGAGCCTATTGATAAAAAGGCATTGCAGGATCATATACGTAACTCTCAGCAGGTTAATAACCATTTTCTTCAGTGTGGTTATGATGCACTGGAAGCTTCATGTAGGGCAGCTATGACTGGGGCTGTGATACGTAGACATGCTTGGTTAAAGGATCAGTCTTTGCCTGACCATGTTAAAGTAAAGTTACTTGATGCACTTTTGGAAAAACAGAAGCTTTTTGGTGCTAATGCACAAGATGTGTTGAAATCCATAGAGGAAAAAGCAAAGTCAGTACAGACAGTCAAGGATTTCCTTCAGGTTCAGCCACCCAGATTCAGCAGAAACTGGCCCTCAAAGAATTGGTCTTTCCCCGGCTCAGACAAGTTTCAAAGGGGAAAAAGCAGACGTGCCCGAGGTAGAGGGCAATACCGAGGATCTTACAGGGGACGCCAATGGCAACCTCCAAATCAAAGAAGTGGTGCAGACAGTTCAGCTGCACCACAAGGACAATTGCAATGACTTGATTTTCATTCCGCCTACAAAGGTTCAAAGAGAAGCACCCTTGGGCGGAAAATTATCCTTATTCTCTCAAAACTGGCATATCTTAACCAAGGACAACTGGATTCTGGATTTGATAGACTAAGGTTACAGATTCCACTTCCACACATTACCAATAAGACAAGGCATGCCAAACCTGCCACATCAAAGGGCAGAGGCACTCTCTCAAGTTTCCAAGCTGTTAAGTATAAAAGCAATAGAAAGGGTTCCTCCTCAGGAGCAAGGCCAGGGATTTTATTCAAGGCTGTTCCTTGTTCCAAGAAAAGAAAACAAATGGAGACCCATACTGGACTTGTCATCTCTAAACACTTTTCTCATAGTGCCAAAGTTCAAAATGCTGACGTTGCAGCAACTCCTTCCCATGCTGGGCAAGGGGTCTTGGCTGGTCACTCTGGACCTCAAGGAGGCATACCTGCATGTCCCAATCAGACAAAGCTGCAGAAGATACCTCAGATTTCTTGCAGGGACAGAGCATTATCAATTCTCAGCATTGCCATTTGGCTTATCTACTGCGCCCAGAGTGTTCACGAAATGCCTGGCATCAGTAGTGGCAGACTGCAGGGGATTCAAATATACCCCTACTTGGACGACTGCCTCATACAAGCAGACAACAAACCTTAAAAGAAAATTTGGACTGTCATGCATCTACTGCAGGCCTTGGGATACGCAGTCAACATTCAGAAGTCAAAACTACTGCCATCCCAACAGATTATCTTCTTAGGAGCCAAACTGGACACAGAAAACCAACTGGACTACCTCACAGAGGAGAAACAGCAGCATTTACCAGAGTACTTCAAAGGCCTAGCAAAACTCTCCCAGCTGACTGCAAGGAAAATCCTGCAGGCCCTGGGGTTCATGGCATCTTGCATCCTTCTGATACCTTTGGCAAGACTTCATATGAGAAAGCTGCAATGGTATTTAAAAAACTTGTGGTCTCAGCACAGCCAAAGCCTAGAGGACATAATCCCACTTATTCCATGTCTGCAAAAAGAATTTTTATGGTGGGCTCAAGCCAGTCAGCAAAACAAAGGCATGTCTTTCAACAGACCTCAAGCAGGCCAAATGATTACAACAGACGCCTCAGACCATGGATGGGGGGCGCACATGGAGGACAGATGCATTCAAGGGCAATGGACCCCAAAGGAAAGACATCTGCACATAAACCAAAAGGAAATGTTGGCAGTGATGCATGCAATCGAGACTTTCGAAAAATCACTACAACAAGGACATTTACTGATGAGGACAGACAACACCACTGTCATGTGGTACATAAACAAGCAGGGGGGCACTCATTCTTATCCCCTCTGCAGACTAACAATGCTTCTCTGGGAAAAATCCCTGAGCCTGAAGATACATTTACAATCCCAGTTTGTACCAGGCAAGGACAATGTACTGGCGGACAACCTGAGCAGAAATTTCATGGATCCACACGAATGGATGCTGCATCCTCACATTTTCTCTCAACTGACAAAGACATGGGGAAGACCGGATGTAGATCTTTTCGCCTCCCACTTAAATCATCACCTGAAAAAGTTCTGCACAAGGACTCACCATCCTCTAGCCTGGAAGACTGATGCTCTCTCCTTCAGCTGGAATTCTCTAAAAATGTATGCATTCCCTCTGCCTCTGCTGACCAAGGTGATACTGAAGATCAAAACAGAACAACCAACAGGTATTTTGATAGCTCCAGACTGGCCAAGGCAACACTGGTACCCATTGCTATTGACCATAACTCTGACCAAACCATGGCCTCTGACCCTATGGCCCCTGCTCCTAACACAACACAATTACAGGACTGTACATCAAGACCTGAAATCATTACATCTGACAGCCTGGAGGCTAACATGATTTCTCCACCTAACTCTTTCAAAATCGGTTCAAGAAATTTTGCTGGAAGCACGCAGACCTTCCACAAGAAAAACATATTCAGCAAAATGGAAGAGATTCAGCATCTGGAATGCCAACAGGAGTCGGGACACAGCATTACCGAGTATACCTCAGATTTTAGAATACTTGGCAGAACTACTTCATACTGGACTTTCATACTCTTCAATAAAGATTCAGGCCTCAGCAATCTCAGCAAAATACAACTGTGACCCTCCACTGTTTTCTTATCCCTTGCTAAGACAGTTTCTAAGAGGAATAAAGAATATCAAACCTCCCAGAAAACAGCCAGTACCTGCATGGGACCTCAATTATGTGTTGGAAAAATTAACTCTTCCTCCATTTGAGCGAGCAGCAAGTTCAGAAATGCAATTTCTTTCATGGAAGACTGCCTTCTTATTGGCAGTCACATCTGCAAGAAAAGTTTCGGAGATACAGGCACTCATGGCAGTGCCTCCCTTCCTCATTTTTCATCAAGACAGAGTTTCTCTAAGAACCAATCCTACATTCATGCCCAAAGCTATTTCCAGGGTGTCTCTAAATCAAGCTGTTCACCTGCCTGCATTCTTCCCCAATCCTCAAAATAGGGGGGAAAAGCTACTGCATACTTTGGACATGCACAGACAACTACGTTACTGCTTGGACAGAACTAAGGCCACCAGAAAGTCTGACCAACTGTTTGTAGCCTATGCTGCTGGAGTGCAAGGAAAAGCAATCTCCAAACAAACAATTTCAAAATGGATTGGACATTGCATCAGATTCTGCTATTCTTTCCATGGAAAAGGTGTGCCAGCCAATATTAGGCCACATTCCACCAGAGCTATGGCCACTTCCACAGCTTTCCTAAGAGGAGTGGCAACAAAGGACATTTTAGAGGCTGCTACATGGAGCTCCGTGCATACATTTACCAAGCACTACAACCTGCCCTTATATTCCAGATCCCGAGCAGGCTTTGCTTCGGCAGTCCTGCAGGGGATTTTAGCTACACCATCCTTATCTTAGTTCCATCCACCCCCAGCTTGGCTATGGTATTCAACCCATATGTTATGACTGCAGTTGCGTTCTTGAAGGACATAGTACAGTTTTGTACCTACCATAAATGTAGATGTCCGATAGATATGCAACTGCAGTCAGATTCCCCCCCCCCACCCCTCTGTATCCTTCTTTTTGGGCCCCTACCCCTTTTCCCATTAGCTGGGGGTACTCCTATGGTGTATCTGTTTATTACTGTTGTGCATGTTTGGGATTATTTTTATCCATTTACCAAATTTAACCTTCCTAGGAGGGCACCTGGCATCTGGGGCAAGGAACACTGAAGAAGATGGCGTTGGCTGATGCCTTTATACTCCAACCGTGGTGACGTCCGAGAGGAGGCTACACCAGCCGACGCCGGACCCAGACTTTGGAATTCGGCCGACCGAGGGCTGCCTGAGGCAGGACAACCCATATGTTATGACTGCAGTTGCATATCTATCGGACATCTACATTTATGGTAGGTACAAAACTGTACTTTCTGAGGACTGGTGCGCATAGACGTCACTTTTATGGCCCATGTACCAGCCTATACATCAGGCATCTGCACCAACAGAGACTGAAAAAGCTTTGGAAACCAGGCCAAACAAGCTGATGGGAAGAAGAGTAAACCCACTAGTGAATACTGCAACATGGAAGAGGAGGATATCTAGGGTTATAAGATTTTACCCAATTTTCCTTCCTGAATGGTCATGATTTAGTCTATTCTGCCACCTGTGGGGCAAGGACAGTTGGATGTGCTCCATTGATCTCTAGGATGCGTATTATCACATCATAATAGATGGGCGTTCTGGGAGATTTGTTTGCTTCTGGCTGGGAGCCAGTCATTACCAATTCAGAACGTTGCCCTTTGGTCTCGCCACAGCTCCCAGGGTGTTCAAGTGCCATGGCAGTGGTTGCATCTCACCTGAAACTACTACCATTCTGGGTGTTTCCACATCTCTACAACGGGCTCATCTCTGTTCCCACTTTGCATCTCTGGATTCAAGCCAGGGACTACTTACTCCAACTATGTCTTCAACTGGGCATTGCAGTTAACTGTACCGGCTCTCAACCCCCCCCCCCCAAACTCAAGTCCTGGAGTTTAGTGATGCTTGTCTGAACACTAAATTTCAAGTCTCCCCCAATTGACGATAAATATGTTACATGGTCAAGCTTCCCAATTTACTCTCATACTTTCCTGTCAGCAAGGTTGGTTGTGTAACTCCTGGGATCTATGGCAGCTTCCATTAATCTTGATAGCTCTAGCAAATACATGAGCATACTACAGTGGACGCTGGCAATGCAATGGTCTGTCAGACATTCTGTCTCCCCCTCTCTTCCAATATGTATTATAAGAATCTGCAAATAAGTTTCCCAGGGCCACTCTTTTATCCTTTCAACATCCACTCCCACAGTGACTACATATGCCTCCCAACTAGGGTTGGATGGTCATTACTTGGGAAGGACGATCCAAGGCACTTGGAGGCCAGTCTTCTCATCTTTGTCGTGGAAATGAGAGCAGTCCTGTTACTCTTGTCTGTATTTCAAGATGCTCTCCCTCTGGGGTCTGATTACCATTCCGGCCGACAATATGCTGATTTGTCTGGTACATCAGCAAGCAGGGGAGATCCAAGTTCAGCCTCCTATGTCAAGTGAAGAGAGTTTGGCAGTGGGCAATTCCAGCTGCTTTCTTCATGTTCTGTGTGTTTCACTGTTGCAGTCATCACACTTGGGTTATTTGCTTGCAGGTAGCCCTCCTCAGTCAACCCAAATACCAGAGACTTTGTATTTCTGCATCAGTTGCTGTCGCTTCAGGACTGACGTCAGGTAGTCGGGGGTATAAAAACAGGCAACTGACGCCATTACATCAGTCTTTCTTGCTGAGGAGCCCGAAGAAGAAGCAGTTAGCAGGAGTGCCGGTCGGCCACTACCTAAGTTTTCGTTTCTGAATTGAATCGTCCTGAAGTCTTTTAAAGCGAAGTACCCCATTGGGGATCCTTTTTTCTTGCTCTAACTGATGTCAGAAAAAGCTAACACTTTTCTCGCCTGTGGAAAGCAAATACCACACCAAGATTTCCATTCTTACTGCATCACCTGTTTAGGCCCAGACCATGACTTACCTCGCTGTCGGTTTTGTGCTTTGTTCAACGCCCACACTATTTGTCGTCGGGCCCTTATTGTAACAAAATACTTTCGCTCTATCTCAGTATTCTGAAATGGCTTCGGTAAGCCAGCAGTCTACCGATCTTCCGAAAAAAATGTAAGGAGAGAGAGAGACCGCACAGGTCCAAAACTGCCAACGACACTTCCGTTAAGCTAGTCGCCCGTTTGCCGGCTCTCAGTGAGGTACTTTCGCAGCTCCTAATGCCTGCTTCGTTCAATTTGCAGGCCGCTACCGTGACCTGTTCAGTGTCCGGTATGCCGCGAGACTCTTTGACTACGGAACCTGTGGAAGTCTCTACCTTGGATGGTCCGGAGCCGCTGTGCAGGCACTGGCTTCCGAGGAAGTTCTTCCGATATTAGATACAAATTGGCACTTGTCTTCAGTTCTGACTAAAACTACCAAGTTTCTAAGGCCAAGAGTATGAGCTACATCTAAAAATCCGACCCAAACTCAAGCACCTGCTTCCTTGCCACAATCTCAAATGCTTAAAATGGCAGAAGACCTGATCATGCTGATTAGGGGAAGCCAGCCTTCCCCTGCTGAGAGAGAGAGAGAGAGAGAGGTCTGTCCCCAGCAGCTTTAACTGACCAAGAGTGACTATTCTGAGGTTTCTGAATATGAAGACATCCCTTTATCTGCTTATGAAGATTCAGATGCAGAGGAATCCATTCCTTCTGCTTCCCCTCCAGAGGATTTTTCCTTTGAAACCCTACATTCTTTGAGAGGGTATTTTCACTGGGAATGCCAGGATTATCTTCAGTCCAAAAAAGACACTGGGAATTTTTAGATTTGCCACAACATAAACCCTTGGCTATCCCTCCTGTTCTGGATGTTGTGGATGATGTCTTTATGGAATCAAGTCTTAACTCCTGATACTTTACCCCCTGCTCCAAGGAAACCAGACGGGTACTACAGAGTTCTTGACTCTTACAAATTTCTTTTCAAAAATCCTACTGCTGACCCAGAGGTCATCTCCCAAGGGCCTAAAGGCATAAAAGCAACTACAGCTAAGAATCCCACCCCTTGGGACAGGGATTCCCAAGCTTTAGACATATGGGGTAAAAAAGTATAGACCTCTGCAACTCTAGTCATCAGGGTGTTGAATTGCCAGTTTCGCATGCTGAAAAACCAGCAACGTACTGTGGAACTAAAGCAAAGATTATCTACCTTTCCTGACTGTGCCGAACATAAAGAATTACAGGAGCTTATGCATTCTGCAAGCCAAGTCCACAAGCATACCGAGCAATGTGGGTTTGACACCCTAGAAGCGTCTTGCAGGACAGCAGTCACAGGTTCTGTACTTGAAGGCATGCTTGGCTTAAGGAGCAGACTTTGCCAGACCATGCCATATCAAAATTACTGGATGCTCCTTGGAACAAAGACAATCTGTTTGGCACCAAAGCAAAAGAGGTTTTAAAAAAAGATGGAAAAAGAGGCTAAGTCTATGCAGACAGATTTCTTACAAGTGCAGCCTCCAAGATTCTGTAGGCATTGCCCTCAACATTGGTCCTTTCCAGTCCCCTCAAGGCCATCTCAACCTAGATCCAAAAGAAACCGCCCCCCAGATTACAGTCTCAGGGTATGCAGAGATCTAAGCAATGGAGTTTCTCTACTTCTAAAACAGGGAGTGCTAAGCCACCCCCTTACAGAAAGAATTCACAATGACTTCTCAACTATTCCCTTCACCTCTGCCCAATTGCTTGTGCCCCTAGCAGGAAAACTTGCCCACCATGCAAAAAACTGGACCTCCATCACCAAAGACCGATGGGTCCTCAACATAGTATCCCAGGCGTACGCATTTTATGTCCACACACTGCCAACCCCTAAAGGGTTTCCAGACCATCATCCAAACCAGTGGGCAGAGGCACAAAACCACATTCAATCCCTGCTCTCCATAAGGGCAATTCAGCTTGTTCCTGTGGAACAGATAGGTCAAGAGTTTTATTCCAGACTTTTCATGGTACCCAGAAAAGATGGCACCTGGTGCCCAATCTTGGATCTTTCCATTCTAAACACCTTCCTGATGGTACCAAAATTCAAAATGCTCACCCTACAGCAACTGTCCAAAGATTGCCTGGTTAGCCACCCTAGACCTAAAGGAAGACTATCTGCACACATCCCTGTCAGGGACTCCTGCAGGAAATATCTACGTTTCAGGGCAGTATCTATGCCTTATCAGTTCTCTGCACTTCCCTTTGGCTTATCCACTGCTCCCAGAATCTTCACCAAATGCCTGGCTCCAGCCATTGCCTATTGCAGACAGCGAAAGATTCAAATATACCCTTACTTGGACGATTGCCTGAATCAGGCAGACAGGAAAAGCTGTTGCAGCACCTGACATTTGTAAAGGACCTTCTAACCACGCTGGGTTACACTGTCAATGAAAAGAAATCAAAACTAGTCCCCAGTCAAAAGTTTGTATTCCAGGGAGCAAGCTTGGACACAGCATCCCAGATGGCATTCCTTACTCCAGAAAAACAAGCCTGTCTAACAGGCTACTTCACACAAATGGCCACCAGAACCCAGCTATCTGCAAGGAAAATCCTGTAGGCTGTAGGGTTCATGGCCTCTTGCATTCTACTAATTCCATATACCAGACTGCATGTCAGGAAACTTCAATGGTACGTAGTCTTTGATGCCAACATTCTCAGGACTTGGGAACCATCATACCTATCATAACTTGTCTAAGGACAGAGTTTCTTTGGTGAGCAGCAGCATGCAACCTCAACAAGGACTTCCATTTACACAACCCAATGCCACCCAGACGCATCAGACTATGCCTGGGGGACACATTTGGATGACAGGTGCATTCAGGGCCACTGGAGCCCAAGCCAAATTCATCTGCACATCAGCCAAAAAGAGATGCTAGCCGTTCAGCAAGCTCTGACAGTTTTCAGATCCCTACTCTCACCAGGACCCCCTGCTAATAAAAACCAACAGCACCACAGTGATGTGGTACATCCACAAGCAGTTGGTAGAACCCACTCTTATCCACTCTGCAGACTAGCCATGACCCTGTGGAACACTGCTTTGGCCATGCATATTCATCTACAAGTTCAATTCCTGCCAAATGAACAAAACACTGGCAGATGACTTAAGCAGAAATCTCCTAGACCCACACGAGTGGCAATTGGATCTCAACACCTTCAGCTTTCTAACCCCGAAATGGGGGACCCGAATGGTGGACCTATTTGCTTCTCCCTACAGTCACCATCTCGGCAAATTCTGCACCAGGACACCTCACAGCAGGGCCTGGAAAGTGGATGCCCTATTCTTCCAGTGGGCAAACCTTTCCCCTTCTGCCTCTTCTTACAAGAATATTACTCAAGATGAGATGGGAAAGACCAAGGGCAATTCTGACAGCCCCAGACTGGCCAAGCCAGCATTGGTACCCAGTACTGCATATGTCACCGGTGCCGCCATGGCACCTCCCCCAGAACCCCACCCTCCTCGCTCAGGAGGAGGGACAGATCTTGCATCTGCAACTGCACACCCTGAACCTTGCAACCTGGCTTATTCTTTGAATTCTCCAGTGGCCAGCCTAAGCAAGCAGGTGCTGGATGTCATTCTTGAAGCCAGAAGACCCATTACAAGGAAATCCTATGCCGATAAGTGGAAAATGTATTGTTCCTGGATTCACTCTAAAGGAGCAGAAACAGCACTTCCCTCCTTACCTCTCATCCTGGATTACCTAGCAGACCTACTCCACAGAGTCCTATCCTTCTCTTCCATTAAGATCCATGCCTCTGCCATCTCTGCTCATTACAACACTGAGCCACCTCTTCTCTCATCCTCTCACCAAACAGTTCCTGAGAGGGGCTAACAACTTAAGGCCACCAAGGAGAGCCCCACCCCTGCTTGGGACCTTAACTTCGTGCTGGAAAATCTCACTCTACCCCCCTTTGAACCAGCAGCATCAGCAGTGTTAAAATTCCTCTCTTGGAAAACAGCCTTGCTTCTGGCCATCACTTCAGCTAGAAGAGTGTCTGAGCTACATATGGCTGTGGAACCCTTCATTATTTTTCATACTGACAGGGTCTCCCTCAGGACTAACCCTACTGTTATGCCTAAAGTGGTGTCCAGTGTGACTCAGCCAATCTATCCATTTGCCAACCTTTCCCTAATCCTCAAAATAAAGGGGAAAGGATCCTGCACTCTAGACGTGCACAGACAGTTCAGATTATACCTTGATAGGAGTAAGCTCTTCAGGAAGTATGACCAGTTACTAGTCAGATTTGCACCAGGGGCAGCGGTCAAGGCCATATCAAACAGTCCATCTCCAAATGGATAGTGCACTGTATCCATTTCTCTTACAAACACCATGGGGAAACCACCCTCTCTGGGGGTCAGATCACATTTCACTAGGGCAGCTTCAACCTCTACAGCATTCATTAGGGGAGTCCCTACCAGGGACAATCTGGAAGCTGCTACCTGGAGATCTGTTCACACCTTCACCAAGCATTACCACCTGCCTATCTTTTCCAAATCCAGGGCGGGTTTTGCAACAGCAGTCCTGCAGGGCATACTAGCCAGCCCCAACTCTTCTTGACTGCCTCCACCCATTCTTCAGCTGTGGGGATCAACCCGTTTGTGATGACTGCAACAGTGAAACATGAAGAACATAATACAGTTGTGTACACTTAACATATAAATGTAGATGTGTATTCATTGTTGCAGTCCTGGTTTCCCACCCTCCAGCCCCCTTGTCTTTCTCTCTCTTTCTCTATCTCTTACTCACCCCTTACAGTGCTATTGGTATTTACTTTCTACTGGTGGTGGTTTTTCCGCCGTAACTTAGTTCCCTGTTTGGGGGGCTACTGACATTTGTGGCAAGAAAAACTGGTGATGGTGTCAGCTGCCCGTTTTTATCCCCCTGACGACCCGACGTCAGTCCTGAAGTGACAGCAACCGACGCAGAAATACTAAGTCTCTGGTATTCGGGCCGACTGAGGAGGGCTTACCTGCAGGCAGATAACCAAAGTGTGATGACTGCAACAGGGAAATGCACTCTAACATCTACATTTATGGTAAGTGTACACAACTGTACTTTGCATTGCATATCCTGGGAAGTCAACATTCTAGCAGACAAATTGAGCAGGTTCATATTACTAACTCACGAGAGGTGTCTCAACCTTGTAGTGGTGGAATCATTTTTCGCCAGTGGGGCCAACATGCTGTGACCTGTTTGCTTCCCTTTTCAATTCCAAGTGCAGCAAATACTTCACCCTGAAGAGGAGTCACAGAGAGCCTCTCTTCTCTACAGTTGGCCCCCTGAAACTCCTGTGTGCTTTTCCTTCTATTTCACTAATCCTAAAATTCCTGTAGAAAGTGTCATACTAGAAATGCAAAGTATACCTCATTGCTCCTTTCTGGCCTTGACAAGTATGGTTATTCTTTCTGCGGCCTCATCTTGTACACTCTCCTTGAGTGTTGATGCCAACCCCCAGGATCTACTCCCTCACCCATCAGGAATAACTCATCCAGACATTCAGACATTCAAACTTTACCGCATGGTTTCTGCACTTCCAGGTTTTCATCTACAGTCACACATCCTCATCTTCTCAGAAGGATTCTGAGCGAAAGGTGTGCAAGAGTAAATGGAAAAGATTCTCCCATCGGGCTGTCCAGAGACGACTAAATCCGTTTTTAGCACTCATTTTGGCTGTTCTGGATTTTCTTACTTTATATTTGACAACAGTGCTAGTTCTTAAACTAAGTTTTCATGTAGGACATAACCATTCTTTGGCCTCATCTAGTTTGTGTAAAGCCTTTCTTAAATGTACTTACTGCAATACCCCCCCAGTCAAGGACCCTGATCAAAATGTTGTTCTAAAAGTCCTGTCTCAACCCCTATTTGAACCAGCTGCTAAGGCAGACTTTTTGTCTCCAGAAATTTTTTGTGGTCAGTCACATCAGCCAGAGAAGTATGAACTACAGGCCCTTTTGTCTAAGCCACCATTTTTTTTTCACAAGGATGGGGTGTTTCCCTTTGTCTGTACCTAAGGTGGCCTCAAAAATGGCTGAGTCAGTCAACCTTCCTTTTTTTTCCAGGCATGCAGCACTTTTAGATGTGCATAGGCAACTTTGATCCTTTATCCACAGAACAGTGGATTTCAGAAAATCAGACCAGCTGTTCATTTTCTTCTCCAAAGCCAAACTGGGTAAATCTGTTTCAAAGTTTACTTCAGCCAAGTGGCTCGCTGATTACGTTTTCTTTGTCTACAGTGAAAATGGATTGACACTTTCTAGACCCCCCCCTCCCCCCAAATGCTCATTCCACCAGATCTATGGTCACATCCTCCACGTTCTGGTGTAAAGTTACTTTAGATGACATTTGCAGAGTAGCCATTTAGTCAAACTTGCATACTTTCATTGCTGACTACAAATTAGACATCTAGGAATAGGGCAACTTTATATCCGCTCTTCTCAGGAATATCCTTCCTTGATCGCCCTGGGTTTCTCTAGCTGGGGACTTGGCCCCATCGGTTGAGGAATGGATGAAAAAGAACATCAGATATATAAAAGTTATGGCCTCACCATAACTATGCGTCTGTGTTTTCATCCTTCCTCAACCTCCTGCCCCTCTTCCAGTTTCACAATTTTTCTTACTCCCAAGTCTCGTAGTTCGACCTGAGAAATAATGGTTTGCTCAACTAAGCTGCAGCTCATTTCTCCTATTTTCCTACTTTACGTAGTTATTCCTTAGGATGTTTTTATCATTCTGTATTGCTTCCATAGGATTGCTGTTTTTATGGGTCTCTGTTAAATGTTCGAACATCCAAAATGTTGAACGTTACATGATGGACCAAATGTTCGACATTTGGATGTTCAAACAAAAAAAAAAAAAAAAAACACTCAAGTGTAGGCAGGGGGGCAAGCCCCCCTGCGCCTCCCACCCCCCCTACTTAAATATACCAACTCCGAGACTGCACTTCAGTGCAGAAAAGGGAAATTCTCCCTGTCTGCACCATACGGTGCTGTTGAAAGTCTATCTTTGAACAAAATTTCGAACGTTTGGTCTCTACCATGTAACGTTCGTAATTTTGAGCGTTCGAAGATTTGACAGGTACCCTGTTTTTACACGCACTGTAGATTAAAGGCAGGGCAAGCTCAATCTGAAGTAATTCTTCTGGAGAGGAGGATTATGGGTAAGGGGAGGAGGTTGCACTACAAATCCAGTTCTTCAGAAATGGCCATAGTTTGATCAGAGTCCCATCAGTTGAAGGAAGAAAGCAGAACACAGATGTGTAGTTATGGTGAGTGCAAAACATTTTGATTTTTTTTGCTATATTACAAGAATTTTTCTAGTGACCTGCGGTGGTGATGCTGTGGTAGAGTTGTCGCCTCACAGTAAGACGCTGTCAGGTTTGATTCTCAGCTAGAGCGTCTTCTGCGTGGAGACATGCATGAATGGGCATACCTTCATTGAAGGTTGTGCGTCAGGGCTGGTAACTCGGCACGTAAAAATCAACTACCAATCATTAGCGGACCGGAGTTCCGCTGTGGCGACCCCTAACCGGGAAAAGCCGAAAGACACAACAACAAGAATTTATCTAGTCATAATTACTGTGTTTGTATTACCAGACTTCTAACATTTTGGCTCCTGTTTATTCTGTAGTCTGTTTTTCATCGGTCTTAATATGCCTGTCCATGTATAATCGAGCAGTTCTTGCCTTAGATAATTTTCTTCATGACTGAGTGACGACTTTGCTGTCCTCTTCCTGTGGGTGTTCTAAACAAAGTTTCAGAACATCTTCCTATGACGCATCCTCCTCTTCAGATGCACCCTACTTCATCTGCTACTCCTTCATATGGGAGCTCATTGGCCCATCACCCTGCAACATTGTCTGTTACAGAGTTGAAACTGTTTTCTGCTGCTTCACTTCCCTGCAACTTGAGGTGAATTTTTGTACCAGTCTCCTACAGAAGACTCTATCATCATGTGACATCTTTACTTGTCTCCCACTCACCTTTTTCTCTCAATCTAGGGACTCATTGTTCCACCATACTGTGACATCTGTATTGAAATTTCTACACTGCATCTTCACTTTGCAGGTAATCCATAATTTCAGTTTAACTTTTTCCTTAGTAGTCCTGTTTTTAATTTCCTCTGTCCACACTACTTCAGATACCTCCCATTTCACGTGCTACTCCTTAGTCTGGAGATTTTTTCCATCATGCTGTGACATTGCCATGCTGGATTTTTTAGCACTAAATCCTGCACTGATAATAATCCATGACTTTGGTTTCTTTTTGTTTAAATTTTGCCTTTATTATCTTCTACATTAAATTTTCTGTAACTCTGTGCCTTTGCCTGTATTTTTCCAAATGCTTTTTATGTAAGGATTAGTTTGGCCTTTTATTTTCTGTAAATATTGCATCATACAAGATCTTTGTTTGCTTTGATCATGTCCTATACCTTTCAAAATTCTCTGGGATTGGTTCTTTATATTTTTGCTCTTAGTCTGTCACTTTTCCAGACTGCCCAAAGCTTCAAAGTGTGTGTAATGTTTTTCATGGATCTGTTGTATTCATAAACACAGATTTTTTTTTTTAAGCTTTTTATAGTTTTTCTTGTGCAAGTATTAATTTCTCAATCTTTTTGAGTATCTCTAAAATTCTGGGATTCTTGCGTAACAGTACCGGATTTCTTCCTCATCTTCAGTAGTCTGGTCTGTCGTCTTTATGGCTCTCTTTTGGCCTGCAAGTTTTTGTGGACTGTTACTCCTTTCAAGTAGGAGAACATGCTTTCCCCTGAGCGGTTCTACACTGTTATTTTATCTAGGACTTGCACCATCATGTGTGTGTGTGTATATATATATATATATATATATATATCAGGATTGGGCACCTTTTCTCCTAGGACCTGTGCACTCAGCTTGTTGTTTTTTTTTTTTTTTTATTTAATCGTTTAACCTACCAATCTCCATGATATGTTGCAAGATCCATTCTGTTAGTGTCAGCCTTGTGAGATTTTTTTTTAAACTGACCACCATGTGAAGGGTGCTGTAGGATGAATTGAATTCCAGTAATACTTCTCTTACTGATTCATCATCTTTCCATTTGGACTCCTTACCTTTTAGCATGTCTGCTGCACCCAGATTATTTACCAGATGTGTAGCAACTGTAACTTACATTTTGTAGCCTGCATTTGCCCATATTTAGATAATTGTTTGAGGAAGCTGCCCTAGTCAAAACTTTTGTCAGCCATGCAAATCACCATGGATTGCTTTCAGAAGGTGGGCCTGACCCTGAATGTCCAGAAGTCATAGTTGACATCCAGTTACCAGGGTTACTTTCCTGGAGACACTGATTCTGTTCATCGCAAGGTCTTTATGCCAAGGGACATGATTATATCTCCCTCTGAATACCTATACCTGCTTGGTCATCCACCTGTAATAGCAAAGAAGATTCTGTGGATGCAATGATTTGGTGGTGGTAGGAGAGCATAAATGCAAACCTGGGAACCCCTCTCCAACTCCTAGAGATGAACCAGATCATAACCACAGATGGCTAAGATCTGGATTGGGGAGCACAGAAGTAAATTCAGAGCCCATGGGACAGTCATATGCCTGCCCAGGACACAACATAAAGGAAATCCGAGCAGTAATTCTAGTTTTGAAAGTGTTCAAAGAAAAGCTGGTACAAGAACCAGTAAAATACTGTTCAGACTATATACAACTGTGATGTGGTATATCAACAAGCAGGGGCACTTATTCCTGCCACCTCTGTAGATTAGCAATAGAACCATGGCAGGTAGCTCAACAACCATGTCCTGACTCCTATGTCTCATACATTTGGAGTCTGGACAACCTGCTAGCAAATCTGTGCAGGTCCCAATGAATGGGTGTTGAAGTATTTTTGTGTGACAGATGGGCTAGAGACTGTTGTTTTGGTCAATAAACAAATCAGCATGATGTCCTTTGGATTCCAGTGTTGCAGTATTCACTAGTGGGTTTACCCGTCTTCCCATTAGCTTGTTCGGCCAGGTTTCCAAAGCTTTTCTAGTCCCTGACGACTGACATGTTGGCAGGTACGTGGGCCATAAATGTGACGTCTGCACACACTAGTCTTCAGAACTTTTCAGCCGCCCGCCGTACACCAGGTGTTCCTGCTACTCATGGATGTCTTATAAGTTTTGCATTAAGATAAGTACCCCGTTGGGGATTTTCTTCAGTCCTTTTGTATTTACTGTAGTCTGTTAATGTCCAGTAAGAGCAAGTGCAACTATGGTCGCCAGATTCCCCACAGACACCCACAACCAATGTCTCTTGTTTGGGTAGGGATCACTATTATAAAAATTGCGCCATTTGTAAGTTCGTCCCTTAGACCCTTCATCGCCAGCTTCAGGCCCTTGACTTGTACCTTTAAAACCAGTGCCTTAGAGCGCTCTCGGAATGGAAACTGCTTCCGACGCCCCATCCGAACCACCCAGGAAGAGGGCCAAGACCGAGAGGCCGTCTACTTCCACCACGCCTCCCTCCTCCATTTCTCAGCCTGTAGATACTGTTAGCTTGGCCAAGGAACCAGCATCCGCCACTTCAGGTAAAGTGGGTACTTATCAGGAGGCCACACAGATGGGGGGGATATCCTGGTGCCTGATTCGGACGCTGGGAAGAACCAGCTTCTTGGATGGACGCTTCGGAGCAGGCCTCAGACGCTCCTATTACTTCAAGGCCACTGACCACCAGCCAGACACCGATTAGGCCTACAAAGAAAAAAAAACAGAAGACTAGGCATATCGCCTCAACACTGGAGACCTTGCCAGACTGGGAGGCCTTCAGTCAGAGCCTCTACAACACCTTCCTGGCCCTTAGGCCTACACCAGACCTCCCTCATGTTGCTCCACCTCTTCTTAGTACCAGGCCTATTCAGCCTGAGCAGGAGCGGCCCTAGGTCAGCCGGTGCCCTAAGCAAAAGACCTCCACGGCGCCCCCCCCACCACCACCACCACCCTACCTGGTGCCTCCATCCTGGTCTACGGTCTACCTACACCAAATAAATACTGGAAAAGTGCCCATGCTAGACCAGCGCCCTAGGCAGCTGCCGCCTAGTTGGCCTATGCCTAAGGCCGGCTATGAGCCTGAGAACTCCTAACCAACCTGCAGAAGAGGAAATATCAGACTCCTCAGAGGACTCCTTGACCTACTCTTGACAAATTTCTTCCCCTCTGGAGTATGGATCCCCCGAAGAAACCCCTGCTGAACTTGATTCCCCTGTGGAAGACCTTACCTTCAAGGACACAGTCAATCTTATGAGGGGAACATTTTAAATGGGATTGTTCAGGTATGTCTGAGCAACAAAAAAGGCTCTGACTTGATCCAGATGAAATCCTCTAATCCGGCTCCTGCTCCTCCTGTCCACCCTGCCATCCTGGATGCTTTTGTAGCAGCATCCATAAACCCAGATTCCCAGCCACATTCCCCTAGAAGGGCAAAGACCGGTTATATAGGCTACCTGATGCAGAAAAATTCCTTTTCAAATGCCTGCCAGCTGACCCTGCAGCCATTTTTATTGCCACTGATAAGGTTACCAAACGTCTCCATACTTACCACTGTCTTGCCTGCAAATAGACAGCAAGGCCATGGAGAGGTGGAGGAAGAAGATATACACTTTGTCTGCCTTAGCCTTTAGGGCTACAAATTACGATTCACACACGGCCAAACACTCCTTGGCCTTACTGGATAAAACTTCTAAGGAACTCTGAGATCCCCGACTGCTGTGCAAAGGCATCCATGCCTTCCTTGCTTGGGCTCCTCTCCCAAGTCAATGCACATTCCCTAAGATGTGCATATGATGCAGTGGAGCCCTCTGCCAGGTCAGCTGCATCTGCCTCTGTATTCAGGAGATAATCCTGGCTGCATCTACAGCCCCTAACAGATGACTTTAAGGCCAAACTCTTGGCTGCTCCGTTGGATCACTCTGCCTTTTTTGGCTCCAAGGTAGCTGATCTCTTTAAGTCACTTCAGCAAAAAGGGAAAGCGCTACAAGATCTAAAGCATCAGCTTGTCTCTCCAATCCCAAAATTTCAGAGGAACTACCCGGCCAAGACACAATTTATAAGGAAGTCTTCTAGGCCCTCTGCCCCCTCCAGGTGTATAAGACCACACAGGAGACAGGCCACTGCCCAGAGATCCCACTTTCCAGAAAGGGCAGGCAGCATCTCACTGCCTGACCCCCCCCCTCTTCTCCCACCATACCTCTGTCCTCCCGTCTCTATCACTGCCTCCCTGCATGGACCCTAGTGACATCCGACAAATGTTTTTCGTCTTTCCTTAAGGAGGGTTACTTCATGTCTTGGATGTCTCCTCCCCCAAAACTTCCTATAACACTACCTCCCCCCTCTCAATGGTCCCTCCTTCCAGAGGTCCTAAACAGCCTGTTGCTCCAAGGCACCACAGAACTTGTACCCCCCCCCCCCCTCTGCTCGAGGGAAAGGCTTCTACTTCAGAATTTTTCTGGTGCCCAGGAAGGAGACACCATGGAGACCCATCTTAGACTTTTCCCACCTCAGCCTATTCCTGAAGGTTCCCTCCTTCAGGATAACACTACCCATTCTCTTTCCCCCATCCTTCCCCAGGCCTTCATGGTGACCCTGGACATGGAGGCCTATCTACATAGTCCCATAAAACCATCCTCCAGAAAATTCTTCAGATTCAAAGCAGACTCCTTGCATTTTCAGTTCTGTGCCTTGCCCTTTGTACTCTCCACTGCACCATGGGTATTTACAAAATGCCTAACCCCAGTCATTGCTTACTGCAAAACAAGAGGTATGCAAATGTTCCCATAGCTAGACAACCTGCTCATTCAAGCAGCAGACAGACAAACCCTCTTTGCCCACACAAAGGACCTCCTGCTCTTGCTGCAGTCTCTAGGGTTCCTCATAAATTTCCCTAAATCTTACACAAGGCAGTCTTCCTAGGATGCAGAATCAGAACAGACCTCAGGATGGCTTTCCTACCACAAGAAAAAGTGCTTTCCCTGACCAAACACCTTCAATCTGCCCTCCGTTCACTCACCCTGACTAACTTGGAATCCTTCAAAATTCTTGGGCACATGGCGTCAACTATTCCCATGCTACCACTGGCAAGATTACACATGAGGGTGGTATCTTCGCTCAGGATGGGGCCAGCAATCGTAACCCCTAGAGTTCAGGATTCCCACTTCTCCCCTGCCTCCACTAAGAGCTGAAGTGATGGCTGGCCCCGGTGGCCCTAAACCCTGGTCTCCCCTAGAGTTGCCCTCCCCTTCTCAGATTATGCACACAGGCGCTTCAGATCTGGGCTAGGGGGCAACGTTGGACGCAAGAACAGTGCAAGGTTTGTGGAAAGACAAACAATGGCATATCAACATCAAGGAAAATGTTGTCTGCCATACTTCAAGCCTTGCACGTCTTTCATACCTTTCCTCAGGGCATTCTGAAGATCTTCACGAAACACCACAGTGATCTGGTACCTGAACAAGCAATGAGGGATGAAGTCCTACCTCCTCTGCAGGCTAGCCCTACAGGTATGGGATCTAGCTGCCTCTCAGGGGATCTCCCTCTAGGTTGTCTACATCCTATCCCAACACAATTGTCAGGCAGACTCCTTAAGCAGAACCAGACAGGCACAAATGGATGCTGTCAAGGGAGGTATTACTAGATCTGATCCACAGGTGGGGTATTCCACAGATAGACCTATTCGCCTCCTCTACAAACAGGAAACTCCAGAGCTGTTGCTCCATAACTCACGACCCAAAGGCTCTTCAAACAGATGCCTTCTTAATGTCTTGGAGGAGTAGTTTCCTGTGCACCTTCCCTCTAATCCAGAGTCCTACTGAAAATTCAGCAGGACTCACCAAAAATATTGTTGGTGACCCCCTATTGGCCAAGACAGCACTGGTTCTCCCTACTTCATCTATCCAAGGGCAATCCCCACAAGTTATCCCCCTCAGTGGATCTACTCACACAGCACCAGAGGACACAGATTCACCCAAAGTGGAGATCCCTGCACCCTTTCCCTGTGGCTGATGGGATTCTGATTCCCTTGAGACGCCTGTATGATGAGGATATGTGCTCGGTCCTGCAGGAGGCCAGGAAACCAAACACAAGGAAATCCTCTCTAAATGGAGAAGGTTTTCTCCCTGGTGTCACAAAAGACAGGTAGAGCTGCTGGACAGCGACCTGCCTCTTATTCTGTCTAACCTGTGTGAGCTGCTGGACAGGCTTGTTACTCCTCCCTAAAAGCCATTTCTGCCTATGGAGCCTCCACTAGCTTCCAGGCTTCCAGCCAAGCTGTTCCTAAAGGTGTTTTACACTTAAAACCCCTCAGAAAACAGACACCTCCTCCCTGGGATCTTAATTGTGTGCTGGAAAGACTCACTATACCACCCTTTGAACCAGCTGGCAAGGCTGATTTGAAATTTTGCACTTGGAAACCAGTTTTGCTAGTAGCTTTGACTTCAGCCAGGAGGTTTTCAGAGCTCCATGCCCTTATGGCTACCTCACCCTTCCTAGTTTTTCATATGGACAGGGTCACCCTCAGGATTAATCCCTCCTTCACTCCCAAAGTGGTCAATTACCTCTCTAAATCAGACTATCCACCTGCCTACCTTCTTTCCAAACCCTCAGGGAGAGACAGTGAGAGCCCTTCACTCCTTAGATGTCCACAGGCAACTTTGTTCTACTTGCATAAGACAAACCCTATATGCATGTCGGACCAGCTCTGTTTCCTTACACCCCAGGGCTGTGGGGAAAGCTGTAGGGGAAACTAACTATCTCTTACTGGATTGCCAGGGCCATCTCCTATTACTGTCACCATGGAAAGACACTGATGGGCAACGTCAAAGCCCATTGTACAAGAACTATGGCCTCCTCAGGAGCTTTCCTTAAAGGTCTGGATACTAACTCCATTCTGGAAGTGGCTATCTGTTCCTTTGTGCACACCTTCACTGGACACTGTAAGCTGGACCACATCTCTTGGACCAAGGCAGGATTTGCCAGGGCTGTCCTGCTTGGTTTCCTGGAATCCTCATCTAGATCACTTCCCAGCCACCAGTGAGCTTTTGTACTTGCCCACTAGTGAATACTGCAACATTGGAACAGAAGGACACAGGAAAGTTGTGTAAAATCTTACCTAACCATAGATGTCCTTCTCTTCCATGTTGCAGTATTCCTTCCCTCCCTCCATCCCCCTGCTCTCCTTGCACTTGCTCTCCTCAGATCCTATACATGCTACGAAATCAGGACTGGCTCCGTCTGGGGCTCCTTGCTTCTGTGAACTGGTGCACGCAGACGTCATATTTATGGCTCATGTACCTGCCAATACGTCATACATCCGCACCATCAGGGACTGGAAAAGCTTTGGAAACCTGGCCAAATTAGCTGATGGGAAGAAGGGTAAACCCACTACCGAGTACTGCAACATGGAAGAGGACATCTATGGTTATGGTAAGATTTTAGACAACTTTCCTTTCTGTTCAAGAACCCTCCCCCCTGAGAAAGGAATGGAGAGCAGATGTCTTCAGCTGGACAGACCCCTTTCTGTAAGCCTTCCCTCCAGTGTCGGTCATCCCCAGGGTATTGCAGAAAGTGAGAATGGATGGGTCATGAATGATTGAGTGCACGATATTGGCCCAGGCATCACTTGTTTTCTCTCTCCTCACCCTTCAGTGATGGGAGGCTCACTACAGTAGCCCCTTCTGTGGACCTCATTTCTTAAAACTAAGGGTCTGTGCTCAGTCTGACAACTTCAATGATTCTGTTAGGCAGTCTTTCTGGGGATGTAATTGCAATTTTAAGACACCAGCAAAAGTAGTGGTAAAAAATTGTGTTTATCAAAAGGGGCTTTTTGTGTGCAAGACAAAAGATATTCTATCCACCAAAGTGAAGTTAGAAAAGGTACTGGAATTTCTTTTTCACCAGTATAAAGAAGGGTTATCATATTCTGGTGTGAAGGTGCATGCACCTTCACCAAACACTAGCATCTTTGTTCTGTATCCTGAGATGAAGCTGGGTTTGCCTCAGCTGTATCTGGCTTGCTTGTCCGTACCCCATCTGCATGTACTCATTTACATGAAGCAGTTTCTAAAAGGTGTTTTGCACCTCAGTCACCACCAAGAGCGAGCCAGTACTCTCCAAGGACTTAAACTATGTACTAGAAAAACTAACTGTACCTCCCTTTGAGCCAGTAGCTTTAGCGCCCCCACCCCCACATTGCTTACTTGTTACATCGCCTTGTTGCTGGCACTCAGTTCAGACCTATGAACTCAAGCCTTTGTGTAAGGATCCCTTTCTCATTTTCTACAGGGACAGTGTAATCTTAACAACTAACCCATCATTTTTACCCAAGGTGGTATCTTACGTTTATTTGGACCAGGCTGTACACCTTCCTGTCTTATTTCCCAATCTCCAAAGCAAGGGAAAACCTTTCACTCTGTTTACCCAGACTGTTAAAGTTTTACCTACACAGGACTAGATTTCCGAACAGATCTGAAAAACTTTGTGGCATTTGTAGACTGTAAACGGGGGAAGGCAGTGTGGGAAACGGTACCATCTCCAAATGAATAATAAGCTGTATTACCTTTTGTTACTGTCTTCATGGGAAATGGACACCTGGCAGAGTATGGGCTCATGCCTTAAGGCAGCGGCAGCCACTAACCTCTTCCCTGAAAGAGACACCAGTCCAGCCCGTCATTGAAACAGATGCTTGGATTTCTATGTACACCTTCACCAAATACTACCATCTTGATGCTATATTCTAATGCCAAGCCTGATGTCAGTGGGCAGTGCTATCCAGCCACCTCTGTAGCAAAGCTTTGGGAATCCTACTAAGACTTAATACTG
Source organism: Protopterus annectens (assembly GCF_019279795.1). Lineage (NCBI taxonomy): Eukaryota > Metazoa > Chordata > Ceratodontiformes > Protopteridae > Protopterus > Protopterus annectens. The sequence goes on from NC_056729.1 coordinate 206,719,808, forward strand.
CAACATTGACTGTGATGAACACAATACAGTTGTGTAGATAACATTAATTGAAGGATGTTAAGAGTTGGTCAGTGCTGCAGTACCCTTTCCTACCCCTCTAGTCTCCTGCCCTAGGGGTTCAGTACCCTGTCAACCCCCCCCCCCCCATTCCTCCCGTAGAAGTAACAGTTTGTCAGTTTACTCATTGCAACAGTTTGTGCTCCACCAGAGAGGAAACTGTGCTTCAAGCCAGAAAGATCTGAAAATGGCACCATCAAATGACCCTTTATACCCTGACATACTGATGTTGACCAGCAAGGACATCTGTTAGCTTGGGCAAAGACTGTTATTCAGCTAGCTATGGGCTTCTGAGTGGCAGGAAGTTTCAAGACAATAGTGCTTCAGCCTAGATCTACTTAACATAAATGTGCATGCATTTTTTTTAATTTGGACTTTTCTTCCCATGAATTTGGTGCATTAGTGGGGATGTAGAATTCACCTGTTGGGGAAAACAGTTTCAGCAAAAGTCAAATTCCTATTTTTTTTCCCCAACATTGTTTGAAGCCTATTTTTGTGGTAAAATTTCACCCTCCTGTGTTGTTTTTGCTGTTCTTCAGTCCGAGAGAGAGATCTGTCAGGTGCTATTCATTTTCTGTAAAATAGTATGCACTTATTTCTGTCTGTGGCATGAAAGAGCAAGGTGTTGATCGTCATCCATTCCATGTAAATTCGTACAAATGCATTTTTATGGCCTGGTTCTTTCCATTCTATTGTAGCTGATAAGTTACCAATGTTTGGAATGCGAGTAGTTTTTTCATGATCGTGTTTCACTGTTGCAGTCATTACTCTTGGGTTATCCTGCTGGCAGGCTACCCGCAGAATTCCAAAGTCTAGGTCCAGCGTCTGTTGCCGTCGCCTCCTCCTTGACGTCAGTGCACCAGGGGTATAAAAGATGCAGCTGACGCCATTTTCTTCAGTCTTTCTTGCCGCGCTGTGCCCGAAGCAAAAGCAGTTTGCAAGTGCCGGGCAGCCGACTCCTGAGATTTCACAGACTAATTTCAGATCCAAAATCTTCATTAAAGCCAAGTACCCCATTGGGGAAACTTTTTTTCTTGCTCCAGACCGATGTCAGAAAAAGTTAACCATTGTATTTCTTGTGGGAAGCAAATACCTCATAAGGATTTTCATTCTTACTGTATTTCTTGCCTAGGCCCTGATCATAATGTTGCTAGCCGTCGGTTTTGTGCTAGATTCAACCAACGCACTATTAAGCATCTGTTTGATTTTGCTTTTTATTATTTTGGCTGAAAATTCAATTATATAATGCTGTCGGAACAGCCGACCGGAGTTTCTAAAAATCGCAAGGAAAAAGAGGACGGGCATCCGAGATCCAAAACAGACTAGGCTTCCGCTAAGCCTGTCGCCGATTTTGCCGGTTCTCAGTGAGGCACTTTTGCAGCCGCTGACTCCCGCTACCTCAGAGCCACAGGCCACTGACTACTCCCATGTGGAGCCAGCTAGGTCTCTGGTTACTCAAGGTATTGGACACACTGAAATCATTCCCTCAGATGGGTCCGGAGCTGCTGAGCAGGCATCAGCTTCTGAGGGCGTTTTCAGACCTGCACAGCTATATGTAAAGCCTACTTGAGCTTCTAAAGCAAAGACTAAAGCAGCTTTAAAAGACAAAGAAATAAGTACAGCATTCTCCAGGACAAACTTCCATGCCTAAGAAACAGATGCTCAAAATGGGCGAAGTCCTATTACCTTGATCAGGGGTTCCCATCCCCCTCCTGATAAGAGGCCCAGGCAAGAGACAGACTGACTCTTCAGATCAGGTTTCCATTTCCTCTGATTCCTCTTCTATACAGGAATACTCTTCCTCCCTATGAGGATTCTGATGCTGAAGAATCCATTCCTTCAGCCTCTCCTGCTGAGGATTATTCTTTTGGGGAAACCCTGCATACCATGAGGGAGGACTTCCACTGGGAGAGCCAAGATTACTCAGAATCAAAGAAAAAGGCTTAAAGATTTTCTTTTACTTCCTCAGCACAGACCTCTTGCTATTCCCCCTGTGCTAGACATTGAAGAAGATGTATTTTCAGAGTCTGGCCTACCTCCAGACTCCTTACCTCCAGCTCCTGTTAAACCAGACAGATACTACAGGTTTCCAGATTCACATAAATTTCTTTATAAAAACCCTGCTGCTGACCCAGAAACTATTTCTCAAGGTCCCAAAGGGGTTAAGGCCGCTACTGCAAAAAACCCTATCCCTTCTGACCGGGATTCAAGGGCACTAGACAGATGGGGGGGGGGGGGTTTACAATTCTGCTACTTTGGCAGTGAGTGCTTTAAATTGTCAATTTCATATGATTAAATATCAGCAATACTTAATGTCACTGTTAAAACAGAAAATGTTGGCCAATTCTGATTGTGCAGAAAATAAGGAAATGCAGGAACTGAACAAGTGGGAAAGCATACTTTGCAATGTGGTTTTGATTCTCTGGAGGCCTCCTGCAGGGCCGCAGTTACGGGTTCTGTCATTAGGAGGCATGCTTGGTTAAAGGAACAAAATCTGCCTGATCATGTTAAAGCAAAATTATTAGATGCTCCATTACAGCATGATACTTTATTTGGTGTTAAAGCAGAGGAGGTTTTGAAGACAATGGAGGACAAAGCGAAATCTATGCAAACAGTAAAGGAATTTTTACAGGTTCAGCCACCAAGATTTAGCAGGAACTGGCCTACAAAGAATTGGTCCTTTCCAGTGTCGGACAGGCCACAGAGGCAGATACAGACATCCCAGAGGCAGATCCCAGCCCCAGGGCTCATACAGGCCTAAACAGTGGGGCGCTTCTACCTCCAAAAGTGGAGAAGACAAAGCACAGCCATACAGGAAACAGTCCCAATGACTTGCCTCTGCCAGCACCAAGCACTTATTTTCTTGCAGCCCCCTTAGGAGAAAAACTAGCACTTTTCTTTCAAAATTGGCAAATGATCACCCAGGACAAATGGGTATTGAATATAGTGTCCCAGGGCTACAGGTTCCACTTTCACATCCTGTCAAAGGCAAGAGGTATGCCAAACCTGCCACACAGTCAATGGGCAGAGGCACAAAAACAAGTTTTGTCCCTTATGAACATGAGGGCCATTCAGCAAGTACCACAACAAGAGCAGGGACAAGGATTTTACTCTTCTTGGTACCCAGAAAGGACAAAGTCTGGAGACCAATACTTGACCTGTCTTTTCTAAACACATTTCTGGATGTTCCAAAATTCAAAATGTTAACTCTGCAGCAGCTTCTGCCCATGCTGGGCAAGAAGGCTTGACTTGTAACTTTGGACCTAAAAGAGGCATACCTGCATATCCCAACCAGACAATCTTGCAGAAGATACCACAGATTCATAGCTGGCTCAGTGCACTGCCAATTCTCTGCTCTGCCCTTTGGCTTATTTACTGCGCCCAGGGTCTTCACAAAATGCCTGGCACCAGTAATTGCATTTTGCAGACAAAGGGGACTTCAAATATATCCTTACTTGGATGACTGCCTCATACAAGCAGAGAACAAGGACACTCTACTAAAGTATCTGGCGTTCGTAAAAAGATTATTATTTTGCCTAGGGTGCACAGTAAACGAAAAGAAATCAAAACATAGTACCCTCTCAAGAGATAATATTCCTGGGTGCAAGCCTAAATACAATTGCCCAGATGGCTTCTCACGCCAGTCAAACAAAGGCAACTAACTTCTTACTTCAAAATGTTGGCAACAAAGACCCAGTTATCTGCAAGAAAAAATCTGCAGGCTTTGGGCTTCATGGCATCCTGCATTCTGCTAATTCCATATGCCAGACTGCATATGAGGAAACTTCAATGGTACCTAAAAAGTGTCTGGACTCAACACTGTCAAAGCCTGGAAGCATTGATTTCCCTCATTCCTTGCCTGCAGCAGTAGTTTCGATGGTGGGCACATGCCTGTCACCTCAACAAGGGACAGCCATTCACTCTACCCACAGCCAGGCAGTCACTAACAGATGCATCAGATTATGCCTGGGGAGCACACATGGCAGGAAAATGTATTCAGGGCACATGGTCCACAAGCCAAATGCCTCTACATATCAATCAAAAAGAGATGCTAGCTGTTCAGAATACCCTGACAGCTTTCAAGGATCTACTCCATCCAGGACAACTACTGATGAGGACGGACAATACTACAATCATGTGGTACATAAACAAGCAGGGAGGCGCACATTCCTACCCCCTATGCAGACAAGCCATGACTTTGTGGGATACAGCATCAAGTTATCAAGTACACCTGCAAGCACAATTCCTACCAGGAAAGAACAATACTCTGGCAGATGAACTAAGCAGAAACCTCACTGATCCCCACGAGTGGAAACTGGATCCACAAGTCTTCGGCATGATAACAAAGGAATGGGGATGCCCAGGCATAGATCTATTTGCCTTCCCTCAATTGCCAACTATAGAAATTCTGCACAAGGACTTATCACAAGCAAGCATGGAAAGTGGATGCTCTGTCATTCAACTGAAAAACTCTAACAGCATATGCCTTTCCTCCTCTGCCTCTCCTCCCCAAGGTACTCCTAAAGGTTAGACGAGAAGCCAAGAATGATTCTGATTGCCCCCGACTGGCCACGCCAGCACTGGTACCCAATCCTAAAAAGCTGGTCTCAAGGCCCAGCCTGGATATTGCCTCTAAGTCCTCACTTACTGACCCAGCGAAACAATCAGATTCTGCACAGCCAACTCAGGACCCTAAATCTGGCAGCATGGTGAATAATGTAACCATTCAAAACACTCCTCTCTGTAACGCAGTGATGGATGTTATTTTGGAGGCTAGGAGGCCCAGTACCAGAAAATCTTATGCAGAAAAATGGAAAAGATTCTGTGCTTGGAACCAGGCACAAGGAATTGACACACCTGTTCCAAATATTCCTCAGATTTTACAATATCTAACTGAAATGCTGGAGTTAAAATTCATGCCTCTGCCATTTCAGCTCATTACAATACGGAACCTCCTATTTTTTCCCATCCATTACTAAGGCAGTACCTCAGAGGGGCCAAGAACATAAGACCTCCAAGGAGAGGCCCCATACCTGCATGGGACCTCAATTATGTCTTGGAAAAAAATCACACTGCCGCCTTTTGAGCCAGCCAATACAGCTGATATAAAGTTTTTATCTTGGAAAACAGCCTTGCTCCTAGCAATAACCTCTGCAACACGAGTTTCATAGTTACAGGCACTCTTGGCTGTGGAACCTTTAATCATTTTCCATCCAGACAGGGTTTCTCTAAGGACGAACCCAACATTTATGCCAAAGGTAGTGTCCAGTGTGGCCCTTCACCAAACCATTCATTTGCCTACCTTTTATCCAAACCCACAGAACAAGGGAGAGAGACTTCTGCATTCCTTGGACATACATAGACAACTACGCTTCTACTTGGACAGAACTAAAGCTTTCAGGAAAAACTGAGCAACTTTTAGTGGCATATGCTGCAGGATCTCAAGGAAAGCCCATCTCAAAACAGACTATTTCAAAATGGATAGGCCATTGCATTCATTTCTGCTACTCACAACATGGCAAATCAGTGCCCAAGGGCATTAGGCCTCATTCTGCCAGGGCAGCAGCCACTTCAGCAGCCTTTCTCAGAGGAGTACCAACTAAAGACATTTTAGAGGCTGCAACTTGGAGTTCAGTGCACACTTTTGCAAAGCACTACCACTTACCTCTCTACTCTAAATCAAGAGCAGGCTTTGCCACTGCAGTTCTGCAAGGCCTTATAGCCTCTCCTAATCCTATTTAGGCCCAGCCACCCAACCTCAGCTTTGGGATTCAACCCAAGAGTAATGACTGCAACAGTGAAACACTATGAACATAGTACAGATGTTCTTCATCTCACATTGCTGCAGTCCTTACTTATGGGGTAGTCCGCTGTCCTCGGTCGGCCCGAATACCAAAGTATTAGGCTGACGTCGGTCATGGGCGCCTAGATCTGACATCAGAGCGTCAGGGTATAAAAGCGCATGATCGACGTCATATCCCCAGTCTTTTTTGCCGCATGGTCCGATGCAGAAGCAGTGTTGCAAGTGCCGTTCGGCGTTCTGAAATTTTTCGTTTTCGGAGTTTCAGACCGATACCAAGTTGGGCTAAGTACCCCGTTGGGGAATATTTTTGTTTTTTCTTGCCTCAGTTACTTACCGGATGTCAGAAAAAGTGAATAATTGTATTTCTTGTGGGAAACAGATACCGCATAGGGATTACCACTCGTTTTGTATTCCTTGTTTGGGACCGGAGCACGACGTAGTCGGGTGTCGGTTTTGTGCTAGGTTTAATAAGCGCACTATAAAACGGAGGTTAGATTGCGCTAGGTTAGTCTTTGGCAAGAGGTGTAATTATAATATGCCGTCGGATGTTCCGACGCCTGCTTCTACTAAGAAGCGCAAAGACAAATCTTTAAAGCCTAGGCAGGATGATTCGTCCGTTTCGGACGCTGGACCTTAGAAGCTACAGCTGAACAGGTGGATCCGGCTGAAGTTTCTGTTGGGTCCCAGGGGGAAACTTTGATTTTACAAGATGTGGCCTCTCAGGAGGCAGGTCAGGCTGAAGGGGCCTCTCAGGTTACTATTCTCCCTTCTATGCCTAAGGTGGTTAGGCCTTCTGCTACTGTTTCTAAGGCTCCTTCTAAGGGCAGGTCTGTTTTGCCTTCCTCTGGTGTCAGTTCTGGTTCTTCAGGGTCTGTGCCTAAAAAGCACATGCTTAAAATGGCAGAGGATTTGATTACTTTAATTAGAGGTTCTATGCCCCCTCCTGATAAGAGGCCCAGGATGGAGCCAGAGTTGGAAAGTTTGGAGCAGGCCTCATATGATTCAGAGTCTTCTGCCGAAGACATTCAAGATTTCGCTCCTTATTCTGATTCTGATGCAGAGGATTCCACTCCTTCTGCTTCTCTTCCAGAGGATTTTTCATTTTCAGAAACTCTGCATTCCATGAGGGAGCATTTTAAGTGGGAGGAACAGGATTACTCTGATTCACGGAAGAGGCTTAGGGAGTTCTTGTTTTTACCACAGACCGGACAGGTATTACAGGGTGCCTGAGGCTTAAATATCTGTATAAGAGTCCTAGGGCGGACCCAGAAACTATTAGTCAGGGGCCTAAGGGTGTTAGAGCCTCTGTTGTTAAGAATCCAGTTCCTCTGGATAAGGAAGCTAGAGCTTTGGATAGATGGGGTAAGAAGGTGTATACCTCTTCTACTTTAGCAATGAGAGCTTTGAACTGCCAGTTTCATATGTTGAAGTATCAGAATTTCCTCCTTTCTCAGCTAAGATCTAAAGTGGATGCTTTGGCAGAGGGCATAGAGTGTAAAGAATTGCAGGATTTAGTGCATGTTTCTGAACAGGTGGGTAAGCACTCTTTGCAATGTGGTTTTGATGCTTTACAGGCTTCTTCTAGGGTGGCTGCCACTGGTTCAGTTATTCGTAGGCACGCCTGGCTTAAGGATCAGAATTTGTCTGAGCATGTTAAGTCTAGAATTCTGGATGCCCCTTTACAGTCTGAAGTTTTGTTTGGTCCTCCTGTGGAGTCAGCCTTAAAGAAAATGGAAGACAAGGCTAAGTCTATGCAGACTGTTAAAGATTTTTTGCAGGTGCAACCTCCAAAGTTTAGTAGAAATTGGCCTACTAAGGGGTGGACGTACCCTACTTCTGATTCTCAGTCTAGGGGTAGATCTAGGCGTGGTAGGGGCAGAGCTCAGAGTACCTTCAGGCCGAGACAATGGAGTTCGCCTGCTCAATCTGCTGGTGAGGGCAGGGGCCAGTCCTTTCGTAAACAGGCCCAATGACCTGCATTTTCAGCTGCCAGATTCTTCTTGCCGGGCAGCTCCTTTGGGAGGAAAGTTGGCTCTTTTCAAGCAAAATTGGCATTTAGTCACCCAGGACAAATGGGTATTGGACATTATAAACCTAAGTTACAAGTTCTATTTCCACACCATGCCTCCTTTCAAAGGCATGCCAGACGTCCCTCCTCGGCAAAGGATAGAGGCTCACAGACAAATTTCTTTACTTCTTCAAATAGGAGGTATACAGCCAGTTCCTCTGTCAGAAGTGGGCCTAGGATTTTATTCTCGCCTGTTTCTAGTTCCAAAGAAAGGGAACACGTGGAGACCAATTTTGGATTTATCTATCCTCAACACTTACCTGGACATTCCAAAGTTCAAGATGCTGACTTTACAACAACTTTTACCTCTGTTGGGAAAAGATCACTGGATGGTTACTCTGGATCTCAAAGAGGCTTACCTTCATGTTCCTATCAGGCCCAGTTGCAGGTGGTACCTGCGTTTTCGGGCTGGAAATTTACATTATCAGTTCTCTGCATTGCCCTTTGGCTTATCTACTGCGCCCAGAGTGTTCACAAAGGTTCTGGCTCCAGTAATAGCATTTTTCAGACTAAGAGGAATACAGATTTATCCTTATTTGGACGACTGCCTGATTATTGCACAAGAAAAGGACGAACTTCTTCATCATCTACAGTATGTGATGGCAGTGTTAAGATGCCTAGGGTATTCTGTGAGCGAAACAAAGTCCAGTCTAGTACCCTCTCAGGACATGTGCTTTCTGGGTGTGAGACTGAATACAGCTTCCCAGATGGCCTTTTTGACCCCGGACAAACAAAGAAGCCTTTCTCTTTATTTCCAGCAAATGTCTCTACGGTCCAGGCTGACTGCAAGGACAGTCCTTCAAGCCTTGGGGTTCATGGCATCTTGTATTCTGGTGCTTCCCAATGCCAAATTGCATATGAGGAAGCTTCAATGGTATCTCAAAAATGTGTGGACACAGCACTGCCAAGATCTAGACACTGTCATTCAGATAATACCTTGCATTCAGAAGGAGTTTTTGTGGTGGGCTCAGGAATGTCACCTAAACAAGGGACTCTGTGACCCGGCCAGAGGCAAGTCAGATTCTAACGACAGATGCCTCGGACAAGGCTTGGGGAGCACACCTCAATGTAAAATGGGTGCAAAACACGTGGCCTGTCGAACTCCAACATTTGCATATCAACTTGAAGGAAATGTTAGCAGTCCAGTTTGCATTGATGGCTTTCAAAGATTTACTTCACCCAGGGCAGGTGTTGATTCAAACAGACAACACTACTGTCATGTGGTACATCAACAAGCAGGGGGGAACCCATTCTTACCCTCTTTGCAGGCAAGCGATGATTCTGTGGGAAACTGCTCTCAATCTACACCTCAATCTTCAGGCAAGGTTTCTACCAGGAGCACAGAACTCCTTAGCAGATGTATTGAGCAGACAAATAGTGGATCCTCACGAGTGGAAATTGGATCCTCATGTATTTCAACAGTTGACAGTGTTATGGGGAACTCCAGACATAGATCTGTTCGCTTCTCCACTAAATTACCAGTTGCCAAAGTTTTGCACAAAAATGTTTCATCACACAGCTTGGAAGGTGGACGCTCTATCATTCAGTTGGAACAATCTGCATGTATATGCCTTTCCACCTCTGCCTCTTCTTCCCAAGGTACTTTTGAAGGCCAGACAAGACAAGCCAACCATGATTTTGATAGCACCGGATTGGCCTCGACAACACTGGTACCCACTACTGAGGAGTTTAGTATGAGAACCTCCATGGCCTCTGCCTTTGATTCCGCACCTTTTGTCACGAGGACAGTCACTTCCTCAATGTCAAGATTCAGTCTCTGCATCTAACAGCCTGGCATATTCTGTTTTAGACTCTGGAAGGTCTCCACTTCCACAACAAGTTTTGAATGTTATTTTGGAGGCCAGGAGGCCTAGTACCAGGAAAGTTTACGCTGATAAATGGAGGAGATTTTTTATTTGGAGCAAAGGAAAGGACCTTGATGTCTCCAAACCTGATTTAAGTGTTGCTCTTCAATATCTTACTGAGCTATTGGACAAGGGTTTGTCTTTCTCCTCAATAAAGGTTCATGCTGCAGCCATTTCTGCTCACTATGATTGTGACCCTCCTTTATTCTCTCATCCTTGGTTTAAGCAATTTCTTAGAGGGGCAAAGAATATAAGACCCCCACGTAGAGCTCCTACTCCTGCTTGGGATCTCAATTTTGTGTTGGAAAAACTTACTCTACAACCTTTTGAGCCTGCAGCTACTGCCGAGTTAAAGTATTTGTCATGGAAAACTGCTTTTTTGTTGGCCATTACCTCTGCAAGAAGGGTTTCTGAATTACAGGCCCTCATGGCAGTGGAGCCTTTCCTGATTTTTCATAAGGATAGGGTATCTTTGCATACTAATCCTTCCTTTATGCCTAAAGTGGTTTCTAGTGTGGCCTTAAATCAAACTATTCATTTGCCTATTTTTTATGCAAACCCCCAAAATAAAGGGGAGAAAATTTTGCTTACTTTGGATATTCACAGGCAGTTGCGTTATTATTTCAGCAGAACCAAGGAGTTCAGACAGTCTCAGCAATTGTTTGTTTCTTTTGCTTTGGGTTCACAGGGTAAACCTGTTTCAAAACAAACTATTTCTAAATGGATTGGGTTTTGTATTTCTTTCTGTTATTCCCATCATGGTAAGGAGATTCCTGCTGGAATCAGGCCTCATTCCACTAGGGCTACTGTTACTTCTACGGCCTTTCTAAGGGGGGTAGCTACAAAAGACATTTTGGAGGCAGCTTCTTTGAGTTCAGTGCATACCTTTTCTAAACATTACCACCTTCCTCTTTATTCTAAGTCTAGGGCTGGATTTGCCACTGCAATTTTACAGGGCATTTTAGCGGCCCCTAATGCTTTATGATTTTTTACCATCCTCCCTTTCCCGTTGCTTTGGGATTCTACCCATAAGTAAGGACTGCAGCAATGTGAGATGAAGAACATAGTACAGTTTTGTACCTACCATAAATGTAGATGTTCGAAGATCCACATTACTGCAGTCCAATTTACCCTCCCTCCTTCCCCACTGTAGTTTGACTTGGTGCTATGCTTTAGGTGATGGTTGTTGTTGGGCATGTTTTTGGGAGGTATTCTGTTTTTGGCTGTGGCCTTTCTGGTTTGGCCTTCTGACATCTGGGGCAAGAAAAGACTGAGGATATGATGTCGATCATGCGCCTTTATACCCTGACGCTCTGATGTCAGATCTAGGCGCCCATGACCGACGTCAGCGTAATACTTTGGTATTCGGGCCGACCGAGGACAGCGGACTACCCCATAAGTAAGGACTGCAGCAATGTGGATCTTCGAACATCTACATTTATGGTAGGTACAAAACTGTACTTTATGTACCTACCATAAATGTAGATGTTAGTGTATTCACTGTTGTAGTCCAGGTTACCCACTCACCATCCCCCTTTTCTTTGCTGGGACTTGCCTATACTTCTCTATTTTATACAACCTATGTGGTGTATTTGCTTATAGATGAAGGAAATGTTTATTTTACTGCATGCATAATTATTGGCATAATTTTTTAGCCTACCTTTTTGGGGGCACCTGACATCTGGGGCAAGAAAAACTGAAGAAAATGGCGTCTGCTGCATCTTTTTTACCCCTGGCGCACTGATGTCGGGGAGGAGGCGACAGCAACTGACGCCAGACGTAGACTTTGGAATTCTGGCCGATTGCGGGTAGCTTGCCAGCAGGATAACCCAAGAGTAATGACTGCAACAGTGAATACACTCTGCCATCTACATTTATGGTAGGTACACAACTGTACTTTTCTTTTCAGGTACGACTTTCCACTGCAGGGTTGATTTTAGCTATGCTAGACTATGGAATTACATTATGTACCCTTAGTTAAGTTAAGCGAGTTGTACCTCTTAAATGACCAATGAGAAAATGTAACATTTTCAGGAGGCGGTATTGCACATCTTGTTGCTGCCTTCTGCTTAGCCCTGTTAACCTTCAGTTCAGTAAAACAGAATCAAAGGCCTGCAGACTTCTGTGAGAACTCACTTTCAATATGTCTTCCTGAGCTTGCATAGACGTCCCTCAATGTAGCTCCTCATAAGCTGATGTCAGACTGATGTATAGTGTACAAGAAAGACATGCCTGTGTCACTGCATTGAAGTGTCTGGTCACCAGTCTGTAGAGTCCCATCCAGGAAACTTCCAGAGAACATATCAAGTTACTGAACTTTCAAATGGCTTTAAATTGTTTTGGCTGTTCTATTGCTTTCTTTTTTCTGTTATTGGCTTTGACCAATTGTTCTTGGAAATTTGCTTTTTATAACTTTCTGATGTCAGTGACACCCCCAGACTTGTCTGGAGTAGGTTTACTGGGTTTTTTCCTCTGAGTTGACTGCTATTCTTTAAAAAAAAGATTTGCTAGTTATTCCCAAATCCTAAGGGCCTCCTTAGATTAGAAATGGTCTAGATTAACCGTTTCACAAGTGTGCTGTCTGCTTCCTACCTGTAGCCTTAAAAGATGCACAAGAGTTGGGTGGCAGAAGACTTTTGAGGCTTTGGAGATCTTTCCAGTCATTTGGACTCCTGCTGATGTGTGTACTGGAGTGGAATTGCCTGTAGTCCCCATCTTTTTGGCTTGTATTTTTTTCTCTTTTTTTAATCCAGAGTTTGAATGCTGCTTTGCTGGGAGGTACTGAACTTTGTGTGGGCTAGGCTTTGCCATCTATGTGCCCATCCCTCTAGATGTTTGGCTGCTTTGTGTGATAATCCAGTTGTTTGACTTAATCACACCTGAAGCACTGATTAGACTGTCTACCTCTTCCTTTGCTAGTTGTGTGGTCTCCTTTGGCACATTCACACCTATATCATTTGAAAAGACCACAAACAGGACTTTTATTAAAGTAAAGCTTAATCGTGGTATTGAGTTCTTGGTATTTAGTGCCACTGTTCATCAGATTGTTTGGAAAAACTATTCCAAGTGAGCATGCAAGGCAAAGGCTGCTTTGTATTAATTTTAATTTTTTCTTGCATTTAATTTTTGAGTTTCAAGCAATTGCAGTCCAGCCTACTAGCAGTAGATAATGTAGCACATTATTAACTGGCTGGGTGTTGGTGATCAAAGGGTCTGTTTGAAAAATTCTTTAGTCCATTAAAGGAAAACTCCACCCTAGAACTAATAACATTTTTTCTTTGTTTCCTGACCTATTTTTAACACCTCATCTCTAAGTGCCTTGTTTGTAATTTTAGCCTGTTTTCTACAAAATGGCTACTAATGGGTTTTGATGCATCAACGTGATCTTTTTCCTTCAACCCTTTCCCATAATGCTTTGTATGACTCATGCCAGACATAAGGAAATAACTGAATTCCCATGCCATTGACATAATGGGATTTATGAGTCACTGTTCTCTTGCTCCTTTTCTGCCTCTAATCAGCCTCATTTTATGTTTGGCTCAAAGCTTGTTTTACACTATACTTAGAAGTTATCCTGCTACAGCCAGAAAAGTAGCTAAATTGCTGGCTTTTGTTCGGGGTTTTATTTTGCACTCCAAGAGGAATTGACATTTCTCTCCCCCACACTAGTGCAGAGGTGTTAAAACGGTCACTGCACTGAGAGATTTTTGCAGAATCGATTCCTCTAACTAAAAGAAAACCCCAAACATAGGCCAACAGTTTAGTTACTTTTCTGGCTGTAGCTGGATAACTTTTAAGTATAGTGTAAAACAAGTTGTGAGCCAAACATAAATGAAGATGATTAGAGAGAGAAAAGAAGCAGCCCTTTTACAGAAAGTAAAAAGAGAAGTACCCACACAAATCCCATTATATGTCAATGGCATGGGAATTCAGTTACTTTGTCTGGCATGAGTCATACAAAGCATTATGGAAAAGAGAAAGGGTTGAGGGAGAACAATATCACTTTGATGCATCAAGCCCCATTGGTAGCCATGTTGTGGAAACCGGCTAAAATTACAAATAAAGTATTTAGTGATTTTGAGGTGTTAAAATAGGGCAGGAAACAGGGTGGAAAAAAAAGATGTTTAGTTTTGGGATGAAGTTTTCCTTTAATTACTGAGATGATGGATCTGTTGCTTGCGGCTTTGGTGTTCCTTGCTGACACCCCAAGTGGTCGTAGAATACAAATTTTGGAGGATTTGGCCTTACATAATTAACCTTCACTTTGTTTAGCTTAGTGTCTGTACCCTTCCAAAGAAAGGGAAGTATTTGCTGCTTTCATACTAGAGCACTTGTGTTTGTGGGTGTGTGGGGGGGAGGGGAGCACTTACTATACTCATCTTAGTGATGGTTTACAAAGGCATTCGAAACTGATAAGGCTCTCTCCAAGCTCCCTGTTCTATGTATGGTTTGTTGACAATGCAAACGCAATGCTTATGTAAATTATCCTTTTAAGAGTTCAGTGTCCAAAAAGAGGTGCATTGACTGTGGTGGGCATAGAAGATTCCATGCTCCTGGAATTTTTGCACCTTGTGCTTCCTTCCATTTGAGGATGCTTTTGAGATAGCATCCTTGAACCCAGATTCCCAGCCACCAGTTAGAAAGAAACCAGACAAGGTCCATAGGGTACATGAATGCAGATACTGCTGCAGAAGCAATATGGTTAGCCTAGCAGTGGTATCACTAGAGGCTGCCAGAGGATGAGAACTGGTGTTAAGCCCAAGTGTGCTCCCCAGTGATAAAGAACAGGATACTGGAGTGTTCTGATAAGGTTTATACCTTTGCCGTCCTAGCATTCAAAGCAGTGAATTTCCAGTTACACCTCTTCAAAGCAGGTAGATAGTGTTGCAGACATTATTGATGGGCAAGCTGAGCCATACTGTTGTAAGCAAGCATGCCACAGAATGTGATCTTGGTACACAAGATTCCTGTAGCACAGCAGCAGTCATCAGCACAGTCCTGAAAAATGCATGTGTGGTTATAATGCAGCCTCTACTAGATGTGAAAGGGCAGCTCTTGGACATGCCTGTAATGATGGAGCTTTTATTTATTTATTTTTTTGGGGGGGGGGGGTACATTTTCAGTCGTTTTGCAAGTGATGGAAAAGTTGCTTTTTTTTTCTCCCTCTTGCCAATCCCCAAGTGCATCAAATATTATCCACTGTAATAGCGACCCTTTTAAGCCGATCAAAGTAGAGTTGTTTACACAGAAGGACTTTGAGAAGAAGCTGGTATAGCATGCCAGTAGAGGAAGAGAGAGACAGAATGTTAATTTCGTTGTGTGTGGGGAGGGGGGATTTCCCCTCCCGCCCAAAATGTCCTTTGCCATTAGCGAAACCCCCATCCCCCCTTCCATTAGTCTCACCTTTTGGGTGGTAGCCTGTTTAACTTCAGACACTGCTCATTTCCCTTGATGTCTACCTAATGGGTGAATTGCATTGTGTCTCAATTTTGTACACTAGAGTTTAGCGCCTTTATGCCTTCCATAGGCATCTCCCCAATTCCTCCGTGCCAAACGGACCTAAACTTGAAAATTCTCTAAATTTATCATATTCAGCACTATGATAGAAGTCACCTTGGAGGAGAGATGGGCCAGGCCTTTTGCTCCTGACTCAACTTTGTCATCACTGAGAAGGTAGACCTTGGAGATCCATTTTGGATCTGTCCAAGCTGTTCAAATTTCTGAAACTCGTCTACTTCATAGTTCTCCCTTTGCTTGTAAAGGAAATAAAATTCCTTTTGGCAGTGTGAGCTGCCACAAGGAAACAGAAGGCTTATAACAAAGACCATGAAGGGGAAGGGGCACCAATTCTTAGCATGTATGTAACCAAAGTGCCAATGCATTTGTGTTTGCATCTTCAAGCAACTTGCATCCTTTTAGCAAAGAATTTGATTGCAGACAACGTAAGGACTAGCATGCTGTGCTGAATCTGTGTTGTGGTTTGTCTCCTAAGTGGGGTGTACCAGTCATGGACCTTTTAATCTTTGATAAAATTTTACAGTTTTAACCGTTTGTTCCAGATTCCTTTGCCCAAAAAATATGGGCTTTTAGTGCATTCAGTATACCATGGCAGGAACATTTCCGGTGTTCCTTTCAACCTTTGCCAAAGGTTTTGCCAAAAGAGAAGCCAGTTTCTTTCCAATTGTCACTTTGAGTCTAGTAGTCCTGTTTCAATTCTCTGCACTGCCCTTTGGCTTATCTACTGCGCCCAGGGTCTTCAAAGTACCTGACACCAGTAATTGCATTTTGCAGACAAAAAGGAATTCAAATTTTCTCCATACCTGGACAACTGCCTGATTCAAGCAGAGAGCAAAGACATTCTTCTAAAGCATCTGGCGTTCTTAAAGTTAGGTTGCCTGGGGTACACAGTAAACGAAATCAAAACTAGTGCCCTCACAACAGATAATATTCCTGGGTGCCAGCTTGAACACAACGGCCCAGATGGCTTATCTCGCGCCAGACAAGGACAACTGACTCAATACTTTCAATTGATGGAAACAAAGACCCAACTCCCTGCAAGAAAAATTCTGCAGGCCTTGGGCTACATGGCATCTTGCATACTACTAATTCCACATGTCAGACTGCATATGAGGAAACTACAATGGTACCCAAAGAGTGTATGGTCTCAACACTTTCTAAGTTTGGAAACAGTTATATCACTTATTCCTTGCCTTCAACAGGAGTTTCGATGGGCTCAAGCTTGTGGCCTCAAGGGACAGCCTTTTATTCAACCCACAGCCAGGCAAACACTGACAACAGATGCATCGGATTACGCCTGGGGAGCACACATGGCAGGAAAATGTATTCAGGGCGAGTGGCCCACAGAGCAAAGGCATCTTCACATCAATCAAAGAGATGCTAGCTGTACAAAATGCACTTATAGCTTTCAAGGACCTGCTGTATCCAGGACAACTATTGCTAAAGACAGAACACCACAGTTATGTGGTACATAAGCAAGGGGGCACACACTCTTACCCCCTCTGCAGATAAGCCATGACCTTGTGGAACACCGCTGTAGACTACCAAATTCATCTGCAAGCACAGTTCCTGCCAGGAGAGAAAAACACACTGGCAGACGACTTAAGCAGAAACATCATGGATCCCCACGAATGGGAATTGAATCCACAAATATTCAGAATGATAACAAAAATGGTGGAGCCCGGACATAGATCGGTTTGCATCCCCAATGAAATGCCAGCTACAGAAATTCTGCACAAGGAGTTACCATCCACAAGCATGGAAAGTGGATGTCCTCTGAGCTGGAAAAACCTGCAAGTATAGCTGGTTGAGGCTCGAATCTTGGAAACGGGGCCGATGCCACATCTTTCAGCTCCTTCGTCTGCTCCGATCTCTTCATTGGTTCCTTCCTCTGAGGGATCTCTGCGCCGGGACTCCCTCGTTGGCGCCGAGGGGGCGAGTGGCATCGGACCCTTGTCCAACCCCGTTCTCCCTCTCGGGGCTTCGGCGCAGATGAGCTCCGCCCCGACATCTGCCTCGGAGCCGTCCCTCTCGGTGGCGGGAGGGGTTCACGTTTCTTTGGAGCGGACACCCTCTGCTCTGCCTGATGGGGACGCCTTCGAGGTCATGCGGAGTGTGCTGACTCCTGAGACGGCTCCTCGATCGGCCCCTTCGGCTCCTCCCCCCATGGTGCCTGCATCGGTCTCTGTCCACCCTCCTGACCCCAAGCGTGGAGAACAGACGCTACAGGTCTCCCCATTGGGCGTATCTTCCTCTTCTGAGGCCTCCCCTGATCATTCAGAGGAGCCCCCTTGGAAGAGAAAATGTAAGAGGAAACATGTCGACTCCCCCAAGTCAGTCACATCTGATACCGACTTGGAGGATTCAGAAGGGTCCCCAAGATCCCCCTCTGAGGATGTCTCTTTTTCAGACATAGGTTCATAGCCTAGTATGAACCTATGAACCTATCTGCCCTAGGGCATTTATAAGCCTAGCCAGAGTGTGTGTGGCTTTCACCACCCCTTAGGATGAGAATACTATACCCATTAGTTTGCTGTGCCTCTGTCCAGCAGTGATACAGAGATGATTCCCGGGGTAAACCTACGATCTCCCATCCACTCGTCAAGATTTCTCTTGAACAGAGTCAGTGAGGGGCTCTGCCTCACATGGACTGGGATTCTGTTCCATAGTGTAGGGAGTCTCTGGGTGATGAATCTGTCCCTCCAGCACGTTCTATTTATATCCGTGTTGAGGTTTAAGTCTCTTGCTCTCGTGGCTCTGGTGGATTTGGATTTTTTGAGGTGGAGCATGTCCATTAATTCCGGGTTGGACATGGCCTTGTATGTCAGGCACAGATCACCTCTGAGCAGACGGTATGCGACTGAATAGAGCTGGAGTTTCTTCAGTCGGGCATCGTATGACATATGTTTGAGCCCCTTTATCCTTTTGGTGAGGAACTTTTGGGGTCTTTCCAACTGCTGCAGGTGTCAGGTAAGGTACATTCCGAATGGGGCGTTGTACTCAATCATTGGTCTGATAAGTGAAGAGTACAGGGGTACAATGACCTCTCCTGATCTGGATGTGAATCCCTTCATGATCAGGTGGGCAATGTAGAAGGTCTTCCTAACCACTTTGGCAATGTGAGTGTCTTGAGGTTACTGTCAACTTGGGTCCCCAGGTCCCTGATAACTTCTTCAGTGTTTAATGGATTACCACCTATGTGGTAATTAGGGGTTACCTTGTTTTTCCCAAAGGGTATGACTATACATTTTTTGGCATTTAGCTTAAGGCCATGGCTCTGGCACCAGTTATCCATTTCTATGAGACCTTTCTGGAGGATGTCTGTGTCTGATGGAGTGTCAATTATGGTGCCCAGTTTGCAGTCCTCTGCAGATTTTGTCAGCCACAATCCCCCTATGTTTGCCTGCACTTCAGAAAAATAAATGCCGAACAAGAGGGGGCCCAGGACTGAGCCCTGTGGGACACCGCTCGTGACCGGCTTAGAGTCTGACATGGCACCAGCAACTCTAACCCTGTGTGTTCTGTCCTTGAGCCAGTTTGCAACCCATCTTGTGACATATGGGTTTACAGCTAAGCTGGTGAGCTTTTCTATGATGCCCGAGTGGGGTATTGTGTGACGCTTTTGCTAGGTCAAGGTAGGCTGTATGAACTGCCTTACCCTCATCAATGGCCTTAGTGACTGTTTTGAAAAAGTCGACCAAGTTCAAGAGGCAGGATCTGCCCTTGACAAAGCCAAATTGGGTAGGATCCAGTGTCTGTAGGTCCCCAATGTCTTTATTTATGAGTTCCATTATGATCCTCTCCATAGCTTTGCAGACAAGGCTCGTCAAGCTTATGGGCGGTAATTTCAGGGTCCGTAGAAGCACCGCCTTTGTGGAGTGGGACCACAGTTGCCGTCGCCATTCTTTGGAGTGCGTATCCTGTAGTAAGGCTAAGATTAAACAGCAGCCTTATGTGTGGGTTTAGTTCCTTATTGAGTTCGTGTAGCACACAGCCAGGGACACCATCCGGTCCCATTGATGCTGTGTTTTTTGCTTTAGAGAGAGCAGCTCTCACCTGGGCATCTGAGATGTTTGGGAGGCTAGACTCTGGTGGGATAGATATTTCTCCTTTTGGGGGAGGAGGGAGAAATTTGCACTGAACCTGTCTGCCAGTATGTTGGCAATGTCTGTGGGTTCAGTGATTTTTTTATCATTTTGGACTAATTCTGAGCATATCTGGGAGTTTCCACCCAGGTTTCTAACATAGCTAAAGAAGGCTTTATGATTGTCTTTTGTGTCATTAGCGATTTTTCTCTCAAAGTTGGCCTTGGATGATTTTGAGTGATCGTAGTTTTTTGCTAGTATTGATCAGAGATGCCTTCCCTTTTAGGGATTTTGCTCTGTCATGTAGTAGCTTTCTCCTCTGATCCTTAAGCAGAGGGGGAACTGGACTGCCCTAAACCCTTCCGAGGACGAGTCTGTATACCTGGACGCGTTTGGTTCTCGCCCTTCCACCTCCTGGGTGTCTCCACACCCTTCGACCCGCTCATGGAAGCAGTGACTCGAAGGGCGTGGTCAGCCCCAGACACAGTGGAACCAACTCCCCGCAGGCCAACTAAGTTCATTACAGCCCCACCCAACAAACAATATTTGACAAAAGGTGTCCCCGTTGATGCCATGGTGGTGGCAGCAGCCACTAAGAAGGAGTTGGCTGACCCTTCGGTGCCTGTCCATCCACCTAATAGAGTCTAGGACAATGGACAGGTATGGGATGCGGATGTTTTCCTCTGTGACCTTTTCCATGCGGTTGCTGAATTATCTGCCATTTCACCCGCCTTCAAAGGGATCTTCTTAAGGAACTGGGTGATGCCTGTCGGGATCCATCAGCTGCGGGGGCTCAGGATAAGATTAACTCCCAGCTGGCGACCCTTAACTCTATCATCCACTCCTCCATGCGGCTCATTCCTTATGCAGCCGATGGGGCAAGTAGGGCCGCAGGTACAGGCGTGGCTTTGGGAAGACATGCCTGGATGCGGTTATGTAACTTTGCTGACCCCTTTAAGGCGTCCTTCACCAATACCCCCTTCGATGGTTTGGCTCTGTTTGGACCACAGGTGAAGGATACCCTTACCAGGTGTGAACAGGAAGGCAAGAGTCTCTCTGCCGTGGGAGTCCGTTTTTCTACTCCCTCCAGACCATACCCTAAGGGTCAGAAGAGTGGGAAAATGTGGTTTCGGAAACCCCAGGGAGGCGTGCCTGACACGTGGTGAGTTTCCCTCCAGGGGCAGGGGAGGGAACAATAATAGACGTCGGCCAAAGGGCAGAGGGGGTCCGCAAAATCAGGGTAGCAGAGAATCTTTCTCTGACTAACCCTTTCAGCACCCCCTGAGGGGCTGCCAGTCTGTCCACCTTCGGAGGCAGTCGGGGGAAGATTGTCACTGTACCCAGAAGCCTGGCAACTCCTTACACAAGACATATGGGTACGGTCCATCATATCCGAGGGGTTGCAAAATCCCCTTTGTCCACACCCCTGTACAAACAACCAAGTCCCTTCCAGATGTTCCACCCGGTCTAAGGGAACAAGCAGTGCCAGAAATTTCAAAACTACTAGAAAAAAGGGCCATCCAGCCAGTCCCAGCAGACCAGCAAGGATCCGGAATTTACTCCGGTACCAGAAAAGACAGGGGACTGGTGACCCATTTTGGATCTCAGCAGGTTAAACAAATCTGTTCAAAGAACGAAGTTCCGGATGGTCACGCTTCAGTCCATTCTACACTTTTTGGGTCAGGACAATTGAATGTGCTCCATAGACCTTCAGGATGCGTACTACCATATCAAAATGGACAGGTGCTCCAGAAGGTTTCTCCACTTCTGGCTGGGAGCCAGTCGCACTCTATTCAGAGCCCTGCCCTTTGGTCTCACCACAGCCCCCAGGGTGTTCAGCAAATGCATGGCAGTGGTTACGACTCACCTGAGACGGCGAGGATTCCAGGTGTTTCCATATCTAGACGACTGGCTCCTTACTGCTTCCACCAGGCATCAGCTACTGTGAGCCAGGGATTATACCATCCAAACTTGCTCCGTGCTAGGTATCTCATTAGACAGATGGGGAAAGAAAGTATATACATCTGCAACTTTAGCAATTAGAGCCTTAAATGGCCAGTTTCACATGCTAAAATATCAGCAATTTTTGATGTCTCAGTTGAAACAAAAGATGCTACCAGATTCAGATCCTCCTAATTTTAAAGAAATGCAGGATTTATTGCATGCAGCTGAACAAGTGGGAAAACATACTTTGCAATGTGGGTTTGATTACTTAGAGGCCTCCTGTAGAGCAGCAGTTATAGGCTCTGTCATTAGAAGAACAAAGTTTACCAGATCATGTTGAGGCAAAATTATTGGATGCACCTTTGCAGCGGGATGTCTTGTTCGGAGTTGAGGCAGAGGAGGTATTAAAAAAGATGGAGGATAAGGCAAAATCTATGTAAACGGTGAAGGATTTCTTACAGGTTCAGCTTCCTCATTTTAGCAGAAATTGGCCAGCAAAGAATTGGTCCTTTCCAGTCAGACAGACCTTAAAGGGGCAGATACAGACGTCCAAGAGGTAGAGGTCAAACACAAGGTCCTTTCAAGTCCCGACAATGGGGTACATCAGGCCAGAAAGAAGGGGAAGACAGGCCACGACCTTATAAAAAACAGCCTCAATGACTTCCCACTACAACTGCCAAACAGCTCTCTTGGCAGCCCCCCTTAGGAGGAAAACTGGCACTTTCTATCACAATTGGCATTCCATCACCAAAGACAAATGGGTTCTCAACATTCTAAGGGTACAGGTTCCACTTTCACACTCTGCCAAGGTTAAAAGGAATGCCAAATCTGCCACCAAATCAATGGGCAGAGGCTCAAAAACAAATTACAGCACTCATGGACATGAGAGCTATTCAAAAGGTACCACCACAAGGAGCAAGGACAAGGATTTTACTCAAGACTCTTTCTGGCTCCCAGAAAGGACAAAGCCTGGATCTTTCTTCTCTAAACACTTAGGATGTTCCGAAATTCAAAATGTTGACACTACAGCAGCTTCTTCCCATGCTGGGCAAAGCTTGGCTCGTGACTTTGGACCTCAAGGAGGCATACCTGCATGTCCCTATCAGACAAAACTGCAGAAGATACCTCAGATTTCTAGCTGGTTCAATGCACTGTCAATTCTCTGCACTGCCCTTTGTGAAGACCCTGGGCGCAGTAGATAAGCCAAAGTGCCTGTCACCAGTAATTGCATTTTGCAGGCAAAAAGGAATTAAAATTTATCCATACCTGGACGACTGCCTGATTCAAGCAGAGCAAGGACATTCTTCTACAGCATCTGGCGTTCGTAAAAAAGTTAAGTTGCCTGGGGTACACAGTAAACGAAAAGAAGTCAAACTGGTGCCCTCACAACAGATAATATTCCTGGGTGCCAGCTTGAACGCAACGGCCCAGATGGCTTCTCACGCCAGACAAGCAAGGACAACTGACTCAATATTTTCAATTGATGGCAACAAAGACCCAACTCCCTGCAAGAAAAATTCTGCAGGCCTTGGGCTACATGGCATCTTGCATACTACTAATTCCATATGCCAGACTGCATATGAGGAAACTACAATGGTACATAGAGTGTATGGTCTCAACACTGTCAAAGTTTGGAAACTGTTATACCACTAATTCCTTGCCTCCAACAGGAGTTTCAATGGTGTGCTCAAGCTTGTCACCTCAACAAGGGACAGCCTTTTACTCAACCCACAGCCAGGAAAACACTGACAACAGCTGCATAGGATTACGCCTGGGGAGCATACATGGCAGGAAAATGTATTCAGGGCGAGTGGCCCACAGAACAAAGGCATCTTCACATCAATCAAAAAGAGATGCTAGCTGTACAAAATGCACTTATAGCTTTCAAGGACCTGCTGCATCCAGGACAGCTACTACTAAAGACAGACAACACCACAGTTATGTGGCACATAAACAAGCAAGGGGGCACGCACTCCTACCCCCTCTGCAGACGAGCCATGACCTTGTGGAACACAGCTCTAGACTACCAAGTTCATCTGCAAGCACAATTCCTGCCAGGAGAGAAAAACACACTGGCAGACGACCTAAGCAGAAACAACATGGATCCCCACGAATGGGAATTGAATCCACAAATGTTCAGAATGATAACACAAAAATGGTGGTGCCCCGGACATGGATCTATTTGCATCCCCAATGAACTGCCAGCTACAGAAATTCTGCACAAGGAGTTACCATCCACAAGCATGGAAAGTGGATGCCCTCATTCAGCTGGAAAAACCTGCAAGTAGACGCTTTCCCTCCTTTACCTCTCCTTCCAAAGGTACTCATAAAAGCCAGGCAAGAAGAGCCAAAGATGATCCTGATTGCACCAGACTGGCCACGCCAGCACTGGTACCCAATCTTTAAGAACTAAGCACAAGAACCACCCTGGATTTTGCCTCAAATCCCACATCTGCTGACACAGCACAACAATCAGATACTTCACAGCCAGCTAAAGACCTTAAACCTAGCTGCATGGAAAATTCCTTAGACAAGCAAGCAGTGCCTCTCTCCAAACTTTTATGGATGTCATTCTGGAGGCCAGAAGGCCTAGCACCAGGAAAGCCTACTCGGATAAATGGAAGAGATTCTGTGCCTGGAACCAGGTGCAAAGCCTGGACTCTCTTGTCCCAAGCATTCCTCAGATACTTCAATATTTAACTGAGATGCTGGACAAGGGCCTCTCCTTCTCATCCATCAATATCCACTCTTCAGCCATTTCTGCTCATTACAACACGGATCCACCAATTATTTCTAATCCTTTGCTCAAACAGTACCTCAGAGGGGCTAAAAACATAAGATTGCCCCGTAGAGCACGTACCCCAACTTGGGACCTCAACTTTGTTTTGGAAAAATTAACTTTACCTCCTTTTGAGCCAGCTAACACAGCAGAATTAAAATAAATCTCTTGGAAAACTGCTCTGCTACTGGCAATAACATCAGCACGAAGAGTGTCAGAATTACAGGCACTAATGGCAGTGGAACCTTTCCTCATTTTCCACCAGGACAGAGCGTCTTTAAGAACTAACCCTACATTTATGCCAAAGGTGGTATTAAGTGTGGCTCTAAACCAAACTATTCACTTGCCAACTTTCTATCCAAAACCACAGAACAAAGGGGAGAGACTACTACATTCTTTGAACATTCACAGGCAAGTTACACTTCTACTTGGACAAAACCAAAGCTTTCAGAAAATGTGAGCAATTATTGGTAGCATATGCTGCAGGAGCACAGGGGAAAGCCATTTCAAAACGGACCATCTCAAAATGGATATGGCATTGTATTCGTTTCTGCTATACTCACCATGGGAAACCTGTACCTAGCAGCATTAGATCTCACTCCACCAGGGCAACCTGTACCTAGCAGCATTAGATCTCACTCCACCAGGGCAACAGCCACTTCAACTGCCTACCTCAGAGGAGTACCTACCAAGGATATTTTGGAAGCAGCAACATGGAGTTCTGTGCATACCTTCACCAAGCATTACCATTTGCCTTTATACTCCAGATCCAGAGCTGGCTTCACCACTGTTGTACTGCAGGGCCTTATAGCCACCCCTAATGCCTTATAGAACCAGCCTCCCTACCTCAGCTTTGGTATTCCACCAAAGTGTAATGACTGCAGCAGTGTAACACGATGAACATAGTACAGTTTTGTACCTACCATAAATGTAGATGTTAGAGTGTAAACACTGCTGCAGTCCAGGTTACCCTCTCTTTCCCCTCTTACTTGCTAGTATGTACCTATGCCTTCTACCCTTTACTGCCTATGAGGAGTATTTGCTGGTAACTGAAAGTTGTTTGCTTTTCTTATGTATTCTATTAGCAATTTGAATTGCCTACCGATTTGGGAGCAGCTGATATCTGGGGCAAGAAAAACTGAAGAAAATGGCGTCTGCTGCATCTTGTATACCCCTGTCACACTGACATCAGGGAGGAGGCGACAGCAACCGACGCCGGACCAAGACTTTGGAACTCAGGCCGACTGGGGAACCACCTGTTGGCAGGATAACCCAAGTGTAATGACTGCAGCAGTGTTTACACTCAAACATCTACATTTATGGTAGGTACAAAACTGTACCATCTCCTGATCCATCAATCAGGCGGGTTGCATCATTCCCTCCAAACTCTCCAGCTCACAGCTTGGTTGTTCCACTTCCAACTTTAGCCAGGCTTCCCAGCATTTCCCCAGCAGTCCGCGAGATTATAGTTTCCTCTCAAGTCTACAACGAGAAAAATTTATGCTAGCAAATGGAAACGTTTTTCTTGTTGGACAGAGTTTAGGAATGTGGATCCCTTTTCAGTCCCAGTCCACCAAGTTCTGGAATTCCTAGCACAACTTTTTCACTCCGGGGCCGCTTCACCTACGATTAGGGTACAGTTAGTGGCCATTTCTAACTTTCATATCCGATTGACAAATTCTAACATCATGTCTCATAAGCTCTGTAAAGCTTTTTTTGAGAAGAACATCTTAGACCTCCAGTGAGAGATCCCCCTCCTCCTTGGGACCTTAATTTAGTCCTAACTTCCTTAATTTTGCCTCCTTTTGAACCAGCAGCATCCTACTCCAAGTTTCTGTCTTGGAAGACACCCTTTCTGGTTGCTATCACTTCAGCTAGGCGAGTCTCAGAACTTCAAGCACTATGTGTTCGTCCTTCCTACCTGGTGTTTCACAAGGACAGAGTTGCCCTGAGGACTAATCCTTCGTTTCTTCCTAAAGTCTACTCAGACAATAATTTAAATCAATCTATAGATCTCCCTGTGTTCTTCCCAAATCATAGCAACAAGGCAGAGTACAAGCTTCAATTGGACGTTCATGGACAATTGCGTTTTTACCTACATAGAACTAAAGAAATAAGAAAGTCAGACCAAATATTCCTTTCTTATGCCTTAAACAAACAAGGTCTCCCAGTTTCCAAGGTGACCTTATCCAGATGGTTGTCCCACACTTACTTTTATTTACCAGTTATGGAATAGAGTTACCAACTAAACCGAAAGGTCATTTTACTAGGGCATTAGCCATCTCCATAGCTTTTCAGTCTAGGTTGCCCATGGATTCCATCTGTGCAGCTGCCACTTGGGCAAACCTTCCTACCTTTATTTCTCATTACAAGGTGGATATGGTCTCCCGGAGCAGAGCTGACTTTGGTTCCACTGTTCTGAAGAGTCTTCCACTGAGCCACCCAGGATGTTGGGTGCTAGGGACGCTGTCCCAAACGGCAAGAATGAAGGCGAGATAAACAACTTAACTTTAAGAAGTTATGTACCTACCGCAACGTTCCATGTTAGTTGTCGTCATCTCGCCTTCCTTCTTGCGTCCCTTCCTCGGTCGCCCATCCTAGTGGATCGAGAGGAGTCCTTTTTCATTGGCTGAGTATTCTTTTATTGTTATTTTTCTGGCTAGGTCATCCTAACCTATTCTAGATATTGGGATGCATGGAACAACCAGTTTTTTGATAACTGGTTTATCTTGTATTATGTCTGGATTAGCTATTTCAAGTGAGATCTGGGTAGCTGTCACTAGGCATCATGGTGTAAGGGGTAGCCTTGAGCCAGTAAACAGCTCTCGAGCTATTGAAGATGGCCGAGTTGGAGCAGAAGATCGGCTCTGATCCCAAACAGCAAGAAGGCGGCGAGATGAAGACAACTAACATGGAACGTTATGGTAGGTACATAACTTATTCTCTGCACTGATCTTTGGCTTGTCTGCTGTGCCCAGGGTATTCACAAAGTGCCTGACTCCAGTTATTGCATTTTGCAGGCAAAGAAATATTCACATATACCCATACCTGGACGATTGTCTAATTCAGGCAGAAAACCAGGGCATACTTCTAAATCATCTGGCGTTTGTAAGAAGGGTACTAACTTGTCTGGGGTACACCATAAACGAAAAGAAATCACAACTGGTACCCTGTCAACAGATTACATTCCTTGGTGCAAGCTTGAATACAACTGCCCAAATGGCTTTCCTCACGTCAGAGAAGCAAATTAATTTAGTAACTTACTTCAAGGAAGTGGCCACAAAAGCCCTGCTATCTGCAAGGCAAATACTGCAAGCCTTGGGGTTCATGACCTCCTGCATTTTTCAAATTCCATATGCAAGACTGCATATGAGGAAACTACAGTGGTATCTAAAAAGTCTATGGAGTCAACGTTGTCACAGCCTGGAAACGATTCCCATCATACCTTCCCTACGCCTGGAGTTCCTATGGTGAGCAGAAGACTGCCATTCACACTACCCCCTGCCGCCCAAACCTTAACTACAGATGCATCAGACTATGCATGGGGGGATTCCCTGGCAGGGAAGTGCATTCAGGGCAAATCGAACCCAAATCAAATGCACCTACATAACAATCAGAAAGAAATGTTAGCTGTACAGAATGCTCTAACAGCCATCAAGGACTGCATTCTTCCAGGACAACTAATGGTAAAGGACAACACCACGGTTATATGGTACATAAACAAGCAGGGGGGTACACATTCCTACCCCATCTGCAGACTAACCATGGCATTGTGGAACACAGCCTTGAGCTACCAAGTGCATCTACAAGCTCAATTCCTGCCAGGAAAATTGAATACACTGGCAAATGGACTTCGCAGAAACCTCATAGACCCATACGAGTGGAAACTGGAACCACGGATTTTCAACATGTTGACAAGCGAATGGGGGAGCCCAGACATAAATCTATTTGCCCCCCCCCCCCCCCAGAACTACCAGTTGGACAGGTTTTGCACAAGGACTCCCAACAAACAAGCCTCAAGTGGATGCTCTGTCCTTCAGCTGGAAAAACCTATCGGTCTATGCCTTTCCCCCTCTGCCTCTGCTCTCAAGTTCTACTAAAATTCAAACAGGACAAACCAAGGATGATTTTTATTGCTCCAGACTGGCCGTGCCAACACTGGTACCCCCTCCTGCTCAGTGTGTCGCAAGTGTTTCCATGGCACCTGCCTCAGACCCCTTCCCTGCTGTCTCAGCAGGAGAACCAAATTCTGCACCCTCTGTTTCCAACATTGAACCTTGCAGCCTGGCTAATCACTTAAATTCATCCTTATCCCTCAGCAAACCTGTGATGGATGTCATCTTGGAGGCGAGGAGGCCCAGTACTAGAAAATCTTAAGGTGATAATTGGAAAAATTTCTTTCCTGGAAAACAGCCTTCCGTTTAGCAATCACTTCAGCTAGAAGGATATCTGAATTACAGGCCCTTATGGCAGTGGAGCCTTTCATCATCTTTCATGCGGACAGGGTATCTCTCAGGACCAATCCATCCTTCAGGAGCAATCCATCCTTCATGCCTAAGGTGGTTTCCAGTGTGGCTCTTAATCGGTCCATTCATTTGCCAACCTTCTTTCCCAATCCACATAAAAGGGAACTGATTCTGCATTCCTTGGATGTGCACAGACAACTAAGCTTCTATTTAGACAGGACTAAATCTCGAACAAAATCTGAACAATTGCTGGTAGCATTTGCTGCAGGGGCAGAGGGAAAGGCTATTTCAAAACAATCCATTTCTAAATGGATAAGCCGTTGCATTTATTTCTGCTATAAGCACCATGGAAAACCTATCCCCCAGGGGATCAGATCTCAGTCCACCAGGGTTGCATCTGCTTCTGCAGCCTTTCTCAGAGGTGTTCCTACCAGGGACATCCTAGAAGCTGCTACCTGGAGTTCTGTACATACTTTCACCAAACATTATCATTTACCAATTTTTTCTAAATCCAGAGCTGGCTGTGCCACTGACTTGCAGGGCCTTATAGCTTGCCCTAATGCTGTATAAACTCCTCCTCCCAACCATAGCTTTGGGAATCTACCCAAATGTAATGACTGCAACAGTGAAACACGAAGAACATAGTACAGTTGTGTACACTTACCATAAATGTAGATGTTAGTGTATTCAGTGTTGCAGTCCTGGTTTCCCTCCCTCCTGCCCCCTAGTTTTTTCTGGCTATACTTCTCCTTTACTATGCTTAAAAGCCTTTTTGGTGTATTTGCTTTTGGTTGGATGTATTTTTTTTTTATTTGCTCCCCATTAGGGGGGCACCTGACATCTGGGGCAAGAAAAACTGATGTAATGGCGTCGGCTACATCTTTTAGACCCCTGATGACCCGACGTCATGGAAGAAGGGACAGCATCTGACGCAGGACCCAAGACTTTAATTAGGCCGACAGAGCAACCTGCCAGGAGATTACCCAAATGTAATGACTGCAACAGTGAATATACTGTAACATCTGCATTTATAGTAAGTGTACATTACCTGTACTTTTAGAGTCTCATTGGATATTTGTTCTGCAGCTACTTCATCCTTATCTCATACCTTTATTTCTCACTACAAATTGGATTTGACTTCTGTAAGGAGAGCGCATCCTTTGGTTCCGCAGTGCTCTGGAATATCCTTCCATGAGGGCCACCCAGGAGTTTAGTAGCTGGGGTCTCTGTCCCACAGGTTGAAGACCAAATGAAGTAAACTAGTTACGATAAAGAAGTTATGTACTCAACATTCCATCTAAGTAGTTCTGCGTCATTTGTCTTCAACCGTCCCTCCTTCCCCCCTGACCTTGTAATGTGAACAGCCTGTGGGCTGCAGTTGTAGGTCATAAAGTATTTTTCAGGTCGGGTTATCGGTAAACCTGATCTGGGGTTTGGAAGGTAGTAGAGGTGTATTATGGGTAAGGGGAGGAGCTCGGAGCACATGCTAGTGAAATTGCCGGCTCGGATCTGGTGTCCCACAGGTTGAAGGCAAATGAAGTAGAACTACTCAGATGAAACGTTATGGTGAGTACATAACTTTATTTTCTTTTTTTTTTTTAATATGCATTTAAATGGAAATTCATATATCCAGTGCTCTTTTTCAACACAGGCGTAAGGTTAACCCTGGGAATGTAGTTACATTCAGCCTGAGTTGCCAGTTAAATTTCCTAAGGGCCAGTTCATTCTACCAAAC
The DNA here is from genome assembly GCF_019279795.1 of Protopterus annectens. Taxonomy (NCBI): domain Eukaryota; kingdom Metazoa; phylum Chordata; order Ceratodontiformes; family Protopteridae; genus Protopterus; species Protopterus annectens. Next base: position 206,750,127 of record NC_056729.1, read on the forward strand.
CACCCTCCCTTGGACTTTTCTTTACTACTATTAAAATACTGAAGTGGAACTTAAAAAGTGGGACAGCTAATACTGTTTGTATAGGGTGGTGTTCGAATTTTGATGTTGGATAGCAAAATTGTGTTTATGTTCTCTTACGGAGACTTCTCTGTGTTTACTATATGATAATGTCTACTAATTTTCTTTTTTATTTAACATTTGTTGGCCTAGAAAGTCTGACTAGGACTGAGCCCATTTTCAGCGGAGGCTCGGGGAGAAATGCTCCAGATGCGTGTCTTTGGAATATGTCTCCACAGCTGGAAATCCCACAAGTCAGGACTGCAACCGTGAATACACTTTTAACATCTACTTTATGATAAGTGTACATAACTGTATTCTTCAAAAAAAAAAAAAAAAAAAAAAGATGGAATTTAAGAGACCGAGATCTCAGAGAAAATCTGAAATTTTCTGCTGTACCAGAGAAGTTGGAAGGAACACTATTAATTTTATGAAAGTATAAATAAGCAACTGGACTGGTATTCCACAGCAGGAGATGTACTTCTATCCGTATGTTACAGTATTCTTGTTGGATTTTCTCCCCTCAGGTGACTTATACCTTGGCTCCTATACAAAAGCTTCAGCATGGCTATTGCAGCTGCGTGGGACGTCACACGTAAGGCCATAAACTAGGGGCCTTAAATGTGACATCTGCACTCAAAATCCACAAAACGTTTCAGCTGCAGACGACCGCATCGTGTGTTCTCCTTCACATCAGACATCTCAATAAAGCTAAGTAACCCGTTGGCTTTTTTTTCTTCATATCCGATTGTTCTTGCTTAGGCTTGATTTGTAGAAATTTATAGCCAATGTCAGGTAAAAAGTTAGTGTCAATGTTGGGTACCAGATACCCCATAAAGACTCCCATAATCGGTGTGTTTTTTGCTTAAGCCAGGAACACGACTATACCGCTTGCTCCATTTGTCAATCGTTTGTGCCAAAGGCCCTTCATTTAGAAAGAAAGCGTCTTTAGCGGTTAGCTCTAAGAATGGATCCCAGCTCAGAGGCCACGTCAGAACCTCCGCATAAGAAGGCCAAGTTTCCTAGGCGTTCGGCCGCTCCATTACCGGATGCCCCACCAGCTGCCGATTTAGGACCTGAGGGACGCCCAGTGCATCTGTCTACTTCAGTGACTACCTGTGTGGAAGCCGTTGCTCAGCCGATGACCGGCACATTTCCCGGAGCCAAGCCAGACCCAAACTACCATGGAGGTCAAGAGAGAACCAGAATCTGTGGAGCTTCTGACCGGGATCCTGCCTGAGGATACAGTTCCTACCAGACTGTTTTCAGGCCTGCTCCAACGTCTACCCCCAGCAAAAAGGAAACCGAAAACCAAGCATGCCTCTCCCACTGTAGAAGACCTACCTGCCTGGCAGTCCTTCACTTCTTCCCTGATGCAGGCCTTTATGGCCCTTAGGCCTTCAGCCTTGTCCTCCACTGCTCTACCGTTGCTCAGCCCAAGGCCTGCTTTAGCCCCCCCCCCCCCCAACATTTCAGGTTAAGGAAGAAGAACATGATACTTCCTCTTCCTCCTCAGAGGAATCTTATCTTACACCTCCCAAATTTAAACCCCAGGAGTAGTATTCTCCTGATGAGTAATCTATAGAGGGAGATTCACCAACTGAGGATATCACCAAAATGAAAGACTTCTTCAAATGGGATACCTCATAAATGTCTGATGCCCAAAAGGTATTTTGAGCTTCAAGTAGAATCCCCTTCCCCTTTTGCTGTTCCATCAGTTCTGTCTGCATACCTGGATGCCTTTAATTCTGCATCTAAGTCTGCAGACTCTCACAGCCACCAGCCACCTGCCCCCAAGCGACCAGATCGCTTTTACAAGATGCCTGACGAGCAAAAGTACTTAGTCAAACCACCCTTAGCCAACCCAGCAGTGATTGCCACCTTTCCTGATAAGCAATCCAGACTCCTTCCCTCCGCCTCACTCCTACCCACTGATAGACAGCAGATCTATGGATAGGATTGGTAAGAAGGTCTACACCTCCTCCACTTTGGTTTTCAGAGCCATTAACTATCAGACACATGACTAAATATGCTCGGTCTCTCATGCCTCTTTCATGCTGGCCACTATCCCTGACTGCCCCATTAAGGCTGACATCTCCTCCAAACTTTCTCTGGTTACACAAGTAGCCAGGCACTCTATTTAGATGTAGCTATGATGCTGCTGAAGCATCTGACTCTCTGAATCTGCTTCAGTTCTCAGGAGATACTCCTGGCTGAGACTTCAGAATCTCCCAGAAGACTAAGTCAAAGATCTTGGATGCCCCCCTTGACCACAAGTTCCTTTTTGGAAAACAATCTGCAGATCTTTTTAAGAATCTGCAAGAAAAAGTAAAGAATTGAAAGACAACAGGTATTCGTGTCCCCCATTCCTAAGTACTACAGAAATTATCCAGTTAAAGCCACCTTTGTAAGGCGAAACCCAGTCCAAGCGGGTACTTCCTCTTCCAGATCTGGAAGAGGTGCAAGAAGACCCACCACTTCCAGACCTGCTGCCCCTCATTCTCCACGTAGACAACCTTCTCAGGACAGAGGAGGCCCCAACAATGTGTGACTGCCTTGTCCCCCTACCATACTCAGCACGCCTTTCCCACAGCCTCCCCTTCTGGGAAACCTGAACCTCGGACAAATGGGTGGTACTATCCATAATACAAAAAGGATATTTCCTTTCCTGGAAAGAAAAACCACCCATGAGAGGGCATCCCTTTCCCTCCCAAAAACCAACAGCATCTCCTTCCACAGCTTCTGACAGACCTTCTGAAGCTGGGTACCATAGAACCCATCCCCCAAGGACAAGGTTTCTACAACAGTCTCCTTCTGGCTCCCAAGAAAGATGGCCCTTGGAAGTCCATCTTAGGTCTCTCCTTAAATCTTTACTTTCAGGTGCCCACCTTCAAAATGCTGTCACTTCCAACTCTGCTTCCTTTGATACCAGCCAAGGCCTTCATCTCCACCTTGGACTTAGAGGCCTACTTGCACATACCATCAGAACTTCCCATTGAAAATTTCTGCGATGTTCATCGTGCATACAGCTGCAGTCATAACAGATGGGTTCTCCTGCCGTCAGGCGGGTCCTCTTGTCAGCCGAATTCCAAAGTCTAGGTCCGACGTCAGTTGTCGTTGCTTTCTTTCCTGACGTCAGTGCGACAGGGGTATATAAGACACAGCCGACGCCATTTTCTTCAGTCTTTTTTGCAGCGCGGTGCCCGAAGCAGAAGCAGTTCGCAAGTGCCGGTCGGCCATCTCCTGAAATTACGAAAATTTGGAAACCGAAGTCTTCTTTAAAGCTAAGTACCCCGTTGGGGAAACTTTTCTTGCCTCAGACCGATGTCAGATAAAGTTAAACAATTGTATTTTTTGTGGGAAGCAAATACCGCATAAGGATTTCCATTCCCTCTGCATACCTTGTTTAGGCCCAGACCACGATGTCTCGGGCTGTCGCTTTTGTGCTACTTTCAATAAACGCACTATTAAGCATCAGGCGGAGTTCGCCCAGCATCTTTTTGGTAAAGCTTTTGATTATAAAATGTCGTCGGAATTCCGACAACCGTTTTTGTCCAAAAAATGCAAGGACAAAGACTGACACGCGAGGCCCGCGGTCTCCACTGACACCACGCCAAAACCGACTACACGTGGTCCGGTTCTCAGCGAGGCACCTACGCAGCCCCTGACTACAGACGACACTTCTCTGGCGGTGTCTTCTGTAACCGAGACCGCAGGTGCCTCGGCCCATACCCTGACTACAGCTACCTAAGCCACTGTGAGTGTTGAGCCACTTAATGTGGACAGGTCCACTTCCACCCATGGTGTCTTCAGACCCTCATCTTCCTTTTCCATAAAGGCCTTTACTAAGTCCAAACCAGCCATGCATCCCAAGAGGCCTGTTGCACAGGGCCCATCTCCAGGTCCCATGCCTAAAAAGCAGATGCTCAAAATGGCTGAGGATTTAATTACTCTTATCAGGGGTTCCCAACCCCATCCGGACAAGAGAACCAGAGTGGAGGAAGATTCTCCCTCTTCTGACCAGGGCTCCATTATTTCAGAACATTCTGATGAAGAGGAACACTCGTACTCCCCTTTTGAAGATTCTGATGCAGAGCAGTCCATTCCTTCTGTATCTTCCCCCAAAGGATTTTTCTTTTGGGGAAACCTTGCATACCTTGAGGGAACACTTCCATTGGGAAGGCCAAGATTTTTCAGATTCCAAGAAAAGACTTAGGGAATTTCTTTTGCTACCTCAGCACAGACCTCTGGCGATTCCTCCTCTCTTGGACATACTTGATGATGTTTACTCTGAGGCTTGCCTTAATCCGGATTCCCTGCCTCCTGCCCCAGTCAAGCCTGATAGTACTACAGAGTTCCTAACTCACACCAATTTCTTTACAAAAGCCATAATGCTGACCCTGAAACCATTTCTCAAGGCCCCAAGGGAATGAAGGCCTCTACTGCTAAGAATCCATTACCTTCCGAAAGAGAGTCTAGATCCTTAGAAAGGTGGGGAAAAAAGGTATATACCTCTGCCACCCTAGCCATAAGGGCCTTAAATTGTCAGTTCCATATGCTTAAATATCAGTAGTTTCTGTTATCTCAATTAAGGAATAAAATGTCACAACCTGAAGAACCAGATTTGAAGGAGTTGCAGGATATGATGCATAGTGCAGAACAAGTGGGGTAAGCACACCTTACAATGTGGCTATGATGCTCTAGAGGCCTCAAGTAGAGCTGCTGTTACAGGATCAGTCATTCGTAGACATGCCTGGCTTAGGGAACAAACCTTGCCTGATCATGTTAAAGCTAAACTACTAGATGCTCCTTTACAAAAGGATGTATTATTTGGTACTAATGCTGAGGAGATACTACGGAAAATGGAAGAAAAAGCTAAATCTATGCAAACAGTCAAAGCTTTTCTACAGGTACAACCACCACGTTTTAGCAGAAATTGGCCTTCAAAAAACTGGTACTTTCCAGCCACGGACAAGCCCCAAAGAGGTAGATACAGGCGCACAAGGGGCAGAGGACAATCTCAAGGATCATATAGAGGCAGACAATGGCAAACTCCAGCACCAAGAGGTGGCGAAGACCGTGCACAACAATACAGGAAACAAACCCAATGACTTTCCCCTTTGCATGCCAAGCAAGTCTCAGCTGGCAGCACCCTTGGGAGGAAAGCTGACATTATTTTCAAAAAATTGGCATATTATCACAACAGACAAATGGATCCTGGACATTATAAACAGAGGCTACAGATTTCATTTTCACACTCTTCCAAAAATGAGGCATGCCAAACCTGCCACGCAATCAAAGGGCAGAGGCTACAATACAAATTTCAAAGCTCATGGACATGAAAGCTATTCAAGAGGTACCTACTCACGAACAAGGTCAAGGTTTTTATTCCAGACTATTCCTGGTACCAAGGAAGGGAACCGATTGGAGACCCATTTTGGACTTATCCATCCTAAACACATTTCTACTCATACCAAAATTCAAGATGCTCACCTTACAGCAGCTTCTTCCCATGCTGGGCAGGGAGTCTTGGCTGGTAACATTGGACCTCAAGGAGGCATACCTGCATGTCCCAATCAGACAAAGCTGCAGAAGATACCTCAGATTTCTTGCAGGTTCAATCCACTATCAATTCTCTGCATTGCCCTTTGGCTTATCTACTGCGCCCAGAGTATTCACGAAATGCCTGGCATCAGTAATTGCCTACTGCAGACTTCAAGGGATACAAATTTACCCTTATTTGGACGACTGCCTGATCCAAGCGGACAGCAAACACATACTTCTGGAACATCTGGCTTATGCAACACGGTTATTGAATTCTCTGGGATACACGGTCAACAAAGAGAAATCCAGGCTAACACCATCTCAGAAAATAATTTTCCTGTGTGCCAACTTGGACACAAACACCCAGATGGCCTATCTTACGCCAGAAAAACAGGGGCAACTAACTCAGTACTTCAAAATACTAGCACATTGTACCAGGCTAACTGCAAGGAAAATCCTGCAGGCTCTGGGCTTCATGGCATCTTGCATTCTTCTAATCCCATGTGCAAAGTTGCATATGAGGAAACTTCAATGGTACCTAAAAAACCTATGGTCTCAACACAGCCACAGTTTGGAAACAATAATACCACTAATCCCATGTTTGCAAAAGGAATTTCTATGGTGGGCCCAAGCATGCCAAACAAACATAGGTCTACCATTCTGCAAGCCTCAAGCAAATCAAGTCATCACAACAGACGCCTCAGACTACGCCTGGGGAGCACACATGACAGACAGGTGCATTCAGGGCAAATGGTCCCAAAAGGAAAAGCACCTTCACATCAATCAAAAGGAAATGCTAGCAGTGATAAATGCAATTACAGCTTTCAAGGACCTCCTGCATCCAGGGCAATTATTGATAAGAACAGACAACACCACAGTAATGTGGTACATAAACAAGGAGGAACACATTCATACCCCCTGTGCAGGCTGGCCATGTCACTTTGGAACTTGGCTCTGGAATGGCAAATCGAACTTCAAGCACAGTATCTGCCAGGTTTGGAAAACTCGCTGGCAGACAATCTAAGCAGAAATATGACAGACCCGCACGAATGGAAGTTGCATCCTCAAGTGTTTACAAATATAATCCAAGCATGGGGAAGGCCAGACATAGATCTCTTTGCCTCCCACAGGCATCATCAATTGACAAAATTCTGCTCAAGGACATTCCACCTAAAGGCCTGGAGAGTGGATGCCCTTTCTTTCAGTTGGGCAGCACGGACAGTTTACGCCTTCCCACCATTGCCTCTTCTGCCCAAGGTGCTCTTGAAAGCAAGAGCAGACAGACCGAAGATGATACTGATTGTTCCAGACTGGCCAAGACAACACTGGTACCCACTCCTGAGGAGCCTAACACATTCTCCTCCTTGGACCCTACCTCTAATGCCTCTTCTACTGACTCAGCACAGCTACAAAACTCTTCAGTCAGCTGAAAACACTCAATCTGGCTGCATGGAAAATTCCTTAACACCACAACAGACCCTACTATCCAAGGAGGTGCAGGATGTCATTTTGGAGGCCAGGGGGCCATCTACTAGAAAGGCTTACTCCGCAAAATGGAAACGGTTTTGCGCTTGGAATGAGAAAAAAGGCCAGGATCCTAGAAAACTGAATTTGCCTCCGATATTACAGTATCTAGCTGAGCTGTTGAACAGTGGACTTTCATTTTCCTCCATCAAAATCCATGCCTCAGTCATTTCTGCAGAATACAACACTGATCCACCCTTATTCTCTCACCCACTCTTAAGACAGTTCCTCAGAGGGGCTAAGAATAGAAGACCTCCAAGGAAACAACCAATTCCGCCTGGGATCTTAATTACATTCTAGAAAAATTAACATTGCGTCCCTTTGAACCAGCTGCCTCAGCAGATTTGCAATATTTGTCCTGGAAAACAGCTTTCCTTCTGGCCATTACCTCAGCTCATAGGGTTTCGGAACTACAAGCCCTCATGGCTGTGCAGCCCTTTCTCATCTTCCATCAGGACAGGGTTTCCCTACGAACCAACCCGTCATTTATGCCTAAGGTAGTATCCAGGGTAGCTTTAAATCAGGCCATACACTTACCTACCTTTTACCCCAATCCTCAAAACAAAGGGGAAAGGCTGCTACATTCCTTAGACATCCATAGACAGCTACGTTACTATTTGGACAGAACAAAGCCTTTCAGGAAATCAGAACAACTCTGTGTCCTATGCTGTAGGAGCTCAAGGGAAGCCAGTTTCCAAACAGACAATTTCAAAATGGATAGGCCACTGCATACGGTTTTGTTACTCCTTTCATGATAAATCTGTACCTGCGGCATCAGATCCCACTCCACAAGGGCCACAGCTACCTCTGCAGCCTTCCTCAGAGGAGTCCCTACCAAAGATATTTTGGAGGCAGCCACTTGGAGTTCTGTGCATACCTTCACTAAACACTACCACCTACCTTTATACTCCAAAACTAGAGCAAGCTTTGCCATTGCTGTGTTGCAGGGCATTCTGGCTCCTCCCATTTCCACCTAGAGCCTACCACCCTGTGCGTAGCTTTGGGATTCTACCCATCTGTTATGACTGCAGCTGTATGCACGATGAACATAGTACAGTTTTGTACCTAACATAAATGTAGATGTTCGAGTGCTAATACAGCTGCAGTCCAGTTTTCCCTCCCACCTTCCCCTCTGGGTGCAGACCTAGTGACTAACACCTTATCTTACATCTTGATTGGGTTATCCTTCTATGATGCATTTGCTTGTAACTACTGGTTTTTGAATGTATTGCAATGCATGATTATATATTGGATATATATATATATTTTTATGTATATTGCCTTCCTTATGGGGGCACCTGACATCTGGGGCAAGAAAGACTGAAGAAAATGGCGTTGGCTGTGTCTTGTATACCCCTGTCGCACTGACGTCAGGAAAGAAAGCGACGACAACCGACGCCGGACCTAGACTTTGGAATTCGGCTGACCGAGGACCCGCCTGATGGCAGGAGAACCCATCTGTTATGACTGCAGCTATATTAGCACTCGAACATCTACACTTATGGTAGGTACAAAACTGTACTTTTCCCAGGGCCCTCTTCTCATTTCCAATTTACTGCTTTGCCCTTTGGTTTGCCCCCCCCCCCCCCCTCAAATATACCTCTTTTCTTCCCCCCAGAACAGGGAGCTGCAGACCTTCTGCTCAAAGACCTACTCCCCTCTAGCCTGTAGAGTAGATGCTTTCAACATCTCCTGTGAGGGGGAAGATGTTAGTGTTTCACTGTTGCAGTCATCACATTTGGGTTATCTGCCTGCAGGTAGCCCTCAGCTGGCCTGAATACAAGAGTCTTGGGATTTATGCGTCGGATGCTGTCACTTTTTCCATGACGTCAGGGGTATAAAACATGCAGCAAACGCCATTTCATCAGTCTTTCTTGCCTTGTGGTGCCCGAAACAGATGTTCGTGTTTCACTGTTGCAGTCCTAACAAATGTGTTATCCAGCTCCCAGTAGCCCTCAGTCGGCCAGAATACCAAAGGTAAGTAAAAATGACGGTTGTAAAGGACGTCAGGGTGTCAGATACAAAAGGAGGCAGCTGACGTCACTTCCTCAGTCTTCCTTGCCGTGGAGCCTGAAGCAGAAGCTTTTCACGACTAGTGCTGGTCGGCAGTTTACCTTTGGTTTCCGACTAAGAGTTGAAGTCTACTACAGCTAAGTACTCCATTGGGGATCCTCTTCTTGCCTCAACGAATGTCAAAAAAAGTTAATTGCCTTACCTGTGGAAAGCAGATTCCCCATAGAGATTTTCATTCCTATTGCATTATTTGTTTAGGCCTTGACCACGACGTTCCCAACTGTGATCTCTGTGCCTCCTTTAATCCGTGTACTATCCGTCTGGCGAAGATTTTGGCTAGGCATTTTGGAATTTAGCCTAAGTTCGTTGGTATGGCGTCCACTGGTATTCAGGCTTCAGATGTTCTGAAGAAACGCAAGGCATAAGGACTGCAACAGTCCTCTGAAAACTAAGTCCTCTGATGAGGTTAAGTTGGGCGTCAGTCAGGAGACGCCTTTGCAGTCCGCAGATGTACAACCGCAGGCCTTGATTGAGTACGAGTCTTTTAGGCCGTCAGCCTCAGCTTTGCCTTCCAGGTCGCCTCTTCTGCTGGAGCTGCTAAGCTGACTCCGGTGTCCGAGGCCTCAGTTTTGCATTCTGACAGCAAACTTCTTCCTTCAATCTCTGTGGCATCTTCAGAGGTTGCCAGGCCTCTCGAGTCCTTCAGGCTTGCAGGTTAATCTTCCATTTGTAAGCCTGTGAAAAGGCAGGCTCCAGCTTCATTCCCCTCAATCCCAAATGGTTAAAATGGCTAATGATTTGTTGACTGTTATTAGGGGTTCTCAGCCCCCCTCCTCTTAAAAGGAGTAGGGATGTTTCTCCTGAGGTTTTGTCCTGCTCAGGTTTTAATTCTTCCAGCATTTCTGCTGATGAGGAATTTTCAGGCTTTTTCTCCTTTTGAGGATTCAGATGCAGAGGAGTCCATTCCTTCGGCCTCTCCTCCAGAGGATTTCTCTCTTGGTGATACTTTAAATACCCTCAGAGAACATACATTTTAAATGGGAAAGTTAGGATTATCCCCAATCCAAGAAATGGATTAGGGAGTTTCTGGATCTCAGCATAAGCCTCTTGCTATTCCCCCTGTGTTGGAAGTTGTTAATGAGTTTCTGGAAACGTCTTTGTCTCCAAATTCGGTTCCTCCTGCTCCCAGGAAACCTGACTGGTACTACTGGGTCCCTGATTTTGTTTCAGGAATCTGTTGGCAGATACAGAGGTTATTTCTCAGGGCCCTAAAGGAGATAAGGCCACTGTTACCAGGAATCCTGTTCCCTCTGACAGGGAGTCTAGGCACCTAGGTGGGGCAAGAAGGTTTATACCTCTGTCACCAGAGCTATTAAAGCTACCAATCGTCTATTTCATATGCTGAAGTACCAGCAGCACACCTTGGAGGCTGTTAAGTCTAGGATAGCAAGTGTACCTCTTTTGGCAGAGAGTAAAGACATGCAGGATTTACTGAATTCTGCCAGTCTGGTCAATAAGCATTCTTTACGTTGTGGTTTTGACATCCTTGAGACCTCCAGCAGGGCTATGGCTGCTGGATCTGTTATTAGAAGGCACGTTTGGCTCTGAGAACAGCCTCTTCCAGAACCTGTCATGGCTAAGCTTTTGGTTGTACCTTTGCATAAAGACAGTCTTTTTGGCAGCAAAGCAGAGGAGGTACTTAAAAGAAGATTGAGGATAAGGCCAAGTCCATGCAAACTGAGGGTTTTCTGCAAGTTCAACCCCCTCGCTTTAGCAGGAATTACCCTTCCAAGAGTTGGACCTTTCCTGATAACAGCAGACAGAACCGTTCCAGGACTTGAGGTTACAAATCGTCTAGGGGGCTACCCCCTCAAAGGTCTAGGCGTTGGCAGACTTCCACTTCTAAAGGGGGAAGCTCCAAGCCTGCATAGCAATCAAAACACTCAATGACTTTTTACAACTTCTGCCTGATGTTCATCGTGCATACAGCTGCAGTCATAAGATGGGTTCTCCTGCCGTCAGGCGGGTCCTCGGTCGGCCGAATTCCAAAGTCTAGGTCTGGCGTCGGTTGTCGCTTCTTCCCTGACGTCAGTGTGACAGAGGTATAAAAGAACCAGCCAACACCATTTTCTTCAGTCTTTCTTGCCGCGCGGTGCCCGAAGCAGAAGCAGTTCACAAGTGCCGGTCGGCCAGCTTCTGAGATTACAAAAAAATTTGGAACCGAAGTCTTCTTAAAAGCCAAGTACCCCGTTGGGGAAACTTTTTCTTGCCTCAGACCGATGTCAGACAAAGTTAATAATTGTATTTCTTGTGGGAGGCAAATACCACATAAGGATTTCCATTCCCTCTGTATACCTTGTTTAGGCCCAGACCACGACGTCTTGGTCTGTCGCTTTTGTGCTACATTCAACAATCGCACTATTAAGCGTCGGGTGGAGTTCGCCCAGCATTATTTTGGAAAAGCGTTTAATTATACTATGTCGTCGGATACTCCGACTCCGGTTTTGTCTAAAAAACACAAAGACAAGGACCGACACTCTAGGTCCGTGGCCTCTACCGACACCACGCCAAAGCCGACTACTCATGGTCCGGTTCTCAGCGAGGCGCCTACACAGCCCCTGATTACCGACGACACATCTTTGGCGGTGTCTCCTGTACCCGAGGTCGCAGGCTCCTCGGCCCACACCCTGACTACAGATACCGAAGCCACGCTTGGCGTTGAAACACAGAATGTGGACAGGTCCACCTCCACTCAAGGTGTCTTCAGACCTTCCTCCTCTATCAAGGCTTTCACCAAGTCTAAAGCTACCATGCACCCTAAGAGACCAGCTACACAGTGCCCATCTCCAGGCCCCATGCCTAAGAAACAGATGCTTAAAATGGTTGAGGATTTAATTACTCTAATCAGAGGTTGTCAGCCACCTCCGGACAAAAGACCCAGAGTGGAGGAAGATTCCCTCTCCTCTGATCAGGGCTCCATTATTTCAGAGCACTCTGATTATCAGGAACAGTCTTACTCCCCTTTTGAAGACTCTGATGCAGAGGAATCTATTCCTTCTGTATCCCCCCCTGAGGATTACTCATTTGGTGAAACTCTGCATACCTTAAGGGAACACTTCCACTGGGAAGGCCAGGATTATTCAGATTCCAAGAAAAGGCTCAGGGAATTTCTTTTGTTACCCCAGCACAGGCCTCTGGCTATACCTCCTGTCCTGGACATCCTAGATGATGTTTACTCGGAGGCCTGCCTTAACCCGGACTCTCTTCCTCCAGCTCCAGTTAAGACTGACAGGTACTACAGGGTTTCTGACTCTCACCAATTTCTATACAAAAGCCATGCCGCTGACCTAGAAACCATCTCACAGGGGCCCAAGGGAGTTAAGGCCTCCATTGCCAAAAACCCAGTGCCTTCCGAGAGAGATTCCAGATCCTTAGAAAGGTGGGGAAAAAAGGTATACACCTCGGCTACCTTATCCATGAAGGCCTTAAACTGTCAGTTTCATATGCTAAAATACCAACAGTTTCTGTTATCTCAATTGAAAAGTAAAATGTCACAACCTGAACAACCAGACATGAAGGAGTTGCAGGATTTGATGCATAGTGCAGAACAAGTGGGTAAACATACCTTACAATGTGGTTTTGATGCTCTAGAGGCCTCATGTAGAGCTGCTGTTACAGGCTCAGTCATACGTAGGCATGCCTGGCTCAAGGAACAAGCCTTGCCTGATCATGTCAAAGCTAAATTACTAGACGCCCCTCTTCAAAAGGATGTACTATTTGGGGCAAATGCTGAGGAGGTATTACGGAAAATGGAGGAAAAGGCTAAATCAATGCAAACTGTGAAAGAAATTTCTGCAGGTTCAACCCCCACGTTTTAGTAGAAATTGGCCTTCCAAAAACTGGTCCTTTCCTGCCACAGACAGACCCCAAAGAGGCAGATACAGGCGCCCGAGGGGCAGGGGACAAACACAAGGCTCATACAGAGGCAGACAATGGCAAGCTCCTACACAAAGAGGTGGTGAGGACAACTCGCAATCTTTCAGAAAGCAAACCAATGACTTTCCCTTTGCATGCCAACCAGGTCTCAAATGGCAGCCCCTTAGGAGGAAAGCTGGGACTATTCTCAAAAAATTGGCATATTGTCACAAAGGACAAATGGATCCTGAATATTATAAACAGAGGCTACAAATTCCATTTTCATTCCCTTCCAAAAATGAAAGGCATGCCAAACCTGCCACACAATCAAAGGGCAGAGGCACAAAAGCAAATTTCAGATCTTATGAACATGAAAGCTATTCAAGAGGTACCTACACACGAACAAGGTCAAGGTTTTTATTCCAGGCTATTTCTGGTGCCAAGGAAGGGAAAAGATTGGAGACCTATTTTGGATCTGTCCATCCTAAACACATTCCTACTGCACCAAAATTCAAGATGCTCACTCTACAGCAACTTCTTCCCATGCTGGGCAAGGAGTCTTGGCTGGTAACATTGGACCTCAAGGAGGCATACCTGCATGTCCCAATCAGACAAAATTGCAGAAGATGCCTCAGATTTCTTGCAGGTTCAACCCATTATCAATTCTCTGCATTGCCCTTTGGTTTATCTACTGCGCCCAGAGTATTCACGAAATGCCTGGCATCAGTAATTGCCTACTGGAGGCTTCAAGGGATACAAATATACCCTTATTTGGACGACTGCCTGATCCAAGCGGACAGCAAGCACATTCTTCTGAAACATCTGGCTTATGTAATAGTTATTAAACTCTCTAGGATACATAGTCAACAAAGAGAAATCAAGACTAGTACCCTCTCAGAAGATAATTTTCCTGGGTGCCAATTTGGACACAAACACCCAGATGGCCTACCTCACACCAGAAAAGCAGGGGCAACTAATTCAATATTTCAGAACACTGGCAAATTGCACCAGGCTGACTGCAAGGAAAATCCTGCAGGCTCTGGGATTCATGGCATCTTGCATCTTACTAATCCCATGTGCAAAGCTGCATATGAGAAAACTGCAATGGTACCTAAAAAATATACGGTCTCAACACAGCCACAGTTTGGAAACAATAATACCACTAATTCCATGTCTGCAAAAGGAATTTCTGTGGTGGGCTCAAGCATGCCAAACAAACACAGGTCTTCCATTCAGCAAGCCTCAAGCAAATCAAGTCATCACAACAGACGCCTCGGACTACGCCTGGGGGGCGCACATGACAGACCGGTGCATTCAGGGCAAATGGACCCAAAAAGAAAAGCACCTTCACATCAATCAAAAATAAATGCTAGCAGTGATAAATGCTATTACAGCTTTCAAGGACCTTCTACAACCAGGTCAACTATTGATGAGAACAGACAACACCACAGTTATGTGGTACATAAACAAGCGGGGAGGAACACATTCTTATCCCCTATGCAGACTGGCCATGTCACTTTGGAACATGGCCATGGACTTGCAAATGGAACTACAAGCACAGTACTTGCCAGGCAAGGAAAACACGCTGGCAGACAACCTAAGCAGGAATATGACAGATCCACACGAATGGAAGTTGCATCCAAAAGTTTTTACAGAAATAATCCAAGAATGGGGAAGGCCAGACATAGATCTCTCTGCCTCCCACAAAAATCATCAATTGACAAAATTCTGCTCAAGGATCTTCCATCCAAAGGCCTAGAGAGTGGACACTCTCTCTTTCAGTTGGACATCAATGACAGTTTATGCCTTCCCACCTCTTCCTCTGCTGCCCAAAGTCCTATTGAAGACCAGAGCAGACAGACCAAAGATGATCCTCATTGCTCCAGACTGGCCAAGGCAACACTGGTACCCACTCCTGAGGAGCCTGACCCATTCCCCACCATGGACCCTGCCTCTAATACCTCTTCTTCTGACACAGCACAGCTTCAAAACTCTTCACAGTCAGCTGAAAACACTCAATCTAGCCGCATGGAAGATTCCTTAGCATCGCAGCAGGCCCTGCTCTCCAAGGAGGTGCAGGATGTCATTTTGGAGGCCAGAAGGCCATCAACTAGAAAAGCTTACTCTGCAAAATGGAAACGTTTTTGTGTTTGGAATGAGAAAAAGGGCCAGTGCCCTGGAAAGCTGAATTTACCTCAAATACTACAATATTTGGCTGAATTGCTAAGCAGTGGACTTTCGTTCTCCTCCATCAAAATCCATGCCTCAGCCATTTCTGCAGAATACAACACTGATCCACCTTTATTCTCTCACCCTCTAAGACAGTTCCTCAGAGGGGCTAAGAATTTAAGACCTCCAAGAAAACAACCAATACCTGCTTGGGATCTTAATTTCATTCTGGAAAAACTGACTTTGCCTCCTTTTGCGCCAGCTGCCTCATCAGATTTACAATATTTGTCCTGGAAAACAGCTTTCCTTCTGGCTATCACTTCAGCTCGTAGAGTTTCAGAACTACAGGCTCTTATGGCTGTCTAGCCTTTTATCATCTTCCATCAGGACAGAGTTTCATTACGTACCAACCCGTCCTTTATGCCTAAAGTGGTATCCAGGGTAGCTTTAAATCAGGCCATACATTTACCTACTTTTTATCCTAATTCTCAAAACAAAGGGGAGAGATTACTGCATTCCTCTGACCTCCACAGACAACTGCGTTATTTGGACAGAACAAAGCCTTTCAGAAAATCAGAACAGCTTTTTGTGGCCTATGCGGTAGGAGCTCAAGGGAAAGTCAATATCCAAACAGACAATCTCAAAATGGATAGCCCACTGCGTACGCTTTTGCTATTCCTTTCATGGCAAAACTGTACCTACAGGCATTGGAACTCATTCTACCAGGGCCACAGCCACCTCTGCAGCCTTCCTCAGAGGAGTTCCTACCAAGGATATTTTAGAAGCAGCCACTTGGAGTTCTGTGCATACCTTCTCTAAGCACTACAACCTACCATTATACTCCAAATCTAGAGCAGGCTTTGCCACTGCAGTCTTGCAGGGCATTTTGGCTCCTCCTAGCTCCACCTAGTGCCTACCACCCCTTTCTTAGCTTTGGGATTCTACCCATCTGTTATGACTGCAGCTGTATGCACGATGAACATAGTACAGTTTTGTACCTACCATAAATGTTAGAGTGCTAATACAGCTGCAGTCCAGGTTTCCCTCCCTCCTTCCCCTCTAGGGGTCTTCTTTTATGGTGTATTTGCTTGCAACTACTGGTCTTTGATTATATTGCATTGCATTATTACATAATTTTATATATTGCCTTCTTTCTGGGGGCACCTGACATCTGAGGCAAGAAAAACTGAAGAAAATGGCATTGGCTGGTTCTTTTATACCCCTGTCGCACTGACGTCAGGGAAGAAGCGACAACAGACGCCGGACCTAGACTTTGGAATTCGGCCGACCGAGGACCCGCCTGATGGCAGGAGAACCCATCTGTTATGACTGCAGCTGTATTAGCACCCGAACATCTACATTTATGGTAGGTACAAAACTGTACTTTCTTACTTGCCGGGAGAGTCCTTTGGGGGAAGGTGGCCCTCTTTGCAGATGTCTGGGCCACTGTCAGACAAGAAATGGGTACTCAAAACAGTGTCCCTAGGGCACAAGTTTTCTTTCAGCACCTTTCCAGCTCCCAAGGGCTTCCCGGACGTTCCTCCAAACCAAAGGGCAGAAGTAGAAAAACAAGTTTTGTCTGTCTCATCTGGGAGCAATAAAATCAGTTCCTGCTCAGCAGGTAGGCCAGGATTTTTATTCCAGGCTTTTCCTAGTTCCAAAAAAAGAAGGCACCTGGCGTCCTATCTTGGATCTTTCCATTCTGAATTCTTTTCTAGTAATTCCAAAGTTCAAAATGTTCACTCTGTATCAGTTGCTAACACTGCTAGAAAAGGATTCATGGCTGGTAACCTTGGATCTCAGAGGCTTATCTGCACATTCCTATCAGGGAAAGTTGCAGGCAGTACCTTCGTTTCAGAGAGGGCAAGCAACATTACCAATTCTCTGTGCTGTCCTTTGGCTTATCTACTGCTCCCAGTCTCTTCACAAAGTGCCTGGCCCCAGTCATTGCTTTTTGCAGGCAGAATAAAATTCAGATTTACCCATACTTGGACGACTGATACAAGAAAGTTCACAGGAACAGCTATTAAAGATCTGGATTTCGTAAAGACTCTTCTCTCTTCCCTGGGTTGCACACTCAATGTGGAAAAATCAAAAATGGTACCATCTAAGGAGATAACCTTCCTGGAAGCAAGTCTGAGCACAGTCGTCCAGATGATGCATCTCACCCAGGAGAAGCAGACAAACTCCTTCAGTTTACAAGGATTTGGCAAGCCTGTCCCAGCTCCCTGCAAGAAAATACCTGCAAGCTGTGGGATTCATGGCATCTTGTATTCTCATGATTCCATATGCAAGACTGCATACGAGGAAATTGCAATGGTACCTCAAGCACATTTGGTGTCAACACACACAGGACCCTGGATATGATGATTCTTCTGCTTCCATCTCTGCAGGCGGAGTTTCTATGGTGGGCAACAAGCCTGTCTTCAAAACAAAGGCATGCCTTTTCGGACACATCCTGCCACTCAGGTTCTGACTACAGACTCATCGGACTACGCCTGGGGAGCACACCTGGATGGCAGATGCATACAGGGATGATAGAACGCCCAACAGATCCACCTGCACATAAATCTAAAGGAATTGATGGCAGTTCAGCAGGCCTTACTAGCTTTCAAGCATCTTATTTCTCCAGGGACCCTGCTGGTCAGGGCAGACAACACCACGGTCATGTGGTAAATCAACAAGCAGGGAGGGGGCTCACTCTTATCCCATGTGCAGGCAAAGCATGAATCTTTGGTCCATGGCAGCATCCCTGGACCTCCATCTCCTAGCTCAGTTGAGCAGGCAAACTCTGGATCCTCATGAGTGACAGCTGAACAGAGCAGTCTTTTCCAGCATCATTCAACGTTGGGGGCACTCCTCAGGAGGATCTTTTCTCCTCCCCAGACAACCATCTGCTATCTCTTCCACCAGACAGCAGCACAGCAGAGCCTGGAAAGCGGATGCAATGTCTTTCTGTTGGACGTTGCTATCAGTGTATGCCTTACCCCCTCTTCCTCTTCTTCCCAGAGTATTAGTGAAGATCAGGGACGAATGTCCAAGGACTGTGGTCATAGCTCCGGACTGGCCCAGGCAGCATTGGTATCAACTGCTTCACAGTCTCTCTCATCTTCTTCTTTGGCATCTTCTCTGAAGGCAGATCTTTTGGTTCAGGAAAGGGGAAACATTCTACATCCTCATCTTCAGTCTCTCCATTTGGCAGCATGGCTCATTGTATGATTCCTTCCCTTTCCGAACAGGTGGTTGATGTGCTGAGGGAGGCCAGGAGGCCTAGCACTAGGAAATCCAATGCTGGCAAATGGGAAAGGTTCTCTCACTGGATGCAGGCTAGAGGGGGAGTCTGCTTCTCTACCTATCCTTCCTCTGATCCTGGAATACCTGGCTGATTTGCTTCAGGGTGGTCTTTTTTTCCTCTATCAATATCCATGCTTCAGCCATCTCTGCTCATTGTTCTCTTGAACAGCCCATTTTCTCTCATCCCCTGATGAAAATGTTTCTCAGAGGTGTTTGCAATTTAAAACCTCCCAGAAGAGCTCCTACTCAAGCCTGGGATCGTAATTTTGTTATGGAGAAACTCACTCTTCCTCCTTTTGAGCCAGCTGCCTCTACAGATTTAAAGTTTCTCTTGGAAGACTGCCTTCCTCTTGGCTATGACTTCAGCAAGGAGGGTTTCGGAGCTGCAGACTTTGGCCGTGGAGCCTTTTCTTATTTTCCATGCTGATAGGGTCTCGCTGAGGACTAATCCCTCCTTTATGCCTAAGGTGGTTTCCAGCCTGACTCTTAATCAGTCCATACACCTTCCTACCTTCTTTCCTAATCCTCACAAAAGAGGTGAAAGGATCCTACATTTTCTTGATGTGCACAGACAGCTCAGGTTTTACCTTGGTAGGACTAAGGACCTTTGGAATCAGCATAGTTATTGGTCAGTTTTGCCCCTGGAGCCCAGGGCAAGGCTATTTCTAAACAAACCATTTCTAAATGGATTGCTCATTGCATTACCTTTTGTTCCTTTCATGGCAAAGCTCTGCCTCTAGGGTTAGGACCCACACTACTAGTCTCTTCCATTTCTGCAGCCTTTCTAAGGGGTATCCCTACTTAGACATTTTGGAGGCTGCCACATGGTCTTCTGTTTACACTTTCACAAAGCATTGTAATTTGCCTCTGTTTTCCAGAGCCAGGGCAGGGTTTGCCACTGCGGTGTTGCAGGGCATGATCGCCAACGCTTGTCCAACCCTTGATGCTGTTGGTTCCTCCCCCTTTTTTCTCTGGGCTTTGATAATCAACCCATTTGTTAGGACTGCAGCAGTGAAACACGATCATAGTACAGTTGTATACTCTTGCCATAAATGTAGATGTTGAGTGTATTCACTGTTTCAGTCCTGGATTCCCTCCCTCCTTCCCCCTTTTTGTGGTCCTCTCCTGTTCTCTTTTCCTGAGGTACAGGCTTAATTTGTCAAGTTGGTTTTTGGTTTAAGCCTTATTTTCTGGAGGCTCCTGACTGTTATGCCAAGAAAGACTGAGGAAGTGACATCGGCTGTTTCCTTTTCTATCGGATTCCCAAACATTCTTTACAACCGACCATATTTTTACTTGGCCCTCATTCGGCCAGAATAATAAGGTATTGGGAGCCAGATAGCCCATTTGTGAGGACTGCAACAGTGAATACACTCACATCTACATTTATGGTAAGTTTACACAACTGTACTTTCGCAAGTGCCAGTTGGCCGCCTCCTGAAATTTTTGTTTTTCGCATTTCAGACCTGAAGTCTTCTAAAAGAGAAGTACCCTGTTGGGGATACTTTATCTTGCTCTAAACAATGTCAGAAAAAAAATAATTGTCTTGCCTGTAGAAAGCAAATACCTCAGATTTTCATTCTTACTGCATCACCTGTTTAGGCCCAGACCAATGACTTCCCTCACTGTGGGATGTTCTTTGTGTTTCACTGTTGCAGTCATTACATTTGGGGTTATCTGCTTGCAGGTAGCCCTCAGCCGGCCTGATTATCTAAGTCTTGGGTCCTGCGTCGGTTGCTGTCTCTTCTTCCATGATATCAGGTAGTCGGGAGTATAAAGCATGCAGCTGATGCCATTACATCTTGCTGTGTGGTGCCCGAAGCAGAAGCAGTTCGCAAGTGCCGGTCAGCAAACTCCTGAAATTTTCGTTTTCGTGTTTCAGAACCGAAGTCTTCAAAAAAGCTAAGTACCCCATTGGGGATCCTTTTTCTTGCTCTAAACTGATGTCAGTAAAATTAACCATTGTATTACTTGTGGAAAGCAAATACCTCAAAGATTTTCATTCGTACTGCATTCCTTGCTTAGGGCCAGACCACTATGTCCCTCGCTGTCGGTTTTGTGCCTTATTCAGTCCTTGAACTATTCGTCGTCTGTTCATTTTTGCATCAAACTATTTCGGTATTCTGTTTAATTATCCAGAAATGGCTTCAGTAAGCCATCCGACTACAGACATTTCAAAAAAACATAAAGATAAAGACAGAGACGGGCCACATAGGTCCAAAGCTGCTGACAAAGCTTCCGTTAAACTAGTTGCCAGTTCGCTGGTACTCTGTGAGGTGCTTTTGCAGCCCCTGATACCCACTACTTCAGATTCGAAGGCCTCTACTGAGACCTATTCAGAATGACGTGAGATGCTTCTTCGACTATGTAACCTGCGGATGTTTCTACCTTGGATGGGTCCAGAGCCGCTGTATAGGCACCGGTTTCTGAGGGTGTATTCAGGCCCACTGACTTGCATGTCAAACCGATGCCGCCTTCTTCAAGGCCCAAAACTCTAGCCACACCTAGAAAACAGACATCCAAACTGCATGGTCAGGCCCATATGCCTAAAAACAAATAAGAATGGCTAAAAACCTTATTACTCTAATTAGGGGAAGCCAGCCTTCTTTCTCTGTCTGAGACCTAGAACTGATTTTCCTTCTGTTTCTTCGGATCAGGATTCTGAAATTACTGTTTCTTTTGATGACCAGGATTTGCCCTTATCTACCTATGAGGATTTTGATGCAGAGGACTCCATACCCTCTGCTTCCCCTCCAGAAGATTTCTCTCTTGGTGAAACTTTGCACACTCTTAGGGAGCATTTCCACTGGGAAAGCCAGGATTACTCTGACTCCAAAAAGAGGCTTTGGGAATTCCTACTCCTACCTCAACACAGGCCTTTAGCTATTCCTCCTGTACTGGATATTGTAGATGATGCCTTCATGGAATCTAGTCTGGCCCCAGACACTTTACCTCCTGCTCCCAGGAAACCTGTCGGGTATTAGAGTACATGACTCTCACAAGTTCCTTTTTAAAAATCCTACTACGGACCCAAAGACATTAAGGCGGCTACTGCCAAAAACCCTACCCCCTCTGATGGAGATTCCAGGGCCCTGGACAGGTAGGGTAAGAAGGTATACACTTCTGCTACTTTGGCAGTTTAAGGCCCTAATGGCCAGATGTTCATAGTGTTTCACTGCTGCAGTCATTACACTTGGGTTATCCTGCCGTCAGGCGGGCCCACAGTCTGCCTGAGTTCCAAAGTCTTGGTCTGGCGTCGGTTGCTGTCGCCTCTTCCCTGACAGTGTGCCAGGGGTATACAAGAAGCAGCCGACGCCATTTTCTTCAGTCTTTCTTGCCATGCGGTGCCCGAAGCAAAAGCAGTTTGCGAGTGCTGGTCGGCAGACTCCCGAGATTTCAAATCCGATTTCAGAACCAAAGTCTTCAGTAAAGCTAAGTACCCCGTTGGGGAAATTTTTTCTTGCCTCAGACCGATGTCAGAAAAAGTTAATTGTATTTCTTGAGGGAAGCAAATACCTCATAAGGATTTTCATTCTTACTGTATTCCATGCCTAGGCCAAGATCACAACGTCACTAGTCTGTTTTGTGCTACATTTAACAAACGCACTATTAAATGTCTGTTTGATTTTGCTCGCCATTACTTTGGGCGAAGGTTTAATTACACAATGCCGTTGGAACAACCGATGACCGTAGTGCATAAAAAGCGCAAAGATAAAGATAAGTAAAGGCATCCGAGGCCCAAAACTGACGACAAAGCCTCTTCTAGGCCAGTCGCCGGTTTTCAGTGAGGTGATTTCGCAGCCCCTGACACCCGCTACCTCAGAGCCACAGGCCATGTCAGACTCCCACATGGAGGTGCCTAGGCCCCTGGAGCCTCAAGGTGTTGGGCTAACGGATATTAACCCTTCATAATGGGTCTGGAGCCGCTGAGCAGGCATCTGCTTCTGAGGGTGTTTTCAGGCCTACTCAACTTACCATTACAACTACAGCCAAGACCAAGCCTACACTAAAGACAAAGAAACAAGTACAGCATTCACCTGGACAGGCCTCCATGCCTAAACAGATGTTCAAGATGGCCGAAGACTTGATAACTCTGATCAGGGGTTCCCATCCCCCTCCTGATAAAAGGCCTAGGCAGGATACAGACCGATTCCTCTGACCAGGTTTCAATATATTCTGATTCCTTTTCAGACCAGGGATACCCCCCCCCCCCCCAATGAGGATTATGATGCTGAATAAATCCATTCCTTCAGCCTCTCCTCCTGATGATTACTCTTTTGGGGAAACTTTACATACCATGAGGGAGCATTTCCATTGGGAGGGCCGGGATTACTCAGAATCCAAGAAAAGGCTCAGAGACTTTCTTTTGCTGCTTCAGCACAGGCCCCTTGCTATTCCGCCAGGGTTGGACATTGTGGATGATGTGTTTTCTGAATCTAGTTTAAACCCTGATTCTTTACTCCCAGCTCCAGTCAAGCCAGACAGATAAGAGTCCCTGACTCTCACAAATTTATTTATAAAATCCCTGTTGCAGACCCAGAAACTATTTCCCAGGGTCCCAAAGGGGTTAAGGCTTCCACAACTAAGAATCCAATTCCCTCGGATAGGGACTCTAGAGCATTAGACAGCTGAGGAAAGAAAGTTTACACCTCTGTAACTTTAGCAGTGAGAGCTCTGAATTGCCAGTTTCACATGCTTAAATATCAACAATATTTACTGTCTCAATTAAAACAGAAAATGAGTATAAATGCAGAACGACCTGACTATAAAGAAATGCAGGATTTATTGCATGCAGCTGAGCAAGTGGGAAAGTATACTTTGCAATGTGGTTTTGATTCATTAGAAGCTTCTTGTAGAGCAGCAATTACAGGATCTGTGATTTGAAGGCATGCTTGGTTAAAAGACCAAAGTTTACCAGATCATGTTAAGGCAAAATTATTGGATGCTCCTTTGCAGCAAGATAATTTATTTGGTATTAAGGCAGAAGAGGTATTAAAGAAAATGGAGGATAAGGCAAAATCTGTGCAAACAGTAAAGGATTTCTTACAGGTACAGCCACCACGATTTAGCAGAAATTGGCCTACTAAGACCTTGGTCCTTTCCAGTGTCAGGCTACAAAGAGGCAGATACAGATGCCCAAGAGGCAGATCTCAGCCACAAGGTTCTTACAGACCAAATCCAAAACAAGGTGAGGATAACTCACAACCTTACAGGAAATGGTCCCAATGACTTCCCCCTTCCAATGCCAAACTCGTACCTTTTGGCAGTTCCCTTGGGGGGGGGGGACTAGCACTTTTTTCTCAAAACTGGCAAGCAATCAGCCAAGACAAATGGGTGCTGAATATTGTCTCAAGGTTACAGGTTCCACTTTCACACCTTTCCAAGGCTAAAATGAATGCCAGACCTGCCACAAAATCAATGGGCAGAGGCACAAAAACAGCAGCTCTCATGGACATGAGAGCTATTCAAAAAAGTACCACAGCAGGAAAAAGGACAAGGATTTTACTCAAGACTCTTCCTGGTACCCAGAAAGGACAAAGCCTGGAAACCCATTCTGGACCTTTCCACTCTCAATACTTACCTGGATGTTCCAAAATTCAAAATGCTGACACTACAACAGCTCATTCCCATGTTGGGCAAGAAAGCTTGGCTTGTTACTTTGGGACCTCAGAGGCATACCTGCATGTCCCTATCAGACAATTGCAGAAGATACCTCAGATTCATAGCTGGTTCAATGCACTACCAATTCTCTGCACTGCCCTTTGGCTTATCTACTGCGCCCAGGGTCTTTACCAAGTGGCTGGCACCAGTAATTGCATTTTGCAGACAAAAGAATCCAAATATATCCATATCTGGATGACTGCCTGATTCAAGCAGAGAGCAAGGACATTCTTCTACAGCATCTGGCGTTCGTAAAAAGATTAAGTTGCCTAGGGTACACAGTAAACGAAAAGAAATCAAAACTAGTGCCCTCACGAGATGATATTCCTGGATGCCATCTTAAATACAACGGCCCAGATGGCTTACCTCACGCCAGACAAACAGGGACAACTGACTCAGTATTTTCAATTGATGGCAACAAAGTCCCAACTCCCTGCAAGAAAAATTCTGCAGGCTTTGGGATTCATGGCATCTTGCATTCTACTAATTCCATATGCAAGACTGCATATGAGGAAATTACAATGGTACCTAAAGTGTTTGGTCTCAACATTCTCACAGCTTGGAGACAGTAACGCCTCTAATTCCCTGCCTACAACAGGAGTTTTGATGGGCAAAGGCATGTCACCTCAACAAGGGGTCAGCCTTTCACTCTTCCCACAGCCAGGCAGACTATAATAAACTCCTCTGATTACGCCTGGAGCACACATGGGAGGAAAATGTATTCAGGGCAAATGGACCACAGAACAAATGCCTCTTCACATCAATCAAAAAATATGCTGGCTGTACAAAATGCCCTAACAGCTTTCAAGGACCTTATGCATCCAGGACAATTAAGGACAGACAACACCACAGTGATATGGTACATAAGCAAGGGGGCACTCATTCTTACCCCCTATGCAGGCAAGCCATGACCTTGTGGGACACTGCTATAACTTAAGTTCATCTGCAAGCACAATTCCTGCCAGGAACGATAAATACTCTGGCAGATGTCCTACGCAGAAACCTCCTGGATCCTCGCGAGTGGAAATCCACAAGTTTTCAGCATGATAATGCAAAAATGAGGGGTGCCCGGACATAGATCTCTGCCTCCCCGCTGAATTGCCAACTACAAAAATTCTGCACAAGAACTTATCACACACAAGCATGGAAAGTGGATGCTCTTTCGTTCAGCTGGAAAAGCCTAAGCATTTATGCCTTCCCACCACTGCCTCTCCTTTCAAAGGTACTTCTAAAAGCCAGACAAGACAAACCACAGATGATTCTGATTGCTCCAGACTGGCCACGCCAGCACTGGTACCCAATCTTAAAGAACTTAGCTCAAGGCCCACCTTGGATTTTGCCACAGATTCCACACCTTCTGACTCAGCAAAACAATCATATACTGCACAGTTAGCTCAAAACTTTAAACCTGGCTGCATGGCAGATTGTTTAGCCAAACAGACAACTTCTCTCTCTAAAGCTGTTATGGATGTCATTTTGGAGGCCAGGAGGCTTAGCACCAGGAAATCTTATTCGGAAAAATGGAAGATTCTGTGCCTGGAACCAGGCTCAAAATCTTGATTCTCTGGTCCCTAACATTCCTCCGATACTACAATACTTGACTGAGATGCTGGACAACGGACTATCCTTCTCATCCATTAAGATTCATGCTTCTGCCATCTCTGCTCATTACAACTCAGATCCTCCTATTTTTTCTCACCCTTTGCTAAAGCAGTACCTCAGAGGGGCTAAAAACATAAGACCACCTCGGAGAGCACAAACACCAACTTGGGACCTCTATTTCGTTTTGAAAAAGCTCACTTTGCCTCCTTTTGAACCAGCCAATTCAGCAGAGTTAAAATATATATCATGGAAAACTGCTCTGCTTCTGGCAATAACCTCAGCACGAAGAGTCTCAGAACTGCAGGCACTAATGGCAGTGGAGCCCTTTATCATTTTCTACCAAGACAGGGTTTCTTTAAGAACAAACCCTTCCTTTATGCCTAAGGTGGTTTCCAGTGTGGCTCTTAACCAATCTATTCACTTGCCAACATTTTTATCCAAATCCCCAAAATAAAGGGGAGAGACTTCTACATTCCTCGGACATACACAGGCAATTGCGCTTCTACTTGGACAAGACAAAAACTATCAGAAAATCTGAAAAATTATTTGCATCATATGTTGCAGGATCACAGGGAAAGGCAATTTCAAAGCAGACCATTTCAAAGTAGATAGGACACTGTATCCAGCTCTACACACAAAATCGGAAACCTGTACCTAGTAATATTAGACCACATTCCACCAGGGGAACTGCCACTTCTACTGCCTTCCTTAGAGGAGTACCTACCAAAGATATCTTGGAAGCTGCAACTTGGAGTTCAGTGCACACCTTTACCAAACATTACCATTTGCCTCTTTAGTCTAGATCCAGAGCTGGCTTTGCCACTGCAGTGCTGCAGTGCCTCATAGCCACACCAAATCCTCTATAGAGCCAGCCACCCAAACTCAGCTTTGGGATTCTACCCAAGTGTAATGACTGCAGCAGTGAAACACGATGAACATAGTACAGTTTTGTACCTACCATAAATGTAGATGTTAGTGTCTTCACTGCTGCAGTCCAGGTTACCCACCCGCCAGCCCCTCTTTCTTATCTGGGACTAACTTGTACTACCTTTGTGGTGTATTTGCTGATTAATGAAGGTTTTATTTTTACTTTTATATGTTTTGTTAGCAATGTGTATTGCCTACCATTTTTGGGGGCACCTGACATCTGGGGCAAGAAAAACTGAAGAAAATGGCGTCTGCTGCTTCTGAAGAGGCGACAGCAACCGACGCCGGACCAAGACTTTGGAACTCAGGCCGACTGCGGGCCCGCCTGACGGCAGGATAACCCAAATGTAATGACTGCAGCTGTGAAGACACTCTAACATCTACATTTATGGTAGGTACAAAACTGTACTTTTCTTATGTTAAAGTATCAGCCGCATATTAGTGGATTACTTGAACAGAAAAGATGTTGATTCCTGACTGCTGAAAATAATTACATGATTTAATGCATTCTGGTAAACATACTTTGCATTGTGGTTTTGACTACTTAGAGGCATCTTGCAGGGCTGCTGTCACTGGGTCTGTTCTTATAAGGCAAGCTTGGCTTAAGGAGCAAACTTTGCCAGATCATATTAAAGCTTAATTACTGGATGCCCCCTTAAACCAAGACCGCCTGTTTGGCACCAAAGCAGACGTAGTACTTAGAACGATGGAGGAAAAAGCTAAATCTATGCAAACTGTTAGATTTCCTGCAAGTACAGCCTCCCAGATTTAGTAGGTATTGGCCTAAGAATTGGTCCTTTCCTGCCTCTTCCAGGCCTTCTCAATCCAAACCCAGAATCAGCAGACCACCTAGGCTACACAGGCCTAAGCAGTGGGGGGCTCCCACTTCCAAAGCTGGAATTAGTAAGACAACCTCCTATGGTAAACTGTCACAGTGACTTAGCCTTAAACCTTCCAAGCCCTGCTCAACTGACTGCTCCTTTAGGGGGAAAGATCGCCCTGCATAGAAAAAACTGGGAACTCATTACCCAAGACAAATGGGTTTTATAGTTTTCCAAAGATTTTTTTTGTCTTTCGGCTTTTCCCAGTTAGGGGTCGCCACAGCAGAACTCTGGTCCGCTAAAGATTGGTAATGGATTTTTACATACCAGGTTTCCAGCCCTGACGCACAACCTTCAACGAAGGCACGCCCCATTCACTTATGCCTCCACACAGAAGACGCTCTAGCTGAGAATCTAACGGGACAACGTCTTGCTATGAGGCAACACTAGATATAGATTCCAATTCCGCACCTTACCAACCCCAAACAGTTGGCCAGACCTACCCCCAAATCAGTGGGCAGAGGCTCAACAGCAGGTTCTCTTTCTTTTTTCAGCCTGTCCCAGCAGAAGAATGGGGGCAAGGTTTTTTACTCTAGACTTTTCCTGGTACCTAGAAAAGACCACTCCTGGCGTCCTATCCTGGACCTGTCTATAAAAATGAATAAAATGAGCACAGGCTGGATCAGGCACACAAACCACAAGGATTTATTGAGATGAGCATTTTCGTCATGTATACATCACCAAACTTCAGACAAATGAAAATACCATCATTACTTGGATACTAGCAGCTGATACAGACACACTTATAGAAAGCACACACACCTAATTCATCTTTAAAAAGACATTGCAACAATTAAAATCTGGAAACTTATCCGTTAAACACTCTTCTACATTACTCAACCGGGAAATAAAACTGATTTACAAATTTGATGGTATGTGAGAAATTTAAACTTGACATATCTGCATTGAAATTGTCATTTCTAATAGTAATGTTGACAATGTTGGAAGTGTTAGGATGCCTAGTACATATAACCCTGAGGTACATCCAGTTCTACGGGCATTTGAATCTGCTTGTGAAATAGATTTTCGACATTATTTAAATTGTAATGAGATGGGTCATAACCTAATACCTGAAGAGAATGTTATCTTGACAGAGCTTAAACAATATGTAGACTTAAGATTTATGTAACCGGACAAAGGGGAAGGAATTATGACTAGGGATGATTTATATGCAAAAAATGTTTAATGTGTTATACAGTGATACTTAACTGTGAGGCGTCAATAAATGAGGTCAACATTTCCTGCAGTAGGATAGATTGGGAATTAATTGACGTGGTGACGCAAGGTCAAATAGAGATGGATGAATATAATTACATGATGACTGAACATCCCAAAACCCCTTCAATTTTCGGAATTCCGAAAATTCATAAGGACTTGACCCCCCACCACCACCACCATTACGCCCTATAGTTGATTCTGGGTGGTCCAAGACAAGCTATATAGCTAAATACTTGGACATGAAGCTCAAGCAGGGATTGTCAGGGGTGTCTCATATTTGTCGTGATTCCTGGCAATTTTTGGGTATGTGCAATAGGTTAGATCAGTTTGGGGAAGGTATCTTTCTAACAATAAATGTGAAAGATTTGTACAGTTGTAGTCCCCATGAGACCGTATTAGATTGGTTTTCTGAATTTTTGTTGGGAGAATTAGGATTGGATTAGGATGCAGTTATTGTATACACACAACTCATGGAAATTGTATTAAATAATTACATTTTCTTTGAAGGCCACTATTTCAAACAAGTGGAGGGTGTGGCCATGGGGTCAGCATGTGGCCCCTTATTTGCCAATATTGTGATGGCCTGGTGGGAGAAAACTATATTCCCATCTCCTTTTTACAAACATATGTCCTTATATGTCTGATATTTGGATGATTTGTTTGTAGCATAGAACGGGCGTTGTGATCTGATTTCTAGTTATCTGGAATATAGCAATATGAGTACTGAATATTTGAAGTTCGCATATGAATATGACAGTAACAAAATTTCTTATTTGGATGTGACTAAGAAGCATGAAGGGGGCGTAAAGACTACTGTTTTCAGGAAACCTTCTTATTCCAACAGTGTTTTGCACTTTACCAGTAATCACCCTTTACATGTATAAAGGGGGATTATTAAAGGGCAATAAGTCAGAGCTGCCCGAATGGTCTGAGCACGAAGACTTGGATGAATGTGTAAAGATGACTTATGTTTAGGGAGAGAGGTTACCCATCTAGGTTGATTGACAATATCAAGAGGGAAGTTGTTTTCAAGCGGCAAACGTGGGTATACAAACCTATTTTGAATATGAATAGAAATGTTACTGAACATGAAGTTATTCATGTAATAGAATCTCGGGTACATGTACAAGGGACAGCTAACAAGGATATGCCTGGATCTAGCACTAATAATTGCAGGGACAGCATAACACAAATAACAGTAATATAGTACCAGGACAGGGTAACCTTTTTTTGTCCTTTTGTTACTGTCTTTTCTAGGGCTATGACTATCATTCAGGACATTGTCAGAAAAAAACTATATTTTACAAGAAAATGTGGTTAATTCCCTGGGGGATTGTCCAAATTTGGTGTACAGGAAAGGCCAGAATTTAAAAGGAATTCTGGAGAGAAGTGATAAGTGCAGGATTCAGGGCAAAGTGACAGCCTGTAA
The DNA here is from genome assembly GCF_019279795.1 of Protopterus annectens. NCBI lineage: Eukaryota > Metazoa > Chordata > Ceratodontiformes > Protopteridae > Protopterus > Protopterus annectens. Next base: position 206,780,361 of record NC_056729.1, read on the forward strand.
TATGTGCTCACAATGTAATCACATTTTGCTTACAACTCTCGTTCCAGTGGGTGATAAAAGGATTAAATATAAAGGGAAAATAAAACTGCAGTTCCCAAGCAGTGGTTTATCTGGTTCAGTGTAAGGAGTGCCCGGCGTTTTACATAGGTAAAACGCAATGTAAGTTGGCACAGAGGATATATGAGCACACTAGACAGGCCAACGAAAAGAATACATTATATAGGCATATTAAAATTCACCCTCAAGTCTTGGAGCAGGTGAAACACCACAGTAAGGGAGGACCCTGGAAGGTTTATTTAGAGACCAGGGAAACATGGCAGATTTCACTAATGCTAGTTGCCCCCCTGGTTTAAATGAACTAGTATCTATTAAAAGTTCATTAAAGTTAAAAGTTTGACAGATGAAATTATTTAGGTTGTACAAGTTCCTTTTTATGCATATATTAAGTGTTTTTATGAAAGCATATTTATTAACTGTGAATAAATTTGAGTAATGTATAAGACTTTAGTGTTTAACGAATCAGTTTCCAGATTTTAATGGTTGCAATATCTTTTTAAAGATTAATTAGGTGTGTGTTCTTTCTATAGGTGTGTCTATCAGCTGCTAGTATATGAAAAGTTGTCTGTCGGCTTTTCCCGGTTAGGGGTCGCCACAGTGTAACTCAGGTCTGCTAATGATTGGTAGTTGATTTTTACATGCAGAGTTACCAGCCCTGATGCACAACCTTCAACGAAGGTATGCCCATTCACGCATGTCTCCACGCAGAAGACACACTAGCTGAGAATCGAACCGGACAGCGTCTTACTGTGAGGCGACAACGCTACCGCAGCACCACCACTGCGCTGCTAGTATATGAAAAGTAATGATGGTAGTGTCAGTTGTCTGAAGTCTGGTAATGTACACCAGACAAAAGTGCTCATCTCCAAAATTACTTGTGGTTTGCATGCCTGATCCAGCCTGTGTTCATTTTATTCATTTTTTTAGTTTGTGTGTTTTGTGGTTTTACTGGACCTGTCTATCCTAAACACCTTTTTGGTAATCCCAAAATTCAGAATGCATCAGCTGCTTCCCGTGTTAGGCAAAAATGCCTGGTGGCAACATTGGACTTAAAGGAAGCCTACCTGCACATCCCAATAAGGGAAGCTTGCAGAAAATACCAATGCTTCGGAGCAGGCTACATGCTCTAGCAGTTCTCTGCACTGCCCTTTGGCCTATCTACTGTGCCCGGGCTATTCACAAAGTGCCTAGCTCCAGTCATTGCATTCTGCAGGCAAAGAAATAATCAAATATACCCATACCTGGACGATTGCCTAATTCAGGCAGAAAGCCAGGCAATACTATTAAATCATCTGGCATTTGTAAAGAAATTGCTAACCTCACTGGGGTACACCATAAACGAAAAGAAATCTCACCTAGTACCCTGCCAACAAATTGTATTCCTGGGAGCAAGCTTGAACACAACTTCCCAGATGGCCTACTTCACGCCAGAGAAACAAGTTCAACAGCCTTCTTCAAACTACTGGCCACAAAGACCCAGCTATCTGCAAGGAAAATCCTGCAAGCCCTGGGATTCATGGCCTGTTGCATCTTACTAATTCCTTATGCAAGACTGCATATGAGGAAGCTACAATGGTATATAAAAAAACCCTATGGTGCCAACATTCTCAGGACCTGGAATCAGTGATTCCTATCATTCCTTGTATAAAGACAGACTTCTTTTGGTGGGCAGAGAGGCCTGCTACCACAAGAAGGGACTGCCATTCACTCTACCCCCTGCCGCCCAAACCGTAACAGACTCATCAGACTATGCATGGGGGGCTCTCTTGGCAGGGCAGTGCATTCAGGGCAAATGGAACCAGAGTCAAATGCACCTGCATATCAATAAAAAAAAAAATGTTAGCTGTACAGAATTCTCTGACGGCCTTCAGGGACTACATTCTTCCAGGACAATTATTGGTAAAGACAGACAACATCATTGTTATGTGGTACATAAACAAGCAGGGGGAACAAACTCATATACCCTCTCTTCAGACTAGCCATGGCTCTGTGGAACACATCCTTGAGCTGCCAAGTGCACCTACAAGCTAAATTCCTGCCAGGCAAGCTAAATTCACTGGCAGATGACCTAAGCAGAAATCTCATGGACCCACACGAGTGGAAACTAGAACCAGATATTCAACATGTTGAGAAACAAATGGGGGGAGCCCAGAAATAGACCTGTTTGTCCAATAATTGGTAGTTCTGAGGGGAGGCAAATTCTGCACAAGGACTCCAGGCGCAGGCACGCAAACTTACTTAGAAAGTGGATGCCCTGTTCTTCACCTGGAAAGCCTTTCCATTTATGCCTTTCCCCAGGAAAGTTTTACTAAAGATCAAACAGGTCAAGCCAAATGCAATACTAATTGCACCAGACTGGCCACGCCAACACTGGTACCCCCTCTTGCACAATATTTCACTGCCTGAACCCTGGCACCTGCCTCAGACCCATTCCCTGCTGTCCCAGCAGGAGGGCCAGATTCTGCACCCCCAGCTTCAAGCTCTGAACCTTGCAGCATGGCTAATTACCCCGAGCTCTCTAATACCATCCCTCAGTAAGCAAATGCTGGATGTCATTCTGGAGGCAAGGAGGCCTAGTACTAGAAAATCCTATGCTGAAAAGTGGAAAATATACTGTTCCAAGAGCCACACTCAGGGGATGGGCACATCTGTGCCCAGCTTATCGCATATTCTTCAATACTTAACAGATGCTTCACAAGGGCCTTTCCTTTGCTTCTGTTAAAATTCATGCCTCAGCCATTTCAGCACATTATAATACTGAGTCTCCTCCTTTCTCTCACCCCCAGCTGAAACGATCCCTCAGAGGGGCCAAAATTTTAAGACCACCCAGGAGAGAGCCCCTACTCCAGTCTGAGACTAACTTTGTATTGGAAAAGCTCACTCTACTTCCTTTTGAGCCAGCTGCAACTGCAGAGTTGAAATTCCTTTCTTGGAAAACAGCCTTCCTTCTAGCCATCACTTCAGCAAGAAGAATGTCCGAATTACAGGCCCTCATGGCAGTTGAGCCCTTCATCTTCATGCGACAGGGTTTCCTTCAGGACCAATCCTTCCTTTCTGCCCAAGGTGTGCTATCCAGTGTGGCCCTCAGTCATTTCATTTGCCAAACTTCTTTTCTAATCCACAGCACAAAGGAGAGCGAATACTACATTCTTTGGATGTGTACAGACAACTTAGATTTTATTTGGACAGGACTAAGCCTTTCAGGAAAACTGAACAGCTGCTAGTTGCCTTTGATGCAAGGGCAGAGGGAAAGGCCATTTCAAAGCAAACCATTTCTAAGTGGATAGGCCTTTGCATTCATTTCTGCTATAAGCACCATGGAAAACCTACCCCATAGGGGATAAGATCACATTCCATCAGGGCTGCATCTACTTCAACAGCCTTTCTCAGAGGTGTCCCTACCAGGGACATCCTAGAAGCTGCTACCTGGAGTTCTGTACATACCTTCACCAAGCATTATCACTTGCCACTTTTTTTTCTAAATCCAGAGCTGGTTTTGCCACTGCAGTCTTGCAGGGCCTAATAGCTGGTCCTAATACTCTCCAATTACTGCCTCCCTTCCTTGGCTTTGGGAATCTACCCAAATGTAATGACTGCAACAGTGAAAAACTAACATAATACATTTGTGTACACTTACCATAAATGTAGATGGTGTATTCACTGTTGCAGTCCTGGTTACCCTCCCTCCAGCTCCCCTGACTTCTGTTGGTTATACCTCTCTTCTTGCCTACTGTATTTAAGCTTTCTGGTGTATTTGCTTTTTGTTAGAGGTGTAACCTTTTATGTAATTGTTTCCCGTTATGGGGGTACCTGACATCTGGGGCAAGAAAAACTGATGTAATGGCGTCTGCTGCATGCTTTATTCTCCTGACTACCTGATGTCATGGAAGAAGGCAGCAACTGACGCAGGACCCAAGACTTTGATAATCAGGCCGGCTGAGAGCTATCTGCAAGCAAATAACCCCAAATGTAATGACTGCAACAGTGAATACACTCTTAACATCTACATTTATGGTAAGTTTACACAACTGTACATTTTGTTCCTTTTTCAACGCCCAAACTATTCGTTGTCAGGCTATTTTTATAGCTAAATTCTTTCGCTCTTGATCTCTGTACTCTGAAATTGCTTCGATAAGCCATCCGACTAACTATCTTCCGAAAAAATGTAAGGATAAAGACTGAGACAGACTGGATAGGTCCAAAACTGACTATGATGCTACCGTTAAGCTAGTCGCCAGTCCACTGGTACTCAGTGAGGCGCTTTCGCAGCCCCTGATACCCACTTCTACAGATTCACAGATCTCTACTGAGACCCATTCAGAGTCCGGTATGCTGCGAGATGCTTTGTCTATGGAACCTGCAGATGTCTCTACCTTGTATGGGTCTGGAGCCGTTGTGCAGGCACCGACTTCTGAGGGTGTATTCAGGCCTTTTGACTTTCATATTAAACCTACAACTTCGTTTCAAAGCAAAAATACAGAATTTCTCGGTTCTAAAGTTCGCACTACGCCTAGGAAACTTGCGACTAAAGCGCATTCTCAGGCCCACATGCCTTTTAAAACTAATGCTTAGAGTGGCTGAAGACCTCATTACTTTAACTAGGGGAAGTCAGCCTTTCCCCCTCAAAAAGACAAAACTGATTTTCCTTCCGACTCTTCAGATCAGAAGTCTTATAACTCTGATCCTTCCGATTACCAGGACATACACTTATGAGGATTTTGATGCAGAGGATTCCATTCCCTCTACTTCCCCTCTAGAAGATTTTTCTTTTGGTGAAACCCTGCATACCCTTGGCGAGCATTTCCGCTGGGAGAGCCAGGAGTACTCTCAATCCAAAGAGACTCGGGGAATTTTTAAACTTGCCTCAGCACAGGCCTCTAGCTATCCCTCCTGTTCTGGAAATTGTATATTTCTTTTTGGAATCCAGCCTTAACCCTGATAGTTGGCCTCCAGCTCCCAGGAAACCTGATGGGTACTATAGAGTACCTGACTCCCACAAATTCCTCTTTAAGAATTCTACTGCAGATCCAGAGACCATTTCCCAGGGACCTAAAGGCATTAAGGCTACAATTGCCAAAAATCCTACCCCTTCGGACAGGGATTCTAGGGCTTTAGACAGATGGGGTAAGAAGGTATACACCTCTGCTACTCTTGCCATTAGGGCTTTAAATTGCCAATTTCATATGTTAACGTATCAGCAGCTTATTATGGAGCGAATTGAACAGAAAATGATGATTCCTGATTGTGCAGAACACAGATTTACAAGAGTTGATGCATTCTGCTAACCAAGTTGGTTAAACATACTTTGCAATGTGGATTTGATGCCTTAGAAGCATCTTGCAGGGCTGCTGTCACTGGGTCTGTTCTTAGAAGGCATGCTTGACTTAAGGAGCAGAACTTGCCAGATCATGTCAAAGCAAAATTACTAGATGCACCATTAAACCAAGAGTGTCTGTTTGGCAATAAAGCAGAAGTCGTCCTCAAAAGGATGGAGGAGAAAGCTAAATATATGCAAACTGTTAAAGATTTCTTAGTACAGCCACCTAGATTCAGTAGGCATTGGCCTTCTAAAAACTGGCCCTTTCCAGTCCCTTCCAGGCCTCCTCAGTCCAAACCCAGGGGCAGCAAACCACCAAGACTTCAGTCTCAGATTATGCACAGATCTAAGCAGTGGAGTGCTCCCACATCCAAAACAGGGAGTAGTAAGCCTCCATGGTAAAATTGCACAATGACTTATCCTCAACTCTTCCAAGCCCTGCCCAAGTACTTGCACCTTTAGGAGGAAAACTTGCCCTGCATGCCAAAAACTGGGAGTACATTACCCAGGACAGATTGGTCTTAAACATTGTTTCCAAGGGAAACAGATTCCACTTCCACTCACTCTCAACCCTAAGCAGATGGCCAGACCTCCCCTCAAACCATTGGCCAGAGATCCAAAAGCAGGTACTTTCTCTTCTCAGTATCAAGGCTATTCAACCTGTCCCAGCAGGACAAAGGGGACCATGCTTTTATTCTGGGCTTTTTCTGATACCCAGAAAAGCAAACTCTTAGCGTCCTATCCTGGAGCTATCTATTCTCAACACCTTTCTGGTTGTTCCAAAATTCAAAATGCGAACTCTCTACCAGCTGCTTCCTATGCTAGCCAAGGATTCCTGGCTAGCAATCCTAGACTTAAAAGAAGCTTATTTGCACATCCCCATAGGGGAATCTTGCAGGAAATGTCTACATTTCAGAGCAGGCTGTATGCACTATCAGTTTTCTGCACTTCCCTTTGGCTTATCTACTGAGCCCAGGGTATTCACAAAGTGCCTAGCTCCAGCCATTGCATATTGCAGGCAGAGAAGAATTCAAATTTACCCATACTTGGACGATTGCCTGATTCAGGTGGACAGTCAGGAATTCCACTACAACACCTGGCATTTGTAGAGAGACTTCTACCTTCACTGGGGTTACACCATCAACAAAAAGAAATCACAGCTGGTACCCAGCCAACAGATTTGTATTCCTGGGTGCAAGCTTGAACACATCCTCAGATGGCATTCCTCACTCCACGAAACAAATTTATTTGACAAACTATTCAGTCTACTGGCCACCAAAACCAGTCTTATCTGCAAGAAAAATACTACAAGCCCTAGGGTTCATGGCCTCTTGCATTCTACTAATTCCATATGCAAGACTGCATATGAGGAAACTTCAATGGTTCCTAAAAAAGTCTGTCACCATTCTCAAGACCTGGAAACAATGATTCCTATCATTCCTTGCCTAAGGAACTCCCTTTCACTCTACCCCCTGCTGCCAAACCCTAACAGACGCATCAGACTATGCATTGGCAGGGCAAATGGAGCCCAAAACAAAGGCGCCTGCATATCAATCAAAAAGAAATGTTGGCTTTACAGAATGCTCTGACAGCCTTCAAAGACCTTATTTTTCCAGGGCAAGTATTGGAAAAGACAGTCTATGTGGTACATAAGCAGGGGGGAACCCATTCCTACCCACTCTGCAGATTAGCCATGGCTGTGTGGAACAGTCTTGAGCAGCCAAGTGCACCTACAAGTTCAATTCCTGCTAGGCAAACTAAATTCACTGGCAAATGACTTGAGCAGAAATCTCATGGACCCACACGAGTGGAAACTGGAACCCAAAAGTTTCAAATTTTCGAGGAACAGGTTGGGGGCACCAGAGGTGATCTTTTTGCTTCCCCTCAGAACTATCAATTTAGCAAATATTGCACCAGAACTCCCCACAGCTAAGCTTGGAAAGTGGATGCCCTGTCCTTTACGTGGGAAAGTCTCTCAATCTATACATTTCCCCCTCTGCTTCTCCTCTCAAAGGTTCTACTGAAGACTTAACTGGACAAGCCAAGGACAATCCTGATTGCCCCAGACTGGCCACACCAGCACTGGTACGCTCTTTCATGAAGTCTGACACTACTGCCACCATGGCACCTGCCTCAGATTCCTTCCCTGCTGTCCCAGCAGGCGGGCCAGGTTCTGCACCCTCTGCTACAGACCCTGAACCTTGCAGCCTGACTCATCCCCAGCAACCCTCAGTAAGCAGGTGCTGGAGGTCATTCTTGAGGTAAGGAGGTCTAGTACTAGAAGATCCTATTCAAAAAAAGTGGAAAAGATACTGTTCCTGGAGCCAGTCCCAGGGAAGGGGGGCACAACTGTACCCAGCTTACCTCATATGCTAGATTACTTAACAGCAATGCTCCACAATGGCCTATCCTTCTCCTCAATTAAGATTTATGCCTCTGCCGTCTCAGCTCATTATAATACTGAGCCACCCCTCTTTTCTCATCCTCTGGTAAAACAGTTCCTGAGAGGATCCAAAAATTTAAGACACCCCAGGAGAGCTCCCACTCCAGCCTGGGACCTTTTCTTTGTATTAGAAAAGCTCACGCTTCCGCCTTTAGAACATGCTGCTACAGCAGAGTTAAAATTCCTTTCATTGAAAACAGCTTTACTTCTAGCCATCACTTCAGCAAGAAGAGTGTCTGCATTGCAGGCCCTTATGTCAGTAGAACCCAGCATCTTCCATGCGGACAGAGTTTCCCTCTGGACTAACCCATCTTTAATGCCCAAGGTGTTGTCTAGTATGATTTTAAACCAGTCCATTCATTTGCCAACTTTTTTCCCTAATCCTCAGAATAAAGGGGAAAGGATCTTGCACTCCCTGGACATGCACAGGCAGCTTAGGTTCTATCTGGACAGGACTAAGCCTCTTAAAAAAAATTTGACCAGCTGCTAGTCAGCATTTTTGCAGGTTGCTGCAGGGGCAGAGGGCAAGGCTATTTCCAAGCAAACCATTTCTAAATGGATAGCACACTGCATCCCTTTCTGCTACAAACATGGGAAACCTATCCCTCAGGGGATTAGAACACATTCCACTCGGGCTACATCTACCTCTACAGCATTCCTCAGGGGAGTCCCTACCAGAGACATCCTAGAAGCTGCAACCTGGAGCTCTGTACACACCTTCACCAAGCATTACCACTTAACTATCTTTTCTAAATCCAGAACTGGATTTGTCATAGCAGTTTTACAGGGCCTGATTGCCAGCCCTAATGCTTAACTACCTTCACCCTTCCTTAGCTTTGGGAATCAACCCAAATGTGATTACTGCAACAGTGAAAGACGAACATAGTACAGTTGTGTACACTTACCATAAATGTAGATGTTCGAGTGTATTTACTGATTTCCTTTTTGTTTGGCATATCTTATGTCCACACCATGTCATTGCTTCCTATTATGGGGTCACTTGACATCTGGGGCAAGAAAAACTGATGTAATGGTGTCTGCTGCATGTTTTATAAACCTGACATGATGCCAGAACCGACAACATCTGACGCAGAAATGCCAAGACTCTGGTATTCAGGCCGGCTGAGGGCTACCTGCAGGCAGATAACCCAAATGTGATGACTGAAACGGTGTATACACTCGAGCATCTATATTTATGGTAAGTGTACACAATTGTACTTTCCTTTATGCCCCTCCGCTCACTGATTCAGAAATTCCTTCTGAAAATCAGGAGAGAAACAGAAAATCTTGTTAGTGACTCCATATTGGCCAAGGTAGCACTTTCCCCCTACTTCACAGTCTAGCCAAGGGCAATCACTACACGTTACCCTACAAGGTGGACCTTCTGACACAAGAAAAGGGAATTCTTATTCACCCACACTTGCAGATGTTGTCCCTAGCACTGTCTGTGATCAACTTCCATTCAGACACCACTACTCTGAGGACATGCTTTCAGTCCTGGAGGAGGCCAGGAAACCTACAGCAAGAAAATCATACCTGGCTAAATGGGAAAGATTTACTAAATGGTGTCTAGACAAGGGAAGGGACCCTTGCATTGTTGATGCCCACTAGTTCTTTGTGTGTCATCTGATAAAAAGTGGACTTTCCTATTCTCCAGTAAAAGTACACCCTTCCGCAATATCAGCCTGCTTGCCCCTTGACCCTCCCTCGCTAGCCAGGCTCGATGTAAAACTCTTCATTAAAGGGGTGTTGCACATTAGACCTCCCCACCCTGGGACCTTAACTTCATCATGGAAAAGCTTACTCAACACCTATTCAAACCTGCTGGGACAGCTTCCGTTCAGATGTGTATATGGAAAACAGCCCTACTAGTGGCCATCACCTCAGCCAGAAGGGTTTCAGAGCTACAAGCCTTAATGGCTTGCCCACCCATACTACGTTCCACAAAGATGGTAACCCTGAGAACTTAACCCCTCCTTTATGCCCAAGGTGGTCAACAATTTGTCATTAAACCATAATCCCTCCTTTATGCCAAAGGCAGTCAACGATTTGTCATTAAACCAATCTATCCACCTTCCCACCTTCTTTCCCTCTCCCATCAATATAAGAGGGAGGATACCTGGATGTACACAGACAACTAAGACTTTACCTGGACAATACAAAATCCATTAGGAAATCAAAGCAACTGTTTCCTTCCATCCCAGAGCATTGGGCAAGGCAGTCTCCAAGCAAACCATTGCATGTTGGATCAGGAAAGCCATCTGTCTTTGCTATTCACCATGAGAAAAATCCCCCATTAGGAGTAAAAGCCCATTCCTTTAGGGCAATGGCCGCTTCCAAGGCTTTCAAACTGTCTGGACAAGTCTTCCATTATGGAATCAGCCATATGGTCCACTATCCCCACTTTCACCAAACACTACAAGCTAGACCATGTCTCCAGAGCGCATGCAGGATTCGCCAGGGCAATCCTACAGGGCTTTGTAGAATCTTCTGCAACTGCCACCCTTTCATCCAACTAAGCTGTTGTACTGTCCCACAGCAAGAATATTGCAGCATAGTAATAGAAGGACATAAATAGGTGTGTTGCAGTATTCCTTCCCACCCACCAATAACCCCCTCATCATTCTCCTTTTCATCCCAGCATGTCCCTATATCCTCATATCTTACACCTTTCATGCTGGACCTTTCAATGCTACAGAAGGACCCCAGGGTCCCATACCTGACACCACTGGCACCTCCTCCTGCTGGGCCTTCTACTCTACCTGCTGAGCTTCAAGTTGAGGATTGTGCATGCAGACGTCACATTTAAGGCCCCTGGTTTATGGCCTTACGTGTGACGTCCCACACAGCTGCAACAACCAAGCTGAAGCTTTTGTATAGGAGCCGATGTACAAAGTCGCCTGAGGCCAGGGAATCCCACAACAAGAATACTGCAACATGGAAGAGAAGGACATCTATGGTTATGGAAATATTTTGCACAACTCTTATTTAATTGAAAGGGCACATCATATGTATGCTCCAAATCTGGCTATGAGAAAGCAGCCTAAACCTTTAATAGTAAAGATGAAGTGATTTTAAAAATATGGTGGAAGTAAGAGAGACAGTTGAGCAGCAGCAGTAATTTAGAAGGACTGACAAATGTTAATGTATTGCAGAATGGGGGAGGTCTTGCAGAACAAGCAGAGGAGCAATTGCAGAGTGTTAAGCAGAAAATAAAGGGTTATCTTGATAGTAAGCATGAGTTTAAAAAGATTGCTATTAAGCAACTGTTTTTGATTGTCAGAGCACCAAAACTTTTAGTGCAATGACTCTGGCAACAGAAAATAGAAAGGGTTGTTGCCTGGCTTAGGGAGCCTAAAACAAGGAAGATGACAAATCCTGTAGAGGTACTAAAATATTTTGGAAATTTTATGGAAGTATGTATAAAGCAGAGAAATATGCTGAAAAAGAAAAGGTGCACATGGAAATGTTTATGGAAGAATTAAATATGCCAAGGTTAGAGGTAGATGAGGCTCTGCTACTAATGGTTAGGATAGGAGGAGATGATATAAAAATAGTGGTGTATAACTAGTCAACATGAAGGTCCCCAGGAATAGATGGTATTCTTCTTGAAGTATGGAAGGTAGGAAGAAAAATGAAAGCTCTAGAAAGTTTTGTTTAACAGTATTTTAAGAGGAGCAGGGGAAGCACCGTCTTCCTGGAAGAAAGTGGTGGTGGCTGTAAAGACCCATCCATCCAGCTTCACACAGGCCCATTTCAGTCCTAAACTAAGATTATTAAGTGTCTATAGTGGCAAAAAGAATGGCAGAGATAATTGCCAAAATTGATGGTCATGGATCGCTGTGGTTTTGTGGAGGGGAGGAAAACATTTGGCAGCATTAATAGAACATTGATGATCCAGAGGGAAGAACTGAATGTAAGAAAACACCACTGTTGGTGGGTCTTGATGCAGAGAAAGCATTTGACAGAGAAAGTTGGGAGTTTGAGCAGGGCAATGGATGCATTTGCATTCCCTGATAAAAATTATAAGGTTGATTAGGAAGGGTATGTGAGGGGATTGGAGGTGAAAATTAAGGAAGGGTATACGAGGGGATTGGTAAGGAAGGGTATATGAGGGGATTGGAGGTGAAAATTAAAGTGGGTGGCTTCTCCTCTGATTTCTCTTTTGAGCAGAGGAACAAGGCAGGGGGTGTCCTGTTTCCCTTTTGCTATTTGCACTGTATTTAGAACCATATGCAAAGAAAATGAGTGATTCAGAAATTCAAGGATATAATTAGTATGGTAATCAAGTAAAGCTGGCTATATTTGTAGATTATATTTTATACCTGTTAAAACCAGAAAAGTACATTTCAGTGTTGTGGAATATTTTGAGGCAGTTTCAGATCATTTTCAGGATACAAAATGAATGGAACTAAAACAAAAGCAATATCTGTAAATTATGTACCCACACACACATGGTTCAGCAATTTCCATATTTATGGAGCCATGATAAAATGAAGTACTTAGAAGCATGGATTAAAATTCTTGGAGACTAAGCAAAAGATAATACAAAAACTGAGAAATTGGAATCTCTTACATGGATACTGATAGCAAGATACAAGCAGTTAAAATGCTTTTAGTCCCTTTAGTTTTATACATTTCATCAGCCAGAGAAGTTGTGAATTAGCAGTAAAGAGCTAAAGAATTTTATCTGGGAGGGGAAGACAGCAAGAGTCAAGTGGGATAAGCTGATTCTTCAGTTGAACAAGGTGGTTTGGGATTACCCAATTTGAAGTGGTATTTCAGAGCTACACAGTTACGGATCCTATATGTAGCACAAACAGAAACCTACACTTCATAGTGGAAAGGGATGATGAAACTGGGGGGAAGCTTAAGAAACAAGGGGAGACTGGTGTTTTGGATGAAAATCCTTAAAGAAAATAACCATGCAGAATATTACTATTGATAAAGTAGCAGAAAGTATTCTGAGAACTAAGCCAACATGGGAATGGAGAAGGGAGTCTGCCTGTTGAGATGACTGCAGTTGGGGATATAGACAATAGGGGGCTGGAATTTATTGGGGAAAACTAATAAAAGAACCAAGGTATTGGGAGCAAATGAGAGGACAGAATGGGAAGAGGCCAAGAATTTATTTGAACTGAAGGATAGAGATTACCTTCCCTATCAAGGATTGATACGAGTATAGGCAAAGAGAAAGAAATAGGGGGATCCTAAGTGAAAGACCAGCACTGGTAGAGTTTAGTAGAATCTGGAACAGAAGCTGCTGCAAAAAAAAAAGGAACAATTAGTACAACATACAAAATATTACATAACTGCAAGAATCAATCTGCGAAGGTTACAAAGGATTGGGAAGAGAGACTGGATAAGTAATTCACAAAGAAACAATGGGGGATATATGTATGTGTCCCAAATATCCAGTAAAGTCTAAAAGATTTAGGATGTCTGCTTGTAAGTGTTTACATAGGTATTTTTATGCCCCAAGTAAACTCAAAGAATTTATCCTCAGGTAGACAGCAAATGTTGGATGTGTGATGGGGGGAAGTAAGAGGTAACTGGGAACATATTTTCTGGGAGTGTAATGAGTTGGCAGACTTTGAAGATTCCCTGCAGACTGCTCTGTCAGATACTGGGTGGGGAAATTGCTGTAACTAAAGTAATGTTTTTGAGCTTTGAGACAGAATTGGAATTGCCTAGATATAGTAAGGTCTTGCAGAGCTTAATTATGGTGGCTGCCAAAAAAGCAATTACTAGAAAATGGAAATCAAAGTATAAACAAACTTTACTAGAAATAGATAAAACTGGATTTGACATCTTTAGAAAAGGATAGGAACAGATTGCATAAGAAAAAATGGGAGTTGTGGAAACGGTACATGCAGAGGAGGAATGAGTTTTAAAAGAAGGCAGGATTTGAATGAGCTGTATAATGTTTGACAATTACTAGATAGATTGCAAGTATGTATAATGTTTGCTACTACAATTGTCAGTATGGTTTATTTTCATTTATGTAAATGTATGACTGCCTATGTCATATGTGATAAAATGTTTGTTTTTAGAAAAATAATTGCACAAAACCCTGCCTGACCTTGGTATCTGAAGCAAAAAAGTAGGGTATTTCTTTGGTGGACCCAAGTGGCAAGGCATACTCTAAAGTGTAGCTATGGTACAGTGGAAGCTTTGTCCTGAGGAACTCCCGTATGGCTTTGTTCTCGCTCCCTTCCAACTTTTTGATTCCCCTTTTAAGAACTTGTTTGGTCCTGGGGCTGCATACTTCTCCAAATCCTTACCTCTGTTCCCAGGTATCAGAGGAACTTCCCAGCTAAGCTCACTTGTTTTTCCTTGTAGACACACCAGGTCCTCCCAGAACAGCAGAAAAAATGCCAGGAAAGATTTAGGATAAACCTGCTAGAGATTGCAAGTCTGAACCTCCCTTTCCCGACAAATATTTAATACTGCCCTTGTCCCAGTCTGTCCATCCTCCTTTTGCCAAAAACAGATGAACCTAATCCCTTTCTGTTTTGCAGCTCATAACCTCAGATAAGTGGGTTCTATCCATTATTCAACTGGGCTACAAAAATTACTTGGAAAGATATTTCAGGTTGGAGAGGTATTCAGCTGACCCCTCTCGAGATGCACTTCTTGCCTCTCCCATCTTGCAGTGTCTTTGAGGAGAAGGCACAGTGTAATCTGTGCCTCCACAACATATATGAAATGGACATTATTCCACACTACTTCTGGTACCCAGAAAATGAGGAGAATGGAGACCCATCCTAGATTTGCCCCATCTCAACACTTTTCTGAAGGTGCCTTTTTTCAAAATGCTTTCTGTGCAGACCTTCCTTCCTTGCATCTTTTCACAAGCTTTTATGGTATCCATGGGTTTGAGTGATGCCCATCACCACATTCCCATTCATCCTCCTTACAAGAGGTTTCTTTGCTTGATCATGCTTTACCGATTGAGTTATCCACAGACTCAGAGTCTTCACCAGATATGTAGCTCCTGTTATCTCTTTTTGCAGAACTCAACTCTGTACTAATGCAAGCATCCTCTCAGGAAGACCTTTCAGTAGTAGTAGGAGCTATGGGTTTCGTAAAAAAAGAATCTTTAGTCATATTTGGATACACTACTGACGCATGTAATTGAATTACAGGAGTTGTCATTTCTGGGCACATTGCTGATACTACAGAGTACTCTTGGCTAACATCAGACACTGAAATAATACTAATTTCACAAATCATACTTTGACGTAGGAATGGTGTCCATTCCTGTCATGGTATTGGAGAAATAAACCACAAGACCTTTTAAAGCACATCTGCTATGCCATCTCCCTTTTATAGAGTCTGGCATTTACGTTAAATGTAACAAAAAAAAAAATGACCTGGTCTTTATAGGCTGAGCACATGTCTGGTGGCTTTTCTCCCACATGTGAAGATCCAGTCTTCCTCCGTATACTTTCAGTCCCTACTGCCTCTTTAACCTTGCCCTGCAAAGGAAATTCTCAGAGCTCTGGGGTTCATAGCGGTGTCCATCCCCATGATTACTTTTTGCAAAACTGCAGATGATCCAGTGGTACCCAAAATCTGTTTGATCCCTACATTGTCACACTTTGGACAGTCTCCGCTACTTCCTTTCTGAAGAGAAAATGTCAGTGGTGGATCTGTTTGGTACAGATCAATCCATGGCTTCCATTCAAATCAGCATTACTCACTCAGGAACTGCGTGCACAGGCTTCAATCCTAGTTTGGGAGACATGGATGGGCTTCCTAAGAGTCCAGGGTCAGTGGACCCCGAAACAAAGGAAAAATTGAATCGGTGTAAAGGAAATGAGGGCACTTATTTAGGACCTACAGATTTTTTTTTTGCCCTCATGAGTAAGTACCCTCATAATATTTACAGACAATGCTACAGTCATGTGGTATGAGCAGGTTGGGGGGGGGAGAGCAAGACTTTTCAGTTGTGCAGACTGGATCTTCTAGCATAGTAGCAGGCAATAAAAGCAAACCTTTTCCCTACAAGCTCTTTGTATTTCCCTACCAAGACAGTGCTCTGGTGGATTCTCTAAGCAGATGCCTGGAAGAATGTCACAAATGGATGTTGAACAAGGAGATCTTCCAAGACATAGCCCACAGGTGGGGTATTCCTCAGACCCATTTGTCTCCATTTACAGCAAGCAGCCCGAGATAGTTTACTCTAGTGGGCCTGGAGGATGAATACAACGCCTTTTTCCTTAGGAGGGGAAGTTTCTTTATGCCTTCCCCCTTCCTCTAATCCCGAAGGTTTTGTTAAAAATTCCAAATGGATAAGCCAGAACTCTTGCTAGTGACTCTTTTTTGGCCCGGACAGCATTGGTTCCCCCTTCTCCATCTGGCTAAGGGTCATCATCACAAGTTAGCCTACAGAGTGAACTTGCTCGCACAAAACATGAATTCTTTGCTCCATCTCAACTGCCTCTCTCTCAGCCTAACAGTGGATGATAGAATTCTGATCCCTTTCAAGCACTAGATTTTTGAGGACACATTGTAGATTCTTCAGAAGGCAAGAGAACCTACCACTAGAAATTTGTTTATCCAAATAGATATGATTTTCTGCTTGGTGTCATACACAATCAGAGTTCTGTTCAAATTGGAATGTCTACTACTAGTGTGTTTGTGAGCTGTTAAGAGCCATTGTAGCCTATTCATTTATTGAGGCACATTTGTCTGCCATTTTCAGTATATATGCCTGTATATCTACCACTGCTTTCTACAGTTGGTGAAGCACTTTCTCAAAGATATCCTACATGGGACCTTAACTTTGTCTTTGAAAAACCTGATCTGAAGTAGTTACTTTATTTGCTGTGCAACCTGTGGGTATCTGATCTGACCTCGGATCCGAGCCGGCAGCTTTCCAAGCTCCAAGATCCGAGCTGCTAGCTCCTCCCCCTACCCATAATCCCCTGCTACCAACCATATTACCTCAGATCGTTTTTTGCCGCGACTGAAGAAGCTTTCCTTTTGAAGAGCTCCTGGCTGGGTGAGATCGTTGGTGGTTTATAACCTTTTTTCTGAAATTTATAATCTTGTGTGTGTGGTCTTGGCCCCTTTTTCGATTCCCTTTTGCGCTAGTTTCATTTTTTAAAGTTAGTTTTTCTTTATTCACTCCCCCTCCCCCCTTAGCTTTTGGGTGTGTGTGTGAGTGCTAGGATGTCGGAAGGGCCTAAGGCCGTTTTTTCTAAATGTACTGAGTGTGGCCACAAGCTTTCCCCAGCTGATGGCCACACTGAGTGCGTTTTGTGCCTGGGGGCAGCCCATCTATCAGAGGCCTGCCAGATCTGTGCGGCCTTTAACCCCCGGGCACTTCGGGATAGGAAGAACAAGCTGATCCTGGTGGGAAAGCTCCCCCAGGAGTCAGCTTCTTCTTCCCCTCCCGTTCAGGCTCCGGCTGCCTTGGCGGCCCCGGCGCCTTCTGTTCCCTTAGCTCAACCCGGGACTCAACCTCCTTCTTCAGGTTTGAGCTCTGAGGAAACTAGTGCCTCTTCTGCCAGAGAGAAGAAGCACAAGGATAAGAAGGGACATAGATCCCATAAAAGGCGGGCTGAATCTCAACCCTCTGCTCCACCAGCTAAAGCAGCTGTCTCCTTCGAGGGTCTCAGGATCCTCCTCCTCTCGGCTCCGTTCGCCTAGTTTCTCGCCAGAGCCGGAGGAGGAGGATCGGTCTCCCACGAGGTCGTCGAGGCAGCCCTCCCGGCCCGCCTCTGCTACCTCTTCCAGGTCAACGAGAAGCATCTCCGAAGCGGATATGGTTCGGATGATGCTTCGTTTCTTGCAGACCCAAATGCAGATGGGGGTGCTCTTGCCTCTCTGGGAGTGCAGCCCCCATGTTTGCCCCGATCACTCCTTCTCAGACTCGTTTTCGGATCTTGGAGTCATCGGATCCGGGCCCCTTCGGACCCAGGGATTTGTCGGCGCCGATAGCGCTGGTCTCTTCGCAGACTATGCCCTCGAGCTTGTCGGATCCAAGCTCTCTGGGCCGAGGGCTGAGCGTCGGATCCGAGGGAGTTGTCTTCGGAGCTGTTGGCTTCTCGGCGCCGACTAAATCTTCCCCCCAAAACCAGACGCCTCCCCGATGTCCCACCCGATCAGTGGGAGGTAGCGGCTTCAGAGATTTTGAAGCTGCTAAGAAAGAGAGCCATCCAGCCCGTCCCCCCAGATCAGTCCGGATTGGGTTATTACTCGAGGTTCTTTTTGGTGCCAAAGAAAACCGGGGACCTCAGGCCCATCTTAGACCTTTCCGCTCTTAACCTGTTCGTACCCAAGGAAAAGTTCCGGATGGTCACTCTCCAATCAATTCTCCCCCTTCTGCGGGAGAACGACTGGATGTGCTCCATAGACCTCAAGGATGCGTACTACCACATCTTGATGGACAGACTATCCAGGAGGTTTCTCCGCTTCCGGCTCGGAGCTAGTCATTATCAATTTAGGGTTCTTCCATTCGGCCTCACCTCAGCCCCCAGAGTGTTCACCAAGGTCATGGCAGTGGTTGCAGCCCACCTGAGACTTCAGGGCATTCAGGTCTTCCCGTACCTAGATGACTGGCTCCTTACCGCGACCAACAGGCATCAGCTCTGTGTGGCGAGAGATTACGCACTGAATCTAGCCCACAACCCTAGGCATTTCAGTGAACCGGTAGAAGTCCTGCCTGTGCCCCACTCAAGCCCTGGAATTCATAGGGGTCAGGTTGGATACTCGAATCTCCCGAGCTACTCTAACGTCAGTCAGACTGAACAGCTTGTCATATCGGGTGTTAGCCCTTTTTCGGAGTCCTGCTCCTCCTGTGGAGTTGGTCCTGAGGGCACTGGGGTCTGTCAGCAGCGATCGGTCTCTCCCTCCATGCCCGTCTGCGAATGCGAATATTACAATGGACCCTTCAAGTCCAATGGTCCCTCTCATTCCACCCCTTAAACATGCCGATACCGCTGAGCAGAGTTTGCAGGGACTCCCTTCTTTGGTGGTTACATGCGTGGGAATTCAGAGAAGGGAGGCCTTTTTGTTATTCCCCCGGTTGAAGCCACGTTGACCACCAACGCTTCTCGCCTCTGGTGGGGGGGGGGGGGCGTTGTTCAGGCAGATCTGTTCAAGGCACGTGGACTTCCCTAGAGACCACATTGCATATCAATGTCCTAGAGATGAGGGTGGTGCTTTTGGCATTGTAAGCTCTCCACGACCTTCTTCCCTTGGGGACTATTGCGATAGACAGACATGTCAGTAGTCTGGTATATAAACAAACAGGGAGGAACCAGATCTTGTCCCCTGTGTCGAGAGGCCATGAGAGTTTGGGAATGGGCGATCTCCACCAACCGCTTTCTAGTAGCAGCGCACATTCCGGGACGGTCCAACATATTAGCAGACAAGCTAAGTCGGGTGCTTCTCACTCCGTACAAGTAGTCTCTGAATCCATCTGTTGCAAAGCAGATCTTCCACAAATGGGGTCGGCCTCGCTGCGATCTTTTTGCTTCTCCTTTAAGCACAAAATGCAGCGAGTACTTCGCAATAATTCCCCCCAGAGGGGAGACCCCCAGAGACGCTCTAGTCCATGCTTGGCCTCCCGGGCTCCTTTATGCTTATCCCCCTCCTCCCGCTCATGATGAAATTCATTCAGAAAGCCTGTCGGTTGGGGAGCAGAGTTATCCTCATAGCCCCATTCTGGCCTCGACAGATCTGGTTCCCTTTTCTGTGGTCTCAGTGTGGCTCCTCCATGGATTCTGGATCCCAGTCCAGACCTGATCTCTCATCCCGCGGTTTGCCCAACCCCGAACCTGGTCAACCTCAAGCTTGCAGCTTGGCTGATCCCAGTTCCAATAATGGCTAGGACTCCCGGTATCTCATCTCCCGTTAAGGCCATTCTGGTTGCGGCTCATAAGCAGTCTACCAGAAAACTTTACAACAGTAAATGGAAACATTTTTCCATTTGGGCCAAAAACAAGGGCTTGGACCCATTTACTGTCCCTATTCCGACCATTCTGGACTTCCTCTCGTTGATTTTTCGGCAGGGAGCAAGTGCTTCTACGGTTAAGTTGCAATTGGCGGCCATCTCCCATTTTCATGTGGGTAACGGCATAGGTTCCTTAGCATCTACAAAGTTGTGCAAAACCTTCTTACGAGGCATCTTTCTTTTAAACCCACCTGTAAAGTCTGTGGTTCCCCCATGGGATCTCACTCTAGTCTTGCAAGCCTTGACGAGTCCACCTTTCGAACCCGCGGCCTCTGTTCCGTTGAAGTTCTTGTCATGGAAAACGGCCTTCTTAGTGGCTATTACTTCGGCCAAAAGGGTTTCAGAACTGCAAGCTTTGTGTATGAAACCTCCTTACCTTATCTTTCACAAAGATAGTGTCCCTCAGGACTAACCCGTCTTTCTTGCCTAAGGTTGCTTCAGAAGCAAATATAAACCAATCGATAAATCTACCAGTGTTTTTTCCAAAATTTCAGAACAAAGGAGAATACACGTTGCACAAATTGGATGTGCACAGACAGCTGTGTTTCTACTTGCACAGGACTAGAGAGTTTCGCAAGTCGGACCAGTTTGTCTCTCATGCAAAATCAGCCATGGGCAAAGCCATTTCCAAAGTGACTGTAGCAAATTGGATCTGTCAGTGTATTATTCAGGGGTACATATCATCTGGCAAGCCAGCCCCGGTTGGTATCCGTGCTCATTCTACAAGATCTGTAGCCACCTCAACAGCTTTTTGGTCTAGGGTTCCAGTGGACGACATATATTCAGAAGCTACTTGGTCCTCTTCTCATACGTTCATTTCTCATTACAAACTAGATGTGATTTCGAGGAGTAGGGCTTCTTTTGGCTCCGCAGTACTTCGGAATATCCTTCGTAAGGACCACCCAGGTTCTTATAAGGTAGCTGGGGACTCTATCCCACAGGTTGCAGAGCAAATGAAGTAACTATTTCAGATAAAGAAGTTATGTACTCACCATAACGTTCCATCTGAGTAGGTACTTCATTTGTCTGCAACCGACCCCCCTGCCATCCCCCGAACCTTTCGGGATTTTCTGATCACCTTTAGAGTTGATTTTTGTGTTATCAGGTTGGTGAGGCAGAAAAAAACAATCTGAGGTAATATGATTGGTAGCAGGGGATTATGGGTAGGGGGAGGAGCTAGGATCTTGGAGCTTGGAAAGCTGCCGGCTCGGATCCGAGGTCGGATCCGATACCCACAGGTTGCACACAAATGAAGTACCTACTCAGATTGAACGTTATGGTGAGTACATAACTTCTTTTTCAACAACCTTGGGGTCAGCGGCTTCTGCTTTTCTGAAATTCTGGATGTCCTCCTGTTCAGTGTTGCAATATTCTTTACATATGAAAGTCCTCTGCCCAAGTGACCTGACGTATGGCCATCATACAAGAGCTTTTAGCTACTGCAGGTACATGGGACATTGCACGTATGTGCTGGCAATGTCAGCCATAAAAAAAACATCCGCATGTACAATCCTCAGAACTTTTCTTTCGCATTTGGAATCCTTGATTCATACGTCTGTCTGCTGCCTGATTCCGTTAGTTGAAGCCAGCTTTTAGATAAGTGCCCCATTGGGGATTTATTTCTTTGTTACTGCCTTCTTTGCTTACTTCAGGTCAACCAAGAAGAGCAAGTGTAGGTGTGGAAGGCAAATTTCACGTAAGGGCAGCCACAGTGTCTCTTTTCTGTCTAAGTCCCTATCATGACCATTGTTCTTCTATTTGTAAGGACTTTGCCCCAAAACCATTGCAAAGCCAGCTTTCAACTTTGAGTCTTTGCTTAATCAATGACTTAAAAGACTAGCTGAAGACATTATGGAGGGCTCCATGGGTCCTTCAGCTGAGCCAATTTTAAAGAGGAAAGTCAATAAATCTAAGCCTGAATCCTCTTCGGCTGCACCTCTATCTTCGGATGCATCCCTTGAGTTTAGTGAAGACCTGGAGTTGCGTTTGGAGGTTGGGTCCAGTTCATCAGCAGGTACCTCATCAGAAGCAGTTAAAGAATCCGACCTTGGCACATCCTCGGGCAGTGCAGGCATCCATGTCAGATGAACAAGGAGAATCACAGCTTATTGTGCTTTAAGGTAATGGGGGATGTACTTCTTATTCCAGGTAGGGAACAGATTCCCGAGTTGGCCACAAAACCCAGGCATACATCAGATTCTTCTCACCTCATCACGCAGAAATGCATGTTAAGAAAAAAACCGAAAACCAAACATTTTAGGCCCCTTCCTCTCCACAGTCTGACCAGGATACATTTTCTTAGGTGCTGATTAAGGCTTTGATGGCTCTGAAGCCTTCCACTGCTAGTTTCTGTTCCTTCTTTCACATCCTCTACTGTTAAAATGGTTAGGAAACAAGTATCATCTGGTGATGATGATGCTTCCTCTGAGGATTCCTTGGCATACTCTACAGAAGTTAATTCCCCTTTAGAGTATGCTTCTCCATAGGAGTTGTCCAAAGGGGACAGATTTTCCAGTAGAAGAGATTTCTTTTGGGGAGAATTAAAATGAGAGAATTTCTTTAAATGGGACTACTCACAGATCTCAAACAAGGTATTATGACCTTTTACAGGGAAAACCTACTCGCCCACCTTGAGTCGGTGGATTCTGGTTTTCTATGTCCATTCTAGTAGTGGTCCTTCTGCTAGAAGAGTTTGAGTTTCAAGTCGTTATGGTCTCTATTTCCTTATTTCAGGGTTTCTCTGAATCAGTCCTCCTAAAGTTGAGTTGTCCCTCGATCAGGACATTAATCTTCCCACCTTTTTTCAAAACCCTCAAAACAGAGATGAAAGGCACAACATTCCCTGGGAATGCATAGGCAGGTCAGATTTAATTTGGCTAAAACTAGACATTCAGAAAACTGACCAGTTTCATTTCAGGAGGCGATGTTGGATAACCCTGTTTTTAAGTCAGTTTCTTTTTGTCCACCACGGTAAATCCTTACCCTCTGCAGTTGTCCCTTTCCTCTAGGGCATTCATTTCATCTGTATCTTTTTACAAAATAATTGATTCCCTTGCTGTTCTAGAAACAGACACTTGGTCGTCTGCGCTCACTTTCACAAAACATTATAGGGTAGATTTTTTCTTTAGATCTAAAGCCTTGCTTGTTAATAGTTGCTCTTTCTGGGTTAGTTGACATTTCCTGTGTGTGATCTGTCCACCCTTCCAAAATGTTAAGCTTTGGGAATTGCTCAGTATTATTGGGATACTGAAATAGTGATCCAAGGAAGGACATAGAATTGTTGTGTAAGAACTTATAACAGTAGATGTCCTACTGATTACTGTTTCCCACCCTCCATTTCCCTTTTTTGTCAATATATTGTCTTTCATTTTATTTTGGAAGGGGGTGAGGCATTCTTCAACTTCTCTCCTCCTATCTAACCTTTTTTTCCTTTATTTCTTTTCCTCGGATTTTTCCAGGTCTCCTGTCTTTGAGGTAGTCTGAGGATCCAGTGCTCAGATGGCCATTTATGTACCCTTACAAACCCACAAGCTTGAATCGGTCATAAGCCGTATGGAAGGTTTTGGCTTTGGTATCGCAGCTGGACATCCAGATTTGGTGAAATAACCCAGTAGTATTGGAATAATGAAGCAGTGATCAGTAGAACATTTAGTGTTATGGTAAGAAAATGTACAGTTGTGTAATAACATCTTTCTTGGAAACATAACCAAAGTGACTTCAAATTTCTTACGTCACTGGCCTGCTAATTTCTCCCAAACATTTAATGACCAACACCTAGAGGTTTCTACTTACAAATGTACCATATTGTCATAAATGTAGATAATTTGATTTCTGTTATCAATTAACCACTTTTCATTATTCATTTTTATATGTGGTAGATATTGTTTTACTGTTGTATGTGGTTGTTGCTGAAGTGGATGAGTTGTAATCATTCTACTTCAACAGAAATCAGTCTAAATTAAAAAAATAAATAAATGAAGGCTGCTAGTGCATATGTAAATTGAGGACAGTGACCCCAGCAGACGTTTTCAAAGGAACACTTCTGAATGCTTTTCCTCTAGGAAAAAAATGAGCAGTAGCATCTCCTACTCATTAGCTGTACATCAGTTTGGCATTGCAAAAGGAGTTGCCCTTTTGAGGGATACCCACAAAACCTTTGGCAGTCGAACCAAAAAGGTCAAGACATTAGCCTTCATTAAATTTCCTGAATAAGCCGTAACACTGCAACAGTTAGTACCCTATCTCGCTTTAATTATTTTTAATAACTGTTGGCAATTTAGTGAAACTGTTTGGAAAGCATAAAATTATGCTAAGATGTATAACAATTTTCCCCTTTTCAACAGTAATATGAAATGGAGTGTAAATTCAGACTTTATAAACCTGGAAGAGGTGTACTTGTAAATCTGTATAGTAACTGTAATTAAGTTTTTGTCTAATGTGTTTAAATTTGTCATTTTTAGACTTTTGAATTTGATCTTGTGTTTCTGTAGGATCTGCAGTCTGTCTTTTCACCTGAATAAGCAGTCTTTTGTGGTACAGCTACACTGTTTGGGATTCAGGTCTTTTGTGCTAATGGTGACACCATGAGTGCATATTTCATTTAAGGCCACTGGATGAATATGCTTATGTATGGGTTTAGTGTTGTATAAAATGTTATGTGCTTATTAAATGGTCTGTTAGTTGAGCTGATTGAGTTTGTTCCACCCCGAGCTTGTGATGACCGCTGTATTTCTAATCCGTTATCCCAGATACTGAAAATTTTCACATCTATTGCCGAATGGAAGATGCCTGCAAGGGAATTGGGCATTTGAAATGGTGACTAAATTAAACCATGAAAACGTTTTTTGAGGTAACCCAGTTATATAGTTAATGCAAGCCTGTTTCAGCCAACTTTTATAAAGCAAATGGAATGTTCCTCCTGCTTCCGTTTCAAAAAAAAAATACACCACACAGCTTTGCAGGTACATATTATAATTTTGCCATGTGTCTGGAATTGAAATGACTCAGTGTGAATTTTTGCTATACATAAGCAGTACCAAGGATGTGTGCTTGCTCCTATAATGTATGTTTTACAATAAACGTGAGACAAATGGCACTGCTTACTTGTCAGTTTAATCTTCAGGAAAGCTTTGCTTGTGGGATTAGATGCAAGTCATTTGGCTTTTCCCGGTTAGGGGTCGCCACAGCGGATCACCTGTCCGCTCATGATTGGCAGTGGAGTTTTATGGTGTCGAGTTGCCAGCCCGGCCCCAAACCTTCCACAGAAGGCACAAACTCGCACACTCACACCTAGGGCAATTTAGAGTGCCCAATCCACCTACAGCATGTCTTTGGGATGTGGGAGGAAACCGGAGCACCCGGAGGAAACCCATACGACCACAGGGAGGACATGCAGACTCTGCACAGAAGGCACCCCAGCCAAGGATCGAACCGGAGAACCACTTGCTGTAAGGCGGCAATGCTAATCGCTGCACCACCACGGCTGCCCATCGCGAGCAGATGTAGGTAAATTTTTTTTTTTTTTTTTAAGGTCATCAGTCAGGGTGGGGAAGAAACAAATGAGCAGTTGAATTGTTAGAGTTTCAGGGAAAGGATACAGATAGACCTGGTGATTGCTTCATGGGTGTACCATTAGTGACGTGTCAATTGCTACAGTCAGTTACTGCTAGCGTGTTATTGGTACCAGGGTTCTGTTAATAGATGGGTGTTTTGATGAAACTGTTGAAATCATCACCATGCATCTGGAGATGGGATATACTTGCAGTTTAAGTAGGCTTATCGGCATAAAGCTTTTAAGTCAGTTTGTCCTTGGAGCCATGTTTTGAAACGTATGAGAGGATATTTAATTTGATATGCACATTCCTCTCATTTACTGAGCATTCATTATACAATCAGAATGTTGGGAATGAGTCCATAGTGCTTTTTTGGCCATTGGTTGTGCTGTATTGAAACTTATCCTTGCTGCTAAGGGTTGTTGTCCTCCTCATGCTGCACTTTTGTTTGTTTGAACTTTCAGAATCCTCTTTCCTTGAGGTGTTGCAACTTTCTTTAGGCTATAAAGAAGCTGCTCTTCCTGGTTCAAGCAAAATATACTTTGTGTTTAGAGGAAGGGGGGGGGGGGTACATGAGCTTTTCAAATACCGTATGCATTTGCTTTGGGATGCACTTTTTCTTCCAATAAGTCATGCATACCTTTTCTGCAATGCTGAATAAGCCTCTCTCTGGAGAGAAAGGGGGTGGGTAAAAGTGGCTGCTGCTTCGTTGTCTGCTCTTTTGATCTAGCAGTAAAATATTAGATCATTCTTTGGGTTCACTATTGTACTGTCATCCTTTCAGGGCCTGTATCACAGAAGAGAAAGCTGTTAATGAAACGCTGTGTGGCTGGGAGCTATCATTTTCATAATCCCCACCATGCCTGCTCCTTTTTTTTTAATATTTTGTTTTTAGGTTGTTTTAATCAATTATCAGAATAGAACAAGCAATTACATAATGAGGTAATTAAGTGATATGTATAACGAGGCATAACAGATATTCAGCTGTAATACGGCATACCTAGTGATAAAACAAAATGTAATAAATCATCTTTTAAAAATGTTTTAGATAAAATTGGTGTTATATAAATCCTGTCATATTTACCTTCATAAACAACACAGTCTCTTCTGAAGCCTTTCAGGTCTAAATCTAGAGTAGACTTCATTTTGACTAAGACTTGTCATTTGAATACTGATCCTAATGGCATGAAGTCGAATAGCAGATATTTGCCTGAGAAGTTTTCCAGCTGTAGTGTTTTCAGAAGGTTTTAGTCACCTGTTTTAAGGGAATTAATAAGGATGATCACTTCATATGTTAAGAGGATTGCTGCTGCAGTACGAGTCATAATGTGGGAATTTGTTGCATTCAGATTTTCAGCTGTTTAGTAGATCTTCCAGAGCTTTCACATATCCCTACACAGGACCATCCTCCAGTTGCAATGAGCTTCAGCAGGACACACTATGTAAGGTGTAAAGTATCTGTGCAGTCTTCACTTTTTTGCTGTGTAGAATGTTTGGAAGTCTCATTACTGTCCAGAGTGTTCCTCGCAGCTATATGTACCACATTTTTGACTAGATCCGAGGTATGGAGATATTTCTGAGTTCTGTTTTTTATCCTCCAGGAAAATCACTGCTAGGTGCTGGTAGAGTCCACCAAATCATTTTCACATTCAGTGCCTCTTCTTCCTTGGCCATCATATGAGGTGTGTTAGGTTCTATTGTAATGACAAATCTTTGCAAAGGGCTTGAAACTGAGTAAATTCTTGGAGCATGAAACACTTGTGGTTTTAGTTGGAGGGGATTGCACTGGAACTGAGTGTACTTTCCCATGCAAGGGATAAGAGGTGTCCAGGCTTTCTAAGAAGCTGGTTAAATGGTTCCTTGAAATCTTTTCCAGGCAGAGTATAATAGTACCTTTGTCATCCCATCAAGCCTGCAAGGACCTGAACGGATAATTTCTTTAGAGTCGTAGATTTGTCGGCCCTTGTCCCTAGTATCTTTTTCTGCAGTACCATTGTCTAGTGGTACCTTGCAAGAGACTAATAAGTGGGTGCTGGTGTATTCCTGTCTGTCCAGCCCCTTCCAGACAAGATGTTCTTCAGGTTTCACTATTGCAGTCATCACATTTGGGTTATCTGCTTGCAGGTAGCCCTCAGTCGGCCTCATTGTCAGTCTTTGGTCCTGCGTTGGTTGCTGTCTCATCTTCCACGACATCAGGTAGTCAGGGGTATAACGCATGCAGCCAACGCCATTACATCAGTTTTTCTTGCGGTGCCCGAAGCAGAAGCAGTTCAAGTGCCGGTCGGCCGACTCCTGAAATTTTCGTTTGAGTTTCAGATCCGAAGTCTTCAACTAAGCTAAGTACCCCATTGGGGATCCTTTTTCTTGCTCTTAAACCGATGTCAGTAAAAGTTAACAATTGTATTTCTTGTGGAAAGCAAATACCTCCTAAAGATTTTCATTCGTACTGCATTCCTTGCTTGGGCCCAGAGCACGATGTACCTCGCTGTCGGTTTTGTGCCTTATTAAAACCTCGTACTATTTGTCTGTTCATTTTTACATCTAAATATTTTGGTACTCAGTTCAGTTATCCAGAAATGGCTTCGGTAAGCCACCCGACTACCGACATTCCGAAAAAACGCAAAGATAGACCGCATAGGTCCAAAGCTGCCGATGACGCTTCTAAGCTAGTTGCCAGTTTGCTGGTACTCTGAGATGCTTTCGCAGCCCCTGATATCTGGTATGCCGCAAGATGCTTTGACTGTGGAACCTGCAGGTGTCTCTACCTTGGATGGGTCTGGAGCCGCTGTGCAGGCACCAGCTTATGAGGGTGTATTCGGGCTTACTGACTTGCATATTAAACAGACGCCATCTTCAAGGCCTAAAACTTGATCCATGCCCAGAAGACTGACGCCCAGACCACATGGTCAGGCCCCTATGCCTAAAAAACAAATAAGAATGGCTGAAGACCTTATTACTCTAATCAGGGGAACCACCCTGCTCCCTCTAAGAGACCAAGGACTGATTTTTCTTCTGATTCTTCTGATCAGGATTCTGATATTTCTGATGTTATGTAGTCCAATCTCGCCTACATTCTTACTCGCGTGTTCGGAGCCGAATATCAGCTCCGACTCGGCCAACTTTAATTTACTAGCTCTAAGTCTCTCATTGGCTGGGCCAAGCAGGTATCCCATGCTGCACTGCTCCATAACCCCAGATCTCGTTTGCCGCTCGTGTAGCTAGGACGTGGTCTCGCTTGGCTGTGGCGAGGTACCTTCTTTTTTCAATTTCTCTTGAGAAATTTGCTAGCTGTTCAACCACAAAACCTATTTTAATAGCTATTCTTGTTGCTTGTTTGTAGTGTTTTTTGTTCGTGTAGTTGGTATCCCTAACTGTTCCGGTGGGCTAGGCCCATTTTACTTAGAGGATCTAGTCCTCCTTTCTCTGTGTAGTGCTACGTTTCCTTTTGTGGAAGACTTCTGTTGGTGTATATTTTGTTAAATGTGTTCTGCTTAATATTAAGTAGTGTGTTGTGAGTTAAAGAACCGTTTTACTTGGAGGTTCTTTGGATGCCTTGTGTAGTCTCATCAATAGTTTTCCTGACTTTACTGTTTTTCCAGCTAGGTTATTTTCAGTGGTCTGCTTGTGTAAGATGTCTAAGGATCAGAAGGAAAATAAACCTTCCGGTTTTAAAAACATGTTCCAAGTGTAGTTACAAAATGTCCATTACAGATGGGCATTCCGTATGTGTTTACTGCCTAGGAGCTATTCATTTGCAAGAGTCTTGTAGCTTCTGTCACGCCTTCATTCCGAGGGTGCTCCAGGAGAGGAAAAATGAACTAATATTGAAGGGACTCTTAAAACCTTCGTTTGAGGAGTCTTTAGACTCTACTTCTAGTTCTCAGTCCAAGTCTAAAGCTTCAAAGGCAGAGATCTCCAGCTCAGTCTGTCTCCTCGGAACCCCGGAGAAAATTTCTAAACTTGACTCTACCTCTTCGGCTCCTTTGTCCTCTGGGCCGCAGGAGGTATCTGTAGTACTGGAGTCAGCGTTTGCTCCTATTTTACTGGAACCTATTCGGAGCCGGTCGCACAGTGTTAGGCATGGTTCTCCTGAGAGGAGATCCCAATCTCCCTCCCTGTCCTACAAATCCTCCAGGCTTTCTGATTTGGATGTTGATAGGGTGGTACAGAGGCTCAGAGGCTCCTGCAGTCTCCAATGTTGGCAAAATTATTCTTGGCTCCGACCAAGTCTGCTCCGGAGCCCGTCCCGATACTTGTGTCGATGGTTCTTCCTTGGAGCACTTCCTTGTCTTCGGAGCCGGAGTGCTCCGCTGAGAGTGATGTTCCTGCGCCGGCTCAGATACCCCTCAAGGGTTTATCGGTGCTGACGTCTGCTCCGACCCAGTCGGCTCCGTCCACAGGGTTCGGCACTCGGGTTTCCTCAGTCGGGCCCGAGGGGGATACTTCGGGACACCTGTCTGTTCCAACCCTCCCTCTCGGCGCATCGGCTCGGGGGACCCCGGTCATGGTCTGAGGCCGGCTGGTCCTCTGATTCGGGGGGACCCGACTTTGAGGCCATCCGGAGCGCACTGGCCAGATAGTAAGTTACATCACCCGGATCGCCCATTCCGTCCCCTTCCACCCCGGCTAGAGCCTCTGATGTCCCCCTATCCGTAGATGGCGGAGCCCAAAGGTTTGGGGATACCCCCATGAGCGGTCCCCAACTTTCTGAGGGCCCCTCAGAGTCTGTGCCTGAGGAGCCCCTAGAAAGAAGTCTTGTAAGAGGAAGCACATAGACTTACAGGATGAGTCTCTCACTTCTGATACCGACCTCGAGGAGTCTGAGGGGTCCCCCAAGTCGTCCTGTGATGTCTTTCTTCGACATCCTGGAGATACTGAGACAGAGAGGCGACTGGCCGTCCAAAACCCCCTCTGAGAAGGAGTCTGTATTCCTCAAGGCCTTTGCTCAACCCTCCGCCTCCTGGGTGTCTCCACCCTTCGACGAGCTCTTGGATTTAATTTGTCGAAGGGTGTGGGAGAATACTGATTCGGTGGAACCTGTACCCAGAAGGCCCAATAAAATAAGTTTTTCTGCACCCCGGGGGAAAGTTTGTCCAAAGGGGTTTTTGCAGATGCCATGGTGGTGGCGGCCACACAGCGGGAAGTAGCAGAGTCTAGGAGCATGGACCGGTACGGGAACCGTATCCTCTCGTCAGCGACCTTCACCCTATGGTCACTGAACTACCTCTGTCATTTTACTCTGCTCCAGAGAGATCTCCTCAAGGAGTTAGGAGATACTGTAGCGGGTAATGTACCTGAGGCGATAGCGCACATGGTTAACGCCCAGGTGTCTACCTTCAATTCTGTTGTCAACTCGTCCATTGAGGCTCATATCATATGCAGCCGAGGGGGCGAGTAGGACAGCCAGTTTGGGATTAGCCCTCAGGAGGCAAGCCTGGATGCGCCTGTGTCATTTCGCGGAGGCCTTCAAGTCTTCCTTCACAGATGCTCCTTTTGATTGGTCCTCGCTCTTTGGGACCAGAGGGAAAGACCCTGTCTGCTGTATGGGTCCGTTTTTCCCTTCCCTCGAGACCTTATCCCAAGGCTCAGAGGGGAGGGAAGATGTGGTTCAAGAAATCGCAGAAGTTTTGCCCGGCTGTGCTATTCCGGAGCCAGTCGGGGGCCGCATATCGTTGTACCCAGAAGCCTGTGAAAGCATCACCTAGGATCGATGGGTATTACGAATAGTTTCCGGAGGTTACACCATCCCCTTTTCGTCAGACCCCCCTCCAGTCAGGAGAATCCCGGATGTTCCACCCAGTCAAAGGGATCACGCAGCATTAGAGGTTTCAAAGCTGCTAAAGAAGGGAGTCATCCAACCTGTCCCCTCAGACCAAATCGGATTAGGGACTTAATCAAGACTCTCTTTTGGTGCCGAAAAGAACAGGGGACCTGAGACCCATTCTAGATCACAGCAGATTAAACCACTACGTTCTGAAGTCCAAGTTCCAAATGGTCACCCTTCAGTCCATTTTTCCATTGCTGGAAAAAGAAGTATGGATGTGCTCCATCGACCTCAAGGATGCTTACTATCATAACAAAATGGACAGGGCATCCAGTAGTCAGCTACGCTTCTGGCTGGGAGCCAGTCATTTTCAGTTTTGTGCCCTGCCCTTTGGTCTCACCACAGCCCCCAGGGTGTTCACCAAGTGTTTGGCGGTGGTGACAGCTCACCTGAGACGTCAAGGATTCAAAGTGTTTCCGTACCCGGACGACTGGCTCCTCACCGCCCCCACCAGGCATCTACTCATCCGAGCCAGGGATGCTACCATTACCCTCTGCCAACGACTAGGAATAACATTGAACTGGGAATCTGCCTTGCTGCCCTCACAGCGTGTCACGTTTATAGGCGCAGAGCTAGACACCGTTCAAATGCAAGCCTTTTTGCCGCACGACAGGATCAGAGTATTACAAAATCAGGTTCACCCTTTATTACCCCTCAGGAAAGTACAGGCGAGATGGGTTCTTCAGCTTCTGGGCACCATGTCAGCTACTATTATGTTAGTGCCTCTAGCGAGATTACACATGAGGCTTCTTCAATGGTTCTTTGCCCAATGGTCTCTCCAAAAACTCCCCCTTTCCCACCAGATCCTACTCGCGGACCGATGCAAACAGGATCTCAGTTGGTGGCTATGCTCCACCAATCTGGACGAGAGGAAACCATTTGTTCCTCCGTCACCTGTCGCCACGGTGACCACAGATGCCTCCCAGATTGGGGGGGGGGGGGCATTATCTTGGCAGGACGGTTTAAGGCACGTGGCAAGATCACGAGGTACATCTGCACATCAGTGTCTTGGAGATGAGAGCGGTGTTACTGGCGTTGCGGGCACTTCAGAGCTCTCTTCCTCTGGGGATGATTGCAATACACTTGGGCAACATGTCCATTGTGTGGTATCTAAACAAACAAGGAGGAACCAGATCTTACCCCCTGTGCAGAGAGGCCATGTGAGTGTGGCAGTGGGCAGTGTCTTCCCAACATTTTCTAGTGGCAACGCACATTCTGGGGAAGGCCAATGTGATAGCAGGCAGGCTGAGCAGAGCTATTCTGATGCCTTAGGAGTGGTCCCTGAACCGTCTGGTTGCGGAACAGATTTTCAGCTGGTGGGGTCAGCCTTGCTGCGATCTTTTTGCCAATCCCCTCAATGCCAAATGCAGCAACTACTTCACCCTGATCCCCCCACAGGGGGGGAGTCACCCAGGGACGCTCTAGTCCACAATTGGCCTTCCAGTCTGCTCTATGCTTTCCCTCGGTTTCCTCTGTTACCAAGAGTGATTCAGAAAGCCATATCCTTGGGGGAGCAAGATGATTCTAATTGCCCCACACTGGCCTCGCCAGGTCTGGTTCTCCTTTCTCCATCCATTCGCTGTGGACAGTCCTTGGATTCTGGACCCAGTGCCAGACCTACTGACACATGTTGGGACAGTTCCATCCCTCCCTGCGGACCCTCAGGTTGACAGCCTGGCTATTCCACTTCCGTCGTTGGTCAGACTTCGTTTTTCACCTGACATGGTGCACATTTTATCATCATCTCATAAGTCTGCGACTAGGAAGATTTATTCCAGCAAATGGAAGAGATTTTCTATTTGGGCTCATGCCCAAGGAATTGACCCTTACACAGCCCCAATTGCTGCTGTTTTGGATTTCTTGTCCATGCTCTTTCAGCAGGGCTCTGTGCCCGCTACCATTAAGGTCCAGCTGGCGGCTATTTTAAACTTTCATACCTCCTATGAGCCTTCCCTCATGGCTCATAAACTCTGTAAGGCCTTTCTAAAGCGCACTTTATTACTCCGGCCTCCTGTGTCAGAACCTATCATGCCCTGGGATCTAAACTTTGTTTTGCAAGCCCTTACTTCTCCACCTTTCGAGCCGGCTGCCACCTGCGAATTAAAGTTTTTGTCCTGGAAGACAGCTTTTCTAATAGCCATCACATCAGCCAGACGGGTGTCAGAGATTCAAGCTCTCGCCAATAAACCCCCGTATTTAATTTTTCATAAGGACAGAGTTTCTCTTAGACCTAATCCGTCCTTCCTTCCTAAAGTAACATCTACTGTGAATCTCAATCAGTCTATTGAGCTGCCAGTGTTCTTGCCTGAATTCTCGAACAAGGCAGAGTTTAGATTTTATCAACTGGATGTGCACAGACAATTAAGATACTATCTACACAGGACCAAACACCTATGAAAATCTGACCAATTGTTTGTTTAAAATCTACCGTTCCCAGTCAAGGCTCACTCTACTAGGGCTGTTTCTGCATCTATGGCATACCATGCCAGACTATCTTTGGATGATATTTGTGATGCAGCCACGTGGGCTTCCATGCACACCTTTATTACTCATTACAAACTGGACGTGGCTTCTAGGGGCCGGGCTTCCTTTGGTTCCACAGTCCTCAGGAGTATCTTCCTGTGAGCCTCCCTGGATAGAGGTGCTGGGGACGCTGTCCCGCGAGTAAGAATGTAGGCGAGATTGGACTACATAACATCAAGAAGTTATGTACTCACCATAACGTTCGATGTATGTAGTCCATCTCGCCTCACATTCTTAAGTACCCCCCCACCTGCCCCCTTCCTGGAGGATCTGGAGGTTGGGATTGGTGCTAGAGTACCCGTCAATGGTAGTTTGTTTTTTCTTATTCCCCTTGATAGTGTTCTCTCTTATTGGATTGTTATGCATGAGGTGTGATTGTTGGATTTGCAGAAAACTACGTCTGGGGTTATGGAGCAGTGCAGCATGGGATACCTGCTTGGCCCAGCCAATGAGACACTTAGAGCTAGTAAATAAAAGTTGGCCAAGTCGGAGCCAGTATTCGACTCCGAACCCGCAAGTAAGAATGTGGGGCGAGATGGACTACATACATTGAACATTATGGTGAGTACATAACTTGTTTTCTCTGACCAGGATTTGCCCTTATCTAACTTTGAGTATTCTGATGCGGAGGACTCCATTCCCTCTGCTTCCCCTCCAGAGGATTTCTCTTTTGGTGAAACCTTGCATACTCTTAGGGAGCATTTCCACTGGGAAAGCCAGGATTACTCTGACTCTAAAAAGAGGCTTAGGGAATTCTTACTCCTGCCTCAACACAGGCCTTTAGCTGTCCCTCCTGTACTGGACATTGTAGATGATGCCTTCTCCGAATCTAGCCTGGCCTCCGACTTTTTACCTCCTGCTCCCAGAAAACCTGATCGGTATTGCAGGGTACCGGACTCTCAAGTTCCTCTTTAAGAATCCTACTGCGGATCCTGAGACCATTTCACAGGGACCCAAGGGCATTAAGGCTACTACTGCCAAAAACCATGCCCCCTCTGATAGAGATTCCAGGGCATTGGACAAAAGGTACACACTTCTGCAACTTTGGCCATTAGGGCTTTAAAGTGCGAGTTTCATATGTTAAAGTATCAGCAGCATATTATTGGATTGCTTAAGCAGAAAATGTTGATTCCTGACTGTGCTGAACATAAAGAATTACAGGATTTAATGCATTCTGCTAAACAAGTTGGAAAACATACTTTGCAATGTGGTTTTGATTCATTAGAGGCATCTTGCAGGGCTGCTGTCACTGGGTCTGTACTTTGAAGGCATGCTACCCCCAAATCAAGTAGATAACCCAAATGTGATGACTGCAACAGTGAATGAACTCAACATCTACATTTATGGCAAGTGTACACAACTGTACTTTATTGATGCATTACAGCCAGGCCACCAGTTCCTAGGCACCTACAGTTGGTCAGCAAGCTCCTCATGTAGTAAGAAGCAGCATTCCTTCTACTTGTAAAAACAGATGTTTTAGATCAGGAGCCTACAGACAAGGAGCAGTCTTTTTTTTTTTTTTTTTTTTTTTTTTTTTTTGTTCTTTGGTTAGGCAGGAAATCTTAGCAGTTCAAGCCTCCTTAAGCTGCATCCAGTAAGCCAGCTGCTTCTAGTTATTTACTCAGCTGGCTGCTTTGGTAATTTGCAAAAGATTGAGATGACTGAGCAGAACTCTTAAAGGTGAGTACTTTACGCCTGAGCATTCTGCTCCTTTGAAAAGGAGAGGCCTATCCCAGGAGTTCTCAGATTCTTTCTTGTAGGCAGAGAGATTTTGCCTACACTACCCAAGTCCACTAATCATTTTGTTATAGTACCAACAGTGAAGAGCTGTGGTTTAGAGAAGTACCCTATCCCCAATGGGGAAACTTCTTTTGCTTTTGTATGCTAGCTTTTGAGTGTCAGTTTTGTAATTTCTCATTGTGCCAGGTTTTAACTAGAGAACAGACTGGATAGTTCAGTTTGCCCGACTGGCCTAGCACCATGGCGTCTAATTAGTCGTACTGAGTAGTACACTATAGAGAATAAATGTCAGGAGATATCTGAAGACCCCCCAACCTGGAGGGGGCACCAGCTTCAGTGAGGTATAGCTGCAGCCACTGAATATTGTTTGATTAGTTGGAGGCCTCTTGCGAGACTCTTCTTGAGTCTGCCACAACT